>NC_059074.1:81851599-82154629 GCF_020497125.1 Mauremys mutica | reverse complement strand
TAGTTGTCAGTGAGCTGGCTATAATACACCCTGATCTCAAAAAGGAGAGTGAATAATATGCTGTTTGAAGTGTTTCCCCAGTGCACCTATTTTAATGGGGGGGGGGGGAAGCTGTTGATGGACTGTGTTGCTGCCATGTCTCCTTTGCTGTGGGCAGGAGGCCAAAACTGTGTGGGTGACCTATGAGATTACTGCAAGTAAGAACTAAAATCTGATTGAGACTCATTTGTAAAAGGAAACCGCTCCCAAGTGTAACTAAATCAAGAGGCTACCATCAGGATTTTTGTCTAGTAGTAAAGATGAGGTCAGTATGACCCACCAGCTCTGCTCTTTCTCCTAGTATTGGGCTTGAGTCTCTGCAGCAGTTTGACATAGAAACATGATGGAACATGGAAACAAATCCTGGATGTTGAAATCCCGTGCAACCTTATGGTTCTATGATGCTTGGACACACAAGACTGTTCATAAACTTTTAAGAAGTGTATTTTTAAGCATGCAGTAAGGTCCTGTAGATCCTAGGGTGACTTCTCTGCAAACACACTGGTAGGTTGTTTTTTACGAAAAGTCCAATACTTACTAGCCACAACTGGATGGTGAGATTTCTCCCTTTTCTATAGAATAGGAGGAACTGCTGTCTGTCAGATGCCACAGTGTGGGTAACTGAGTTCTTGATGGTGACAATGGTTGAAAGCAACTGGAGTGTGAGAAGCACTTCTCAATAGCATGGACAACTACTGTTTATTCTTGGAAAAGCTCACTCGTTGGAGCATGTAGGAACTCAGGTGATGGGCAGTACTTAATCCTGTAGTGCTCCTTACCAGTACTGAAGTTGAGGCATTGCTTTTTTTCATAGTCCCCGTTTCTCCCTCTTATTCTATTTCTCCCCCGTGCCCTCCCCCCCCCAAAAAGCAATAGGAATAAAATTCTTCAGGAAGAAGTTATAAGGGAAGGAATCTGCTCATGTTGAAATCATGGAAAAACTTCTATTGACCTCACTAGGAGCAGGAGCAAGTTGTGGGATTCCTTCAAACTGTAGACTGGAAGTGAGACTAGGTTACTGAAAAAGTAAAACTATCATAAGATGGATTTATTTAGGTTAGTGAAATTGTGAACTTCAGAGGTATAGCTACTGAGATACTCTTTATTAAAGGCAAATTACTTTTATTTTATTATGTTGCTGTAGGAATATTAAGAAGAACTTTCTAACTTGGTAGCTCAAAGTTCAATCAGCTAGAATATTAACTGGGAAAACATAGAAACTTAATCTTTGTCTCAATTATTCATGTGAAATGGGTTTAGGCACACTAGAAAAGTAGATCCTAATCTTTACATTAGGCATATAAGAAGAAATAGCTTGTCCATACCTTATTATGGGATTTCTCAGTGATGATTTTCAGAGTTGTGTCCTACAATTAATATACTTCCTGATATACAGTAGCTGTCCACAAATTGTATTTTACAATCTAAAAACAGAGGAAAGCGTGAAGATGAGAAATCCAGATGGACTATATGGGGGAGGGATTTAAAAAGCACTGACATTAGCTGAACTGTGCTCCCACCGACCTCCATAGGAACAGCACAATTAGGCCAGTGCTCTTGAAAATCATACCCTAGATGTAGGCTAGAACTATGGATCATAATTTAAAAAAAAAAAAAAGCCAAACAAAATCATCATTTAGTTGCAACAACAAGTACTTGAAACCTAAACACCAGAATTTAGGTTGTCCATGGAACTTTAATTTTGCCCCTGTCATTGATCATGGCTCTTATGAAGACCATGTCAATAAACTCCTTTGCATCAGAAGTAGTCTATTTTCTAAATAAAAAACTGCAGACCAAATCAGAGGTGTTTGTAAGGTTAGTCCCTTACACCCACTGACCGAGTTGGTTCATCTTACTTTTGTGCAGAGATCAGAATCTGGAGTGTAAATCCAGAATATATCGAGAGGTCAGTGGTGTTAAGAGGGGTGGGGCTGGAAAAGCAACTAATAGAGTATTTGAAGGAGAAGGTAGGTGGGGAACCTGGGCAAAAAATTATGAAATATTGTTTGAATCTATTGTGGAAACTGTCTGGTCAACTCTGAAGACTAGTCATGTGAGCAAGGTATCTGGAATTTGGATCCCTATGGCACTTTGGCTTTTAAGAAGATGGCTATAGATTAATATTCTTTTGAGTTGGTTTGTTTCTTGCAAACATCTAGATGAAGACATTGAACTGCCTGTCAATATTTTCAGGGCTGCATACTAATTCTTCAATAAATGCTAGCTTATTTTGCTAATTACAATATTGAACAGTTTCTGATGGTGAGGTCAGGGCATTTAAACAGTTCTCCTGGGTGGGTGGCTGGTTGGGGGAGGGAGGGATGAGAACAGGTGGATGAAAGTATTTCAAGCCTGAGTGACTCTGCAAGTGTTTAACCTGTGCTCCATTGTTTGAGCATGCTGCTAGAATCAGAGAAAGGAGCTTCCTGTAGGCTGATTGCTCTCCTCTTGCCTGAAAGTTCATGGTCTGCCCTAGGCACTAAGTTAACCATTTAAAACAAGAGGAAATTATTTTGCCTCTTTCCAAGTACTGTGGGTACAGAAACTTGACTTGGAGTTGTCAGTTTACATTCCAGGTATAGGGATAAGGGCCAAGACAATAACCAACTCACAGAAAATGATATGAACTAACAAGGAAGTAGAAGGGAGCAAGTAAACTTGTGTATGTATCAGACAGGTCTGCCAGCTGGTAATGCATAGCATGCATAGGCTCCTCTCTGGAAAGGAAAAACATGAGATGCTCTTGTTTAATATTGAATTGCCCTCTGAAGCACCTACACTGTGGTGATACAGAAAACCATATGGGGGGAATGAGGGTTGAGCCCAAACTTCCTCACCCCCCCCTTTTTTTGTTTCAGTACTCCAAACTCTGGGTTTGCTCAGCACTGACTTTAGTATAGTTTATCTAATTTCTGACTTATCAAAGCATGTTTAATTCTAAAGAGCAAACAGCACACCATGCTTTGCATGTACTTACACTAACTCAGGTTATTGCTACTGCTTTGGGAAAGCTTTATTCAGAGGTGACAGTAAGACCACATGGTCCAGTATGGTGTTCCAGTAACAGCCAGTACACTGTGCTGGCCTGCACTGGCTTCTGTGGCTGAGATTTAAAGGGCTCTAGGCTCCCTGCAGCGTCAGGGAGCTCTGAGCCCTTTAAATCCCACCCACAGCTTCAAGCAGCCAGGCTGGGGCCAGGATTTAAAGGGCTTGGAGCTCCCCACAGCTGTGGGAGCTCTGGGCCCTTTAAATCCTGGCCCCAGACCCACAAGGGTTGGGGTTTCCTGCAGCTGCAGGAGCCCTGAGCCCTTTAAATCCCCACCGCAGCTCCAGATGGGATTTAAAGGGCCCAGAGCTCTGTGGCAGCCAGAGCCATGGGCCCTTTAATTTGCCTGTGAGCCCTGGGGGCCCCCAGCCACCTCTGCAGCTGGGAGCCCTGGATTGATTTTAAAGGCTCAGGGCCTTTAAATCTTGAGGCCATGCCTTTTCTAGATGAGGCCACGCCCCCCCCTCCAGACTCTGGCAGTACTGGTAAGTCTTGTAAGTTACTTTCATCCCTGGCTTTATTAGTGATGGAGAACCAGTTCAGCTAAAACAGGAGCTGACTAAAATGGTCGATTTACTCTTTTCTTGAATGGGACAAAAAGCTCTCCAAAGGCATGGAAAGTTTGGCTAGGAGCAATGCTCTTAACTCCTTCCTTGCTGCTTACTGTACACTTCTAGGACCTCTGAGGGGCAGCCTCTTCTCCCTTGAAGAGGAAACCTGTGGCCAGAACATCACTTCAAATGCAAAGATCTGTTTTTATGATGCACCAAGACGCATGCATCTCCAGGCTTGTGGAGAGACTTATTCAGGTGTGTGGGGAGAGCAGAGTTGTTGGAGCTGGGGAGCTTTCAAAAGGCATGGGTAGTTCAAATATTCAGGCTTTGTGATAAAATCACTCTAAACCCTATAGCAGGCCTCTATGGATTTGTTGCCTGTGGCGACCTAGCACAATGCTGTGCTTGCCCATTTGTTACATGGGACTGAATTATAGATTTGTGGCTTAAATGTAGAGGGCCATAGTCCTTGCCAAGTGCTAGTAGCAGATGTCCTTGCAATCTTGTTCTTGGCAACTGAACTGATCATGGTGTGCAGCTGCCCTCATTTTCAGGGTACTTCTAGCGTATAACGGGCATCTATGGCTGGTACAAGTGAGGAGCTATAAGATGAACTGTCTGAACTTGTTGAGGCTCATTTCTCATGGTGTATATGCACTTGCTAAAGGGAAGCATGTGGCCCAGATGTGTATTCTGCTATCCCCTTTCAATACTCCTGCTCTCTTCCAAAGAGCTCCCCCTGCTGGTATGAAGAGGTGACATAGGCAATACCTCACTGGTAGGTTTACTTGCCAGTACAAATATGAAAACTTTAAAATGTCAACTACATGAGGCACAAGAATTGTTTATAAAGAACTACTGGCACCTTTTCAATATGAAATACTTGTATTGCCCAACACAGGTCATTGATTCATTTTATTCCATCAATAGGCAATGAATGGGGGTGATAGCATTGCTTCAAAAGGTAACAGCTCAGACAGCATCGGTAAACTGGGTCCCAGATGCCACTATTTTTGGAACATCTACTAGAGTAATCTCACCAACAAAATTTAAAATATTATTGCTGCTTCTCTCAGGAGTTTAGTTAACAGCTTGCTGCAAAATGAAAATCAATTGACAATCACAATGCTATGATACAGAACCTATTATGTACCTACATTAATCTGGATATCTGGAGTGTCCAGACTGAATATAGTCCCAGACCATAAAGGACAAAATTCCTTTTGCCATTGTGCAATTGACTTTTGCTGGTATCTCCTTGTCGTACCATTGCAACAGATCATCTATTCAACTCTCCACAGCAATCCAGATGATGGGACTTCATTTCCACAGCAGATCTAATTAAGGATTATAAATGCAATTTGAAAAGAAGTGGTGCTGTCTCTTTTCATATGAAAGTCAGTTTTTGCATATCTGGATTGTCTCCTAGAGGCTAATGGCTATGCCTGATAACATTCACAGAGGTGCCCAGTCTCTTACATTCCCAGCTCCTGTGCTGATGAAGAAACACTTTGTATTGCTATAGGCCCATGCATTCCAAGGAATTAAAAACCGTGGTACCCAAAATGAAAAGACTGGCAACCACAATACTTTGCTTAGGTAGACCTCCATGAGGGGAAGGGTCAGTACAGAAAAGTCAATGCAGAGAGATCTGAAGAGATAACAGAACAAGGGAAGGGAATACTACTTAGATCTTACAGCTGAACTGTCGTCTACAATAGCCACAGACACAATGAACTCTCCTTTCCTCAGGTCAGAAAAGGGAAAAACAGATGGCCAGGATTATGGTACCTCCCTAATTGAATATATTGGATGGGTGGGGGAGGAATCAAATGGTCAGATTGGAGCTGTTGAGGGTAACTAATAGTGAAGGTGATCTCCATTAAAAGACTGTCAAGGGACGTGTGTGTGGTGAGGGGGGAGGGATGGTGGAATTCTCCATCTCCTGATACCTTCCAGAAAGGCAGGCAGTCTTGATGTGAAGACATGCTTTAGCCAAATAACTGGGTGAAATGTAATGGCCTTTGATATAGCAAGGTCAGACTAGATCTAATAGACACCAGAAGAGACAAACAGATTTTTATCTGACAGATGGGTTCTTGTTGTAACAAAGGACAAAAAAGCTAGTTCACCATTAAAGTAATGAGAATGAAAATAAGGCTGTCTACACCACACAGCTTTTAGCAACATGGCTATGTTGCAACAGTCATGCTGCTAAGTCAGGCAGTTAGCTGCTGTTCATTGGCTGTTGTGCTAACAAACTTCCACCCCCAACAAGCAGTATTTGCATTGTCAGCAGGAGAGCGCTCCTACCAACAAGGTGCTGTTCACACTGGCACTTGTTTCGGCAAAACTCTTGTCTTGTCCTTAACACCTCTGAAAGACACAAATTTTGTTTAAAGTGCCAGTGTAGACATAGCCTGCTCTTAACCACCTCTTGGGGCCAGGGCCGCCCAGAGGATTCCGGGGGCCCGGGGTCTTCGGCGGCAGGGGGCCCTTCCGTTCCGGGACCCGCTGCCGAAGTGCCCCGAAGACTCGCGGCGGGAGCCCCCCGCCGCCGGACCCGCTGCCAAAGCGCAGCCCGGTCTTCGGCGGTAATTCGGTGGTGGGGGGAGGGGGGGTCCCCGCCGCGGGTCTTGGGGCACTTTGGCGGCGGGTCCCGGAACAGAAGGGGCCCCCCGCCGCCGAAGACCGGGCTGCGCTTCGGCGGCGGGTCCCGCTTCCCCCCCTCCCCCCCGGGCCCTCTTACCCGAGCGCGTCTCCAGCGGGGCCTGAGCTCAGTCCCGCTCAGAGCCCCGTGGTGAGGGGGCGGGGCTGTGAGCTCCACACTGCTCGGGGCGGGGCTCAGGCCCCATTGGAGCTCCCAGCCCCGCCCCCTCACCACGGGGCTCTGAGCGGGGCTCAGGGGCTCGGCCGGAGACTCGGCGCTTGATGCACTGAGGCTCCAGGAGAGGGGCGGAGGCGGGAGCCTCCGCTCTTCTCTTGGGGGGGCCCCTGTGGGGCCTGGGGCAAATTGCCCCCTTTGTCCCCCCTCTGGGCGGCCCTGCTTGGGGCAGAGGGAAAAGAAGGTATTCAGACACTTGTAAATAAGTCACTTGGGAGACATAAGCACCATGACAGTGTAACTGTTCTACGGTCACTATTTGACAGTGCTGTATGTGGATCCTAAATCCACCTAGTTGCTAGAAGCATGGAAAGAGTGGCACTCTAAAATACAAAGAGATGTGCCCTTGGCTGCATGGATCATGCCCTGGTGCTATAACCATATGGAGAGGTGACTCTCTCGTGGTATGTTACTCTAATAAAATAATAATTAAAAAAAAAAGCCAGGACGGGGAACATTTTCAAGTCCTAGTTGCTCCAGGCCACATGACCTAGAATGCACCACCCCTGCCTTCTGGATATAGGGCCAACTATGCTGGTTTTTGAGGCACTGCAGTTGAGGATCAGGGATTCTGAATTCAGAACCCATAAATCCCTCCTGGCTTTTTCTTTATTTTAAAAGAAATGAAGTTTCTGACCTGTGCCAATGGCTGCACTGCCCCTACTGAGATGCAAGAGACTTATTGTTTGTCTTTTTTGCTGGCATTTCAGTAAATCCCCAGAGACTGAGAAGGAAGCAACTGACACAGCTTTCACAAGTGTGTGTGTGTTAAGGGGGGGCATGCAATCTCTGGGGTTGATAGCTTAACTCCAAGTCTCCCCCCAGGGCCAGTCAGTGTGAGTTAACAAAAGTTGGCTATGACAGTGACACTGAAAGCAGCTGTAAACACGAGTCCAGGTAAGAGAACAAAAGTATCACAACACTTCTGTGGGTAGCTCACATGTTTGTAACTAGGCAAGCTGGGGGATATTGTTTCCCATAAGACTCTTGCAATGTGATGCACAGGTGATTAAGCAAACTGGTTAGCAAAACTAGGTGTTTTAGTGACCAGGGTGAGGAAGCATATTTGCACCCTTCTACCAGTGGCTTTTGTCATTTTTTCCCATAGGGAGATCATTTTCTTAAATTGAAAACACACAAAACAAAGAGAATCCCTCATTGCTTCTGTTGCTAGCTGTGAAATGAGGAGGCTCTAGAGATAAGGTGAGCCCAGTCCAAATACAACAAGCCCTGTATTTTCTGACTTGTGTGGTGGGTTTTTTGTTTAACTGTCTAATCAACACATCTTTTTATGGACCAGATCCTTAGCTGGGGGGGGCATTGTTATGGTGCTATGGTGACTTACACTAATGGAACACCTATACTTGCACAAGTTGGATTCTGCTCTGTTACACTAGTTCAATTACATTATCATTAGGTGTAAATGAGGGCAGAATCTGATCCCCAGTCCACATTGAATATTTAAGCAATAATGCTGAATAATGTAATGGGCTAAACATTGAGCAAAAGATTACTGCACATCCTTGGATACATTGAGGAAGGAAGAGAATGGGGGGCAGGAAGAATGAGGGGTCTACATAAGGTGCTTTTGAAAATGTAGAGCTGAATAGCTTGTAAAAACAAGGGGTGGAAGTTTTCAACACAGCTGCTTTCTGAAGTAGTGCAAATCACCTTTGCTGCTGCTCTTACAGTCTAATTCTGTGTTGTGTTCAAATTCCTATGTGCACACTACAAGTAAAAATAGATTAAGCAAGAACATCATGAGTCTCCATCTACTCATTTCCCTCACAACAAAGAAATAACCTAAGCCCAGTAGTCAGTACTTTCCTAACTGTTTGAAAGCCAGAATAGTGTATGCTACAGGATACAATATAGTTGCTAACAGTATAGCATTTACTGGACTAAGCTGGAGAAATTCATAGTTGAATTTTTTGTCAGAAAAGAGAACACTTCTGAGCTCACTCATTTTAATATGTGAGGAATCTAAAATATATATAGTGTAATGATCCTGCAATACAGAATCTGTTGTATACTTGCTGCTCACATTTGAAAGAGCCACTAATTATTTTTGCAAAAGATTTACAGACAAAGTAACTTTCACCAGGACTTCTGATGATCATAAGTGAAACAAGGGGAACTGTTTTCCATTAATTTTAACCTGTAATATTTTGCCAAGATGGCCCCTCTGCTTTGCTCTTCACCTCTGCAGTTTCAATTTCTTCTGCTGATTTGAGCATAAATTCTTACGTGATCTTAACTTAAAATATATCATCATGCTTTTAAACTTCATTAAAAACAGCATCCCAAGTGTTCTCAGACTGACAGAACCAATTTATTCTCGCTCGTAACTTTAGGAATCCAAATTAAACAAATAGGAAAAATATTAGAGGGATTATTGCCTTTATAGGAGCTGTGTTCCATTCCACTCCAAATAGGTGAATATCTTAACTGGTTAAACTGATGATGAAATGCATTTGGAAGTCCATACTGAAACTCTCTTAATGATGACCTAGGCTTGTATGAAGCCTAATTCTTGCCTATTTGACCTTGGAGAAATATGGTAAATATTTTTGATGTACATCAAATCATTTTACAGTCAACTTTTCCAGTATTTTTTCTTATCACAGCATGTGTTCTGCACTATACTTCTAACTTTTTCTACCAGCTTTCTTCACAGCACTCAGTCTTCTAGCCAACTCAGAAATAGAATTTATGGGACCCTTTGTCATAAGAACTATGCCTTTGAGATGTGTCATGTCCAGAGGTGTGAAGTATGGAGGGAGAGGGGGATGGGAGGAAATCTTCAAGACTCTTGCAGGGAGATACTAGGACCCCAGGGCCCTCAGTCTTAGGGCATGGCTATGCTTGCAAGTTAGAGCGCATTAGAGCAGCCCCAGGCACCATAACTCATGACGCATCCACACTGGCAAGGCACATAGAGCACCCAGATGCCACGGCTGGAGCACTCCTGGTAATCCACTTCAATGAGAAGCATAACTCTTGATGCACCCAAGTACCAGTGTGCACACCCTGGTCTGTTAATGGGCTCTGATCAGCCTCCAGCAGTGTCCCACAATGCCTGTTCTAGCCACTCTGGTCATCACTTTGAACTCTACTGCCTTGCCCTCAGGTGACCAACCATCAGACCCACCCTTTAAATTCTCTGGAAATTTTGAAAATCCCCTTCCTGTTTGCTCAGCCAGGCATGGAGTGCTCAGTGACTCTTTCCAGATCATGCCTCCGTGTGCCAGGCAGTCCCCAGTATGGAGCAAGGGCAAGGTGCTGGACCTCATCAGTGTTTGCGGGGGAGGAAGCTGTGCAGTCCCAGCTGTGCTCCAGCCAGAGGAATTACGATACCTTCAGGCAGATATCAAGGGCCATGATGGAAAGAGGCCATGACCGGGACACACTTCAGTGCAGGGTTAAAGTGAAGCAGCTGCAGAATGCCTACAGCAAAGAACCGCCGCTCTGGTACTGCCCCCACAACCTGCCATTTCTACAAAGAGCTGGACACAATACTTGGGGGCAACCCCACCTCCACTCCAAAGACTACCATGGAAACTTCAGAGTCCAGTTCAATGAGGAGGAAAGCAGGAGTGAGGGTGCTGAAGAAGAGAGGGACACCCTGGCATCCCTAGATAAATTCATCCAGGAGCTGCTCTCAAGACAGGAGGAAGGTAGCCAGTTGCAGCGGCCGGTGCTTGGGGGCGGGGGGCGGCGGTGGTGCCAGGAAAGAGAACAAACACCAGAGGAGGTGCCCGGTAAGCAGCTTTTATTTTGGGAAGGAAGTTGTTCAGTGCAGGCTGTTGGGGCAAGGAGGGTTAGGGCTGCATGCATGCCTAGATGTGGAAGAGGGCATCGCTGTGCTCTCTCACATCACGGTAATCGGCCTCAGTGATCTCTTCAAAGCTGTCATGCAGAAGCTGGGCAATCCGCTTGCGCAGGTTCCTTGGCAGAGCTACTGTGCTCCTTGTCCCAGTAAGGCTAACATGTCCACACCACTGTGCCGTGAGGGGCCGGGGGGACCATTGCTGCACACAGGCAAGCTGAATAAGGGCTAGGGCGGAAGCTGTATTGTAGTGGAAGACCCTCCCTTGCTTCCCTGGTCACCCTCAGCAGCAAGATATCTTCCAGGATGAACTCCTGTGGAAAATGTGGGGACAGTGCTCAGTATAGGGGCCCCCTCCAGCTGTTGGCCTCTCCCCCAGGCACAGAACCCAAGAGGACAGTTTGGCCATGAAACAATCAGTCCACCTTGCCCCTGTGCTTATTCACCATTTTGGGGCTCCTGTGGTTTGTGCGCGCTTGCTTTGGGACAGGTAACTTCTGCTATTATGCAGACTATGCTTGTCTACTTTAAGTACAGCCAAATCATTGCTCTGTCTGGTAAGTGTTGCATTTTGTCTTAACAAGGATGGCTGAGAGCTAAAGGCTGCGTCTGTAATCAATGGCTGAAAGACTCCAAAGAATTAGTAAACAGCTATGTAGAAGCAAAGAGGACATGCTGCATGAAGTAATGCAGCAGTCCCTTAATGAAAATCAAAAAGCACAGGAGTGGTGGGTGGGTGAAAGGAACATCTGCTAGCCGAGTGCAGATCGGCAGCACCAAAGCACAGAGCGGCTGCTAAATATTATGGAGCGCCAAGCGGACTTGTATCAAGTGCTCGTCACAATGCAGGTGGAGCACTTCCATGCCCACCCCTCCCCTCCCCCCTCTTGTCACAAAACTTTTGTGCCCTCATGTCACCTCCAACCCACTTTCCCCAACATCTGGGTTTTCATCACCACCAACTGCACTCAACCCCATCACCATGCATTTTAGCCAGCCAGAAGTGCAGTACTTATTGCACAGCACTCCAGACAGGAAGGCTGCGAAGGAGAACAGGACATATGCAAATCTGTGATTGTACCATTCCCCATGCCACGCCCTTGCCCTTTCTGTTACCCAAGCAGTTTTCTTTTCAATAAATGGATTTCTTTTGGCTTTGAAAACATTTATTGCATTAAGTAAAAGATACCTTAGCCCAGGAAAGCAACAGGCACTGCAAGTCAGTGTAGCAAACAGATTCCTACTAACATTGGAACCACTGCACTTCACTCCCATGCAGGGCAGTAGGCATTACTGGTGGCTTTCAGCCTCAAATTGCTCCCTCAAGGCATCCTTAATCCTTGCAGCCCCATGCTGGGCCACTCTAATAGCCCTGCTCTCTGGCTGTACAAATTCAGCCTCCAGGTGTTGAACCTTGGAGGTCCATGCCTGAGTTAAGCTTTCACCTTTCCCTTAACAAATGTTATGGAGGGTACAGCACCCGGATATAACTGCGGCGATGGTGTCTTCGACCACAGCCAGGTCCAGCTTCCCCTATAGAGGGAACCCTGTAGGGGTTTCATGAGCCATGGCATTAGAGGGTAAGTGGGGTCTCCAAGGATCACAATGGATATTTCAACTTCCCCTACAGTGATCTTCTGGTGTGGGAAGACAGTCCTGGCTTGCAGCTTCCTGAACAGACCTGTGTTCTGAAAGATGCATGCATCACATACCTTTCCAGACCAGCCTGTGATAATATCAGTGAAACGCCCACAGGGATCCACAAATGCCTGGAGAACCATAGAGGGAATACCCTTTTCCAATTAACATACACTGAAGCTAGGTGGGTTGGTGCCAGAATTGGAATGTGTGTCCCATCTATCACCCCTCCGCGGTTAAAGAAACCTATTTGTGCAAAGCCAGCCACAATGTCATGCATGTTACCCAGAGTCATGGTTCTTCTGAGCAGGATACAATTTAATGGCCCTGAAAACTTGCATCAACACAATTCCAGCGGTTGACTTTCCCACTCCAAACTGGTTAGTGACCAATCAGTAGCTGTCTGGAGTTGCCAGCTTCCAGATTGCAATAGCCACCCGCTTCTCCACTGTTAGGGCAGCTCTCAATTTTGTGTCCTTGTGCTGCAGGGTGGGGCCGAGCTCCTCACAGTCCTATGAAAGTGGCTTTTCTCATCTGAAAGTTCTGCAGCCACTGCTCGTCATCCCAGACTTGCAGGATGATCTGATCCCACCATTCAGTGATTGTTTCCCAAGCCCAAAAGTGGTGGTCCATGGTGGTGAGCATGTCTGTGAATGCCACAAGCAATCTTGTGTCATATGCATTATGCCACTCAACATCATTGTCGGACTCCTCACTGTCAGATTGTTGGGATGTGAAGCGATGCATCACTGGGCATTGGGACAGGACTCAGAATGCCCTGTACCCCCCTTCCCACAAGCCACAGTGCCAGAATGGGAAGAGATGCTCTGTGGTATAGCCGTCCATAATGCACCACTCCCAGTGCTGCAAATGTGGCCATGCCAGTGCTCTTGCAGCTGACACTGTGAACACACTGACGCACTTCCCCTACTGTGTTCTCCGAGGGCTGGTTTAACTCGCAGTGCTCTACATCTGCAAGTGTATCCATGTCCCTAAAAAACAGATCTACCACTTGGATATATAAAGAGAACCTTCATTAGTTTTCTGTATTACTCTGATCTGAGATGTAAACCTTTGTGTAATGTTAATGCCTAACTTAATTTTAAAGGGAGGAAGAAAAAGGAATAGAGAACTAGACTGAGTCCTGAACAGAAGCCTGACTGACCAGTAAAATAAACAAAGGTGATCAGCTCAGGAGATACAATGTAAGGCCAGCCACGTAATGTCACTTAAGAACAATCCAGCCATAAAAGCTCTACAGTACCAGAAGTCATTTGCGTGGAAATGTAGCCAAATATTCAGTGAAGTTCTCAAAACTTCATAACTCTAGGCCTCAAAGCTCCAATCTCCTCATTGGCTTCCACTTCTTGGCTTTATGAAAGAGTCAGCTTGCTTCGTGCCAGAAGAAACTTGATGTGATAGATTTGAAACTGTTTGCTTGGGAGCCACTGAATTGGCAGCCAGAAAAAGGTTGGATGGAGGATGTGCAGGCAGGAATGAAGGACCATGCACCTGATAAGGAATAGCAGCTGAGGTGTACTGCCTAAAAGGAGTGTGCGTATGTGGCATAGATGCCTACCTGCCATAGGATAAACTGGCAGCAGTAGAGTACTGGAAGTGCTCTTGTACTCACCTGTTCTCACAACCCCGCAGAGGAGTCACTGACACACATTCCTAGGAGGTCTAGAAAAAGTGTGGCTTTTAGGCTCTCAAAGATGCTTCCTATCACCATTAGGTGGTAGGACATCTAATCTTTTATCAGAAGAATAGCATCTCCAACTGTGTAATGGCTTCCTAGTTTTGAAGTGTTAATATTTCACAAGAGGCCATATCTTAAGGTTGGACTTGAACCCATGGCATTCTGGACTAGCCCCATGAGAGCTACTGATATAACCACAATAATCCCTGCAGTAACAAAAAATCTAGAGGAACAGCTTCTCATAGGGAACTTGACCAGCATAGATACTCTTATAGCGGAATTATTATTCTATTGTGACTTTTTATTCAGGAATACTTGTGTTTTCTACAGTGACACAAAGGTGGTAATTATTTCACAATGATATTCCCCTTTCTCCCAGTACTGGCACCTTTCTTCTATTGTGACCAAAATAGCTGTATTGATACTAAAGTACATGAAATGCCTGGTGAAAAGGCTGCAAATGTTACAGCTGTGTTTACTGTAGCTAGGTTTCACATTAGCAAAGAGCCCAGCCCAAATGGGGCAATGAGCATTTGGGCTGACTTATTCCCCTCCTGGTCGGAAATCACACAGGGAGGAGGGTGCAGTAAACAAACAAATACTAATGCCCACAGCTCTGAAGGACAGCAGTCGGTGGAGGCAGTGGGCTTCAGAATATCTGAATCCTACAAATGTCCGGTCTGTAGCAGGGAGGCACTTTCCATCCACAAGTCCCACAGCAGCCCAGGCAGTGTGCTAGACTACAGCAGTGTGACCATTCTGAAGGGATGTGTCAGGGCAGGGCACATTGGGGAGCTCCTGCCCTTTTATGCAGGGGTGGGGTGGGGGAATATATCACCTAGTGCATCTCCTCACCACACCCTCCAATTTACCCTTTTTTTTGCATGACCTATGGGTCTCACATATTTTTAGAAGGGACAGAGAGATGGCACATCCTATGTAGCTGCCTCTCCTCTGCCTCTCCTCTGCGTCTGGTCTCACTGCAGCTTCCCCACCCAGTTCTCCCTATTGGGGGAGATGGTAAAAGGCATTGTTTTCCATAGCTCTACTGCATATGAAAAATGGTTTTGTTTTTTTAAATCTGGTAACCATACAGTAATTAAATAAAACGTTCCACTACATGAGGTAAGTGTCTTCTGTCTTCCCACAACACTTGACCCTTAATCAAAAGCATATGTAGCTTTCTTGTGCTTGCTAACTTATTCTTCAGTATCATAGACTTTAAGGTCAGAAGGGACCATTATGATCATCTAGTCTGACCTCCTGCACAATGCAGGCCACAGAATCTCACCCACCCACCCAAGTATCAAACTTGTGCCTGAGCCATTGAAGTCCTCAAATCATGGTTTAAAGACTTCAAGGTGCAGAGAATCTTCCAGCAAGTGACCTGTGCCCCACGCTGCAGAGGAAGGCGAAAAACCCACAGGGCTTCTGCCAATCTGCCCTGGAGGAAAATTCCTTCCCGACCCCAAATATGGTGATCAGCTAAACCCTGAGCATGTGGGCAAGACTCACCAGCCAGACACCCAGGAAAGAATTCTCTGTAGTAACTCCGATCCCACCCCATCTAACATCCCATCCCAAGCCATTGGGCATATTTACTGGTAGTAGTCAAAGTATGTTACAGTTGAGTGTTTGGGGCGGGGGGATGTTTGGATTGTTTTGGGTCAAATCTTGATCACATGAAAGGAAAGGGCAAACCTCTCTTTCTCTCCAGTGGGACCAGGATCTGTCCCTTAGTTTGGCTTCTGGTCAGTTGAGACTGGATTTAAAAAAAAAATGCAAGAAGAAATATTCTGGCAGCCCATGAGGACTGAGCTGTGGTATCCCAAATCTATTTTATTGAGATCAGTACATGTGGAGTAATTCTATAGGCTGCCTTCTGATACATAGTAGAAGTATGGACTAAAAACGCTACCCTATTGAGGTAGAAATGTTATATTTGCAAACAAAGGGTGGGCAGATCGGCTGTAATCCAATCCTCACCTTCCACATCGAGAGATGCTGACCCAGATTTTTCCAACCTGAAGGGATTGAAGAGGGGAAGAACTGATTCTGTGTATGACTTGGTTTGCCACCTATTAATTTTTTAAAAATAGTTTTGCTACTAACCTGTACAACATCATAATGGTTGCAAAAGTAGCATGAGCCAATACAAATCATCCTTTGTAGTTTGACAAGTTTGCTGTCTAGGGACATTGTTAAAAATTTGTTGTCACCCAATCTCTCAAGTATGTGTACACCCCTTTAAAGTAGCATTGCTGTGAATTATAAATACTGCTTTACAACCTTGTATTTCAAGGTGCTTAGTTCAGTGGGATTTGGGGTGGGGGAGGAGGAGGGTCTCTGGAGGCAATCTATCCCTTTCAGGATTGAGCAACTAACTTTTATGAAGGTAACATTGTTTACATAGTAAGAGTATAATAGGATCAGTCATACTGCTGGATTTATTCAAAACTAAACTGAAACGAACAGGAACATGAATGTGCTGACGTGCACCATTGAAATTATTTTCACGTTCTTTGTCACTTATTTAAATGAAGCTTTTTAAATTTTGATTGTAGCAGATTTACTTAACCTGGAGGTACAATGCTGCCAGTTTACGTCATTGAAGTGGAGAAGCCTGTTTAGTTACCCTCAATACATTACACTCCTCGTTTCAATTCTCCTGTTTTAGGTTTTCTTAAGCATGTAATTGTACCAGCACCAGCAAGGTACCCTAAAGAACAAAGGCAGCCATTTTGTAACATACACATTCTAGGACACTTTAATTATTGACCAAATGTGTAAATAATTGATGGCTCACAAAGGCATCAGTGTAAGAGCACTGGAAAGTTTTACACTAGTTGGCTTGAAAGGTGGTGGGGTCAGGGCTCTGTAAAGAATAATGCTTCATTCTTTCCTTCCTGATTTAAATGTTGTGATGTTTTTTGAATTGCAAGAACAATACGCTAAAAACAAACAGTAGAATAAATCCTTGCCACCTCTCACAAACGAAGCATGAGCATCATTAGATAAAGGTGCGTGTGTGTGTGTGTAATAACAAATGTGAATTCCGTTTTGTCTACATGGGTAACAACTGAGAAATAAGGACAACCTACTTGTGTTTTGGGCTGCAGGGCTGGAGATGCCACCACTCATACTAACTCCTCAAGTGAGAAGAGGAAATGTGCCAGCTGTCACACTGCAAAGCCAAGTTTCACATCAATGGAAACCCAACTGGTAACTGACTTGAGCCTAACAGCACTACTTGAGTAATGAAGACAAATAGTGTGAATTTCACTCCATCCATAAAGTAACTTTGGAAAATACACTGCAGTTAAAGGTCTGTATTTATGTAGCTCTGATTCTGCTTTCCATGTATTTACTTACTTCATGGAGCATTCCCATATTACTGAAGATCTGACAATACAGCAGTCCGTGGTACTGAACTTCTGATTGAGAAAGGGAGTCTGTGGCATCCAGGGCAGACAACAAGATGTAGGGAGGGAAATGGAAAAACTGAATTAACTGGTAAGAGATTGAGTAGTGAGGGACAGGTGATCTTAAATGGTATGATGGGGGCATTCCTCTGTCTAGGACAGAAAAGGGGAACTACTCCTAGAATACATATTGTGGGGTTTTAGTCCATAAATTTATGGTCTGACCCATATGATAGTGCTAAACGGTGTTGGGAATGTTTGGAAGTAATGTATAGAACACTTCTTAACAAACAGGATTAAAGCAGTGGGAATGGTAGCTACAATTTCCCTGTCACCACAGCATGGAGGAAAAATGATTTTGTATCAGAACTTTGCCAAGCTGTCTTGGGCTCGGGCACTGATCAAGGGCTTAGGATTAGTACCAACATTTTTGGATTGTTAGTCAGAGGTTTTCACCTTGTTTTTCACTGTTACACTGAGTCCTTTTCCCAGACTTGAAGAGTACTGTGTGGCTCGAAAGCTTACCTTTCGCACCAATGGAAGTTGATCCAATAAAAGAGATTACCTCATCCACCTTGTATCTCTAATATCTTGGGACCGACAAAGCTACAACACTGCAAACAAAGATTTTTTTTTCCAGGCCTATTGGGCTAGGAAGAACGTAGCATGGTTCCCCTCCCCCCTGCCACACCAATCAATAAAAAATGAGCAGTAGGGGGTTTAGTAAGTTTAAACAAAAAATCATTAACCAAATCATGTTGGTGGGTGTCACAATTCACTAAAGTTAATAGAAAATCATTGTTCTCACGGCTTAGAACAAAGACTCGATTCTAGTATGTCATAGAATGGCTGGTGTCCCCTTCAAGGGAAGTGGGGTCCAGTGCCCAAAGGGCTGCTAGGCGATGGAAGGGGAATTGTGATGTAGTCGACGTATTTCAAGTTAAATACTCATTTATTCTAGCCAGTAGACTGTTATGTAGTATCTCTTTAAATAGTCTGGGAGACTTTTAATCCATTTGGTTTCTCCACATTTTTTTAAACCTTGTGTAGAGAATGGACACAATGGTTTTTTGTTGTTGTTTTTTTTACACCTCTGCTGCTTTGCATTTAGCATCTTGCCTTTGTGTGATATTGATCAACAAGGTAGACAGAGTTCTCTCTTTTTTCTTTTTTTAATTGGACAAGGAAATTACCTGGAATGTAAAAATTGATCTGCAATTTATGTGAACTATTACAACTCTGGAAGGTGGTGTCACAGGCACTGGCTTCCTCCTTGCTTCGGGGGTGCTCAATCTTCACTCTGGTCCAGGCCCTGCCCCCACCCTGCCTCTTTTCGCCCAGTTCTGCCCCCTCCTCACATCACCTCCTGCACCCAGCAGAACATCTGAGCCTGATGGGCAGGAGGCACTGGGAGGGAGGGGGTGCTAAGCATCCACTAATTTTTTTTCCATGGAGTCTGCCCTGGAGCACCCATGGAGTCAGTGCCTATGGGTGGTATGCAATCTTGTAGGGAGCTGAAAGAGATGTGGGTATCAAAGGAGCATTGCAGTTGCCATTCAGGATCAGGCCAGTGGTCTATCTAGTCTAGCATTCTGTCTTTGATAACAGCCAGTAACAGATGTTTCAAGCAACCTCATTAATGACTTTTAGAACAAGCAAGCCGAAGGGGAAGCTTCTTTCTAACCTCTGTCAATTACAAGTTGGCTTATGCGATGGAGCTTGAAGACTTAGCTCCCATATTATTTTTTAAAATCCTTTCTAAAATAACAGGAGATGTTCTTGTCTGTGTACATACCTAATCCTTTTATTAATCTTGTTAAGATCTTGGCCTTAATGATAGTTGGTGCAAATAAATTCAACAGGTTAATTATGCAGTTAAAAAAAACTGATAAGAGGAAGTACTTTACTAAATAGTCTGTCTTTCATTATCATTAAAGGTCCCCTTGCTTTTGTACTATGTATGATAGAAAGTAAATAGGAGATCTAACTTACTTTCCCTCCTCTATATCATTTTGGTCAAGTCTCTTATTTGTCATCTCCTCCTCTCTAAGCTCAAGCAGCTGAGAACTTTTGGGAACAAACATTCTTGTCTTTTTCAAAGTCATTAAAAAACACTCACTCTCTTTTCAAATGGAAAAACTTTGATAACATTTTCAATTTTCTTAAACCATGAAAATTTTCAAAAGGGTGAAACATTTCAAGTCCCTTACAACCATTGGAAAATAGAAACAACTTGAATTTCAGTTTCTCAGCTTCTTATTTTTCAACCAGCTCAACTGTAAACTAAACAGATTAGGATCATTTAGTTTCTTTTCATATGAAACCCCTGGAAAGTCTTTCATGACTTCCATCATTCATCTTTGGATCCCTTCCATTTTTGCTGTCTCTTTTGAGAAGGAGTACCTTGAACCAAAACATGATATGCCAGGTTAAGGTATACCACTGATTTCCCCATAATGGCATTATATTTTCAGTAGTAATTTTGTATCCTATTCTCTGTACAGTTTAGCATGTTAATTTTGTTTGACCACAGAGTACTGAACAGATATTTTCATTGAGTGGTCTACAATATTGCCTATTTTCCCCCCAACTCCCTCCCCAAGTTAGTTAACTCAGAGTTCAGCAATGTGTGTTCATTATTATTATTCCTTCCAGCGTCCCTGCACTTGTCAACATTATATTTTTGTCATTCAGTGTGATGCTTAATTACTCTGTTGGGGCCTTCTGGAGTTAATCAGTTGCCTAGCCTAGCCTAACCTAACCTGAATAACTTTGTCCTCTGCA
Source organism: Mauremys mutica (assembly GCF_020497125.1). NCBI lineage: Eukaryota > Metazoa > Chordata > Testudines > Geoemydidae > Mauremys > Mauremys mutica. Next base: position 82,134,731 of record NC_059074.1, on the reverse strand, counting down.
GATCTTCCTACTTCGCTGTTGGCTCCCTCATCCAGCTCATGAATACATTAAACAACACAGTTCCTAGTCTTGAACCATGGGACACCTCACAGGTTACACTTTCCTATGTTAACATGCTCCTCTTCTTTTTTTGTCTTAGCCAGAGTCCAGTCTGTCAGAGCTCTCCTGCCCACCCACACCTATGTAGCTTCCTTAACTACTACTTCTGAAAGATTTTGTCAGCAGCTTTAACAATTCATGAGATTTTTGGAGACCTACTGTTCTGAGGGAGCAGTACTCCTGATGCTTTGGTGCAGGCATATGTGGCTCCCCTAGCCCTCCTGGTTCCTTGTGCAACAGAGTTAGGGATGCTGCTGCCACCTCCACCTTATCAGCCAGAAGAGCTACTTGGCCACCTCCCCTACTCCGCAGCCGTCCTGCTCAACTAGGGCCGGATTTAGGGGCAGGGAACCCAGGTGACCACCTTGGGTGCTGGGCTTCGGAGAGGCCGGGCTCAGGGTGCTGTTTTTGTTGTCACCAAAAGGAAACATTTTACTTTGTTCTATTTTCCAGGTATTTCATATGTGGAGTTATTTTTCACTAACATCCTAGAATGTTCTGGACCTTTGTAGAATCTCATGGAGCCTTCCAGACTTTGAGAACTACATTTTTCCTTGAGTCTCCTAGAATGTTACCAGCCACATAGGCGCCAACTTTCCCCGGCACTAGTGGGTGCTTGCATGCCCCCAGCCCTGCCCAGACTCCACCCTTTCCCCATCCCTGCCCCGCCCCCATTCCAACCCGTTCCCCAAAGTCCCTGCCCCAACTCTGCCCTCTCCCTGCTCCTATTGGACCCCTTCCCCAAATCCCCACCCCAGCCCTGCCTCTTCCCCTGAGTGCGCCACGTTCCCCCTCTCCCCCCCTCCCTCCCTCCCAGCCATACAAAACAGCTGTTTTGTGGTGCAAGCACTGGGAGCTAGGGGGAAAATGCGGGCATGCGGCGTGCTCAGGAGAGGAGGCAGAGGTGAGCTGGGTGGAAAGCTGCTGGTGGGTGCAGAGCACCCACCAATTTTTTCCCGTGGGTGCTCCAGCCCCGGAGCACCCACAGAGTCAGTGCCTATGGTCAGCCATGCCCTTGCAGGTATATAAGGGGCGGTGCAGCACAGGGCCTGCCAGTCAGTGAGATGGCAGCGGGGAGGCCAGGGGCTCTTGGGCCCCACCTAGGGTTGCCAACTTTCTACTCACACAAAACCTAGCACCCATGCCCCACCCCTTCTCTGAGGCCCTATGCTCGCTCACTCCATCCTTCCCACTCTGCCGCTCACTCTCCTCACCTTCACTCACTCATTTTCACTACACTGGTTCAAGGGGCTGGGGTGTGGGAGGGGGTGAGGGCTCCAGGGTGGGGCTAGAAATGAAGCATTCAGAGTGCAGGAGGGGGCTCCAGGCTGAGGCAGTGGGTTCAGATGCAAGAGGGAGTGAGGGTTCCTGCTGGGGGTGCAGGCTCTTGGGTGGGGCCAGGGATGAGGGGTTTGGGGTGCAGGAGGGGGCTCTGGCCTTGGGGGTGGAGCCAAGGAGTTCAGAGTATGGGATGGGGCTCCAGGCTGAGGCACAGGTGTGGGAGGAGGTATGAGCTCTGGGCTGGGGGTATGGGTTGTGGGGACAGAAATGAGGAGTTCAAGATGCAGGACGGGGCTCCAGGCTGGAGAAGAAAGTTGGGGGGTGAGGGCTCTGGCTGGGGGTGAGGAATTTGGGGTGTAGGAGGGTGCTCCAGGCTCAGACCGAGGGGTTGAGGGCAGAAGGGGGATCAGGGTTGGGGCCCAGGCCCGGTGCGGGCTCCGGGCCCCACTTACCTCAAGCAGCTCCTGGAAGCAGCAGCATGTCCCACCTCCAACTCCTGCACGGACAGGCATCACTGCATGCTGCCCCATCCACAGGTGCTGCCCCCTCAGCTCCCATTGGCTGCAGTTCCCGGCCAATGGGAGCTGTAGGGGCAGTGCTTGGGGTGGGGACAGTGTGTGGAGCCACCTGGCTGCCCCTACATGTAGGAGCCGGGGGGGGGGGGACAGGGCAGGTACTTCCTGGGAGCCACATGGTGTGGAGGCTAGCAGGGAGCCTGCCATCCCCACTGCGTCACCAGGATCCCTTTTCGATCAGGTGTTCGGGTTGTAAACCGGACACCTGGTCACCCTAGCCCTACCACCTTTTACTGGCCGTAAGGATGCGATGCGGAGGGCAGGCCCTTGAGGGAGGCGGGCAGGGAAAATGTACTTGCGTTTTAAGACCTGAAGAGTCTAATAGTGATTAATAAAGGACATTTAGTGAGACACCAGAGATATCTATAGAACCCCTATCTATGCAATAATATAAAAGTACTGTTTCTTCTTTTGCCATGCTTAACACAATAATGTTTGATGACTTGATGTTACTACATTTCTGCTGTTCTTAAAATTTAAAGTTTCTATAAGCTTAGAGGAAACATTTTTTTCTATTTGTTATATATGTCATGAATAAATATGGATCCTCAGGTGCAAATTTGTCTTATATGGCAGGGGTAAATGGTGCATTAAAGTAGTGAAATGGGCTACAAATTCAATAAAAAATAAGGAATTTAAAAGTTTAACAAGTAAGGGGGGAGCTGAAGATGCTCTTTGCCTGGAGTGCCATTTGGTCTAGGGCTGGCCCTGTGCTCAATGTCTCTGCCCCCCAACAGCTACTCTGTCTCCACGCAACCTTAATTTCAATCCAAATGACCCATCCAATAACTCAGAACCACAAAAGGAGAAATACTCCACCTGCATCACTCCTCTAAAGTAAGACTTATCCTCCCAAGTTCAACATCCATGTCCACTGCATATTATGCAATTCACTGCAAATGTCAGCACTGTGCATATTCCAACTCTCGCTTCCCCCACTCAGGAAAACACAAACTGCAAACTGTTTCAGCCCACATGCCTCCTAGAAAGTAAGCTACTTGAGGTCTTACATCTAGACAAACACCTAGTCCCTCAAGGTAGGAGCTGAGATTGCCTATTTCCTGGTGAGTGTGATAGAGTTTGTCGGTATTTAGTGTATTTGAAATGAATGCAAATAGATGATGGCAGCCTGGGGATTTCCTACACTTCTAATGCTGATGGCTGACAGTGGAAGGAACAACACTTGCGCACTATGGCTGATGTGGGATTTACAATATTGGTTTGAAATTATAAAGAAACGATCACAGGGCAAATCATGGCTTCAATAAAGATCAACAGGCAAGGGTCAAAAAAATCATTTTTTTCCCATTCATACACCTGTTTGGCTTCCATTTGGAGTGTAAGAACCTTGATGCAGGGCCTGGTCTCACTTTGTCTCTGGTCCTAGGGTGACCTGAACCTTTAAGGGGGTTGGGGAGCATCCTCATATATGTGAGATTTAGTCTAGCTCCCCAGATGGAGGGAATGAGTACAAAAGTAATGTGATGGGGAGCATGTGCCTAAGAACCAGGTCTGCTAAGGGAGACACAGGGGCAGCCTGTAGTCACGGAGGCGTGGCCTTTTTGTTAGAGTGGGAGACAGCCAGGGAAGGGCCACTGGGGAGGCCTAGTCTAGTGACATAAGAGAAGACAGGGAAGAATGGGTATGGGGACCTGAAGCAGAAGGTGGATGTGGGTTTCCCCTATGCTGCAACCTTGGGATCAACTACCCCTGTCACCGTGGGGAAGAAGGGACTAATTGGAGCCTAGGACAAGGGCTAAAGACTCTCATGGAAGAGAATAGATGACTGAGAGGAAGATTTGGACCTGGCAAGAGTCTGGGATGAAAGACAAGTTTTGTGGTTCTCTATGGATTTTGATTAACTCTAAAAGGAGTTTTCTGACTGAGCTGGAGGACTAGGTCATCTTAGTGGCCCAATAATTCTGAGAGCTGGGGGGAGGACAGCAAGTTGTCCAGAGTGGGGAAATTCAGGCACCACACTGAAAGAAACTGAGATAGAGGACAGGTCTGAAACAACACTACTTCAGGCTCTACTAAAATCTCTGAAGCACCTAACACACTGAGGTGCTATATTAAAAACTATAGTTCCATATTACCCAGCCCCATTTCTCTTAGACAGAAAATGTTCATACATCCACAAACATCAATAGAAGAATCTTAAGACCACATTAATGTGCCCTAGCCAGAAGCTGCTAACCCCAGGAGGATTCAGGAATACTCCGATGTCTTTCTCCTGAAAGACAAACTAATTACCTTTATCAATTTTAATGCTGCAAGGCGTCAAGCCAACACAAAAGCATTCAAAGTGCATCCCTTTGTGCTTTGCAGTCAGTACAGAAGTAGTTGAACATTTGTTTTCTTGCTCTTTTATGCCTACTTTGTGTGACATTCAGGAAATAACACACTAGTTTGATCAACAGATCAGAACTACATTAAAACTTGATGGCCCATTGCTTAATGGCAAAAATAAGTAATTAGAGCTGCAACGTAAGCAGCAATCAGAAGCAAAGTCTTGTGGGATCGCTTCGGTAAACACAGGAACTGCCAGTGCTTGTCAGCATGACTGTTGTGCCACAAAGGAGGAGGAACTGGCTAAACTACTTTGACTTGATCTGTGCAGTAGACCCACCAGTAATTGGACCTCCATACACTCATGAATAATGTAGCAGGGTCTGCTTTCATAACTATAGCTCACTGTGAATGCAGGGAGGCTGCTACCTAGCAAACATTAGACAGCACCAGCCTGGTAGTATTACCAATGTAACAAACAAAGCTGAAAATGAGGTCACTGCCAGGCATCTTTAGTTTGTTCAGCTGAAAGTGGAGGAGGTGTTGGTGGGGAAAACCTTAGACTGAACATTTCTGCTACAGATTGCTAGGTGTTGTGTCTCAGATTAGCTGATAAGAAGAGCAGATTTTTAGAGATTGCATCTGGGAAGAAAATTCTTATTGAAATGGCCTAGAATAAACTGAGTAACTTAAAGAAGAGCGAGGAAGGAAGTTCTAGGAAACAATAGATAATGTAACCCAGCAGGCATAAATGATTCCATAATCTTTAGCTTCCCTCCACTGTCCTACATGAAGCACATCTTAGTGTGTATAGTACCTTTTTTTTAGATATTCTTTATTACTGCAAGCATTAGGAATGAGGTGAAAACAATTCTGGTACCTCTAGAACCCATAGAAAGGGCTGTAATTGGCATCCCATTTCTACTGTAACTCCCACATGGCACGGTTCTTTGGGGTTTGAGGGTAGTTATGCAGTGCTTAGAAAAGAGATCATGTCACTGGCCACATCTCTCCCAGCCTCTCTTCTGCTTCTCATTTCCATCTCTGGGAGCAGCAAAATGCTGCACTGAAAGACAAATGGGAAAGTCTTCTGAGGAAATGGAGCCTGGATCTGAGATGGCAGCAGGTGCCTCTGACCCCAGTGTGATAAAGCCATGAGATTTGGCACGAACTCTGAAACAGGGAGGAGGAGAATGTAGAGGAGGAAGGTTGTTAGGTTAGATCATTAACGTGATAGTATTTCTCAGCAGGGTGTATGAAGCCTGGGTTAAAAATTCTGCCACCAAACTGAAAAGAAGGCTAAGAGTTACTTACTTCATGGAGCATTCCTATATTACTTAATAGAAAAGCTTTCTCTGTGATATTTAACGCTTCCATAGACTTCAATATAAAATTATATCCTTGCTGTAGGATGGTTTAAAGCTATAATGGATAATGTTAAAGTCTATAGCTATTTTTGCATAATAGCTATCTAATTCTAATGGTTTCATCCCATAAGACACTTCCATAAGGGCTGCCTCTGGAGATTACTGCAAAAGCAGAGGCTGCTAGAGGATTACTATCCCCAGGACAATCAATATTTCTAAAGAGCAATGTTTTTGACAATGGAATGGACCAAAACGTCACAAAATTCAAATTCCTGAACAAGGCACCCCTCAGATTACTTTACAAAGTACTCATCCCTACATACTCCTCTTTGAATAATATGTACTGAACACGGCTGTTGGTAACTTCAGTACAGCTTCATGGAATAAAATGTACCTACTTCGGTAGAGAGAGCCCCAAAAGAAAACCTGAAATCCATGTCTGATTGATTTATTTCAGAGGGTAGGGTGAGGAGTACTACTTGTAGGACACAGAGTTTTAGAGCAATTCCCTAAATTTTCAGCTCAGCCACTTTGTAGCAGCACAGAATTGGAGATAAGTGAATGCCGTGGCAAAACTTTCACTGTTGTTTGCTTGAATAAAACATTGGCTTGGCTTCACTTGTGTTTGCACTCCATTTTGTATTTTTTTAATAGAAAGCTAACCCAGGAAAGGAATGATACCCCAGATCAAAGAAAAAAAATGACTATATTTACATAAAGTCTGACTGGTAAAATTCCAGAGTTCTCTGAACCCAGGCTGAGTAACTCTTGTTACTTATAGCAGAATCTGACTTAAAATAGTCCTCTACTGCAGATACATCTATGAAACTGCACCAGTGGCCCATGGGACTCATTGTTCCTGAAAGCCTTTTTGCTTTGTGATCAAAAGAAAATTTGGTGCCCTATATTCTTTTCCTCTTCCTGAATATGCTGAAGTAACTGTAAGTCAGATATTTCTCAGCTCCAATCATTTAGGTGCTTCTCATCTGTGGTTGGCAGAATCCCCAGAGCTGAAATAAATTGTTTACCTGTGTGTGCAGAATGTCTACCAAGCAAGATTCCATCAAATCACTCTGCAAGTTATGATTTAAGATAAGGTCTGTATAGTCTAGTTTTAAGTTAATCAGTAAACTGGGTTTTATGGGGTTGACTTTTATCTCGTACAATATTTTAGAATAAATTGAAGCAAAACAGAAAACATGTTAGTAATCTGGGACTGAATGTTATAATTTTGAATGGCAAATGGTGAGATTCTTGTGCTTATGATGACTGGACTGATATCAGCAGGCTGATGGGTAGTGGTCTGATAGCATCAATTTTTCTTTTGAAACCATGTAGAGACCCAAAGATAAGTTGATTCCAGTAAAAGTAATAAAATAAAACTAAAATAGTTTAGGAGTTAGCCAGCAATAAATGGAGAAAAAACACAGTGTTGCTGGAAAAGTATTGAATGAGCTAATCTAGAGAGATGAGGGGTAAAGGTGATGTAATAAAAATGACAAGAATCACTATGGCTGGATATACCTGGATTTATGATCCCACATGAGTGTTTTTTTGTTTTGTTTTTACTCTACAGGGTCATGTTCAAAACAGTCTAGTGGGCTTATTTTTGAAAAGAAGCTAGCTTCAAATTATGAAACAGTCCATTAAGTGTTGCCTTAATAGCCTCTTACTGTGAGTGCAAAACAACTCTTATAATTGTGTAGAGGGTGTGTGGGCGAGAGAGAGAGACCTCAACTATTTGTATTTCAATAATTGGTGGATAACTTCGAAATTTTTTTTTAAATTTTCCAGGGAGACGTGAAAGGCCTCTAGTTCTTGCTGTTGTCAAGTGTTTTTTTTTCCAGTGGGACTGGCAGAATCCAGCCCCATGGATCATGAGTATTGTTCATCAGGTGCAGAAGGACTTGTCCAGTCTGAACGCTGCAGGAGGCAGTCCATGGAAATGCTTGAGGTGGGAAGAACGCAGCTAACTTGTGTGAATGAGCTCCCTACCCCGTTGTGCTGCTCTCTCCCCATCCCACTTCTTTTGCTAGGGCAGCATGACCTGCCGCACCCCTGAGGTTGCAGTAACCCAGATGCTACACCAGCCTTTATGCAGGGGAAGGGAGGGAGTGAAAAATAAGACAAGGACAGGGCCTGTATATTTTGCTCATTAGAGTTCATTGAAATAGGTGAAAAGGGGAGCTCTCTAGAAGAAAAGAATAATACTCTATAGGCATTTCTATTCAGCGACAGAGTTCTGATGGCATTGGTGATTGCTGAAAGGCTCCACCATCAAACCCGAATGGGGGCTCCATGTGGGGGCTGCCGAGGGCCCTGAATTGCCTTAATCTGACAATTCCGAAAGGAAACCAGGGGTTCCCATTGAATGTAGCAATTCATCATTTATGTGCTTAGCATTGTAGTTCAGCTTGTGTGTGGCTAAGTCTTTTCTGAGGGGTAATTTAGTATTCTCCTTGTACTTTGTTTCAACTCTTTGTTCCCATTGGCTGAGTGTGACTTGGGGCAGGTTATGTTCTTTTCTCACTAGCCTTAGACTCTGAAAGCATACAGTAACTATGCACTGCACGTGTGACTAGGCAGTCAGGTGCTGGTTTGAGCTGGACTTTTTTATACTTCAGTCTTCATGAACTTTTCTTTTTTAATAGACATTGAGCACTGAAAGTCAGAAGTTAGATGCCACACACTTCTAAAGCTTATAATATTCATGACTAGATAGAGCATGAACTCCATTTTCAGATGGTCTATTTACATACATTTTTAACTTTCCATGCTGCAAACTGATCATTGGCATCAGAAGAACCAACTGTTCTGAAGACTGCTTATTTGAATTTCAAAACGGTGGCGCTGCTGATGACAGTTTACTGTAGCAGTGCTACTGTAAAATTCCAAATACCTGATCCAGCAGGGGAGCCAGGTGGCTGGAGGAATGTGTTGAAAGTTTGAGAAGCTAATGAGAAGACAAAGATTAGGCAGCCCTGGCTGGTGGCTGTCTAGTGGGTTATGTAAATATATTATCCATTTAGCTTCTAATGGAAAGGTTTCTGTGTCATAAAAATCATCATACCTATTGGCAATGAGTGCACAAGTCAAGGACTGAATGGAGTGGTGCTGGAATTTACTGAGGAAATTATCTGGCGTCTGTTATGCAGGAGGTATAACTAGATAATCATAATGGTCCTTGCTGGCCTTAAAATCTATTCATGAACATCTCTCTGCGTGCAGGTCCCTTCAGGCCAAGGTTGAGACATGTTCCACTGCTGGGTCCATGTTCTACTTTGTTTCTGGATAAATATTGTGAGTGTTCTTAATCTGGCAGCTTTAGCCAGCACTAAATGTACTTTATGTTCTTTTAATTGGCTTTGTCAAGAAATTACAAAAGCAGAAAAGCTATAAACGTAAGAGAGAAGTAAGTAGCAATGCCCAAGCCAAGCAAGAGGATGGAAGTTTCAGACACTACTCTGTTACAACAGGAGATTACAATAATACTTTAAAATAAATTCACCCTTGGCACTCAATATGAAAGTAGCAAAGGCAGAGAGCTCCCTAATGAAATGTCTCTTAACTGATGGAAACTCAATTAGATCAAATTGACTCCTCTTTATAAGAGGTGTAGAGAAATCACTTCAAATTCCTCTGAAACTTATAGTCACCAGAATGGCATCAGGGATTTGGTGGCTCCATAAAGGGCACCTTGTTGGACTCTTGAATATTTCATTGCGTTTCTTTGAGAGGGTGGGGAGAGTTATCTCAGACTCGGTTGAGAGAAGGATCCCTATATTGCATGGATAAATCAACCTGTCACAAATAGATCACCCTCAGGGCAGAATCTTATAATGTTAAAGTTGAGAATGTTACAGTCCACTGTGGATTTCTCCTAGATTAACTGACTTTTAGGTTGCATCATTGAAAAGGAAATGTAGAAAATGAGTCTCAGTAAATCTCTTATTTGACCTATAGCCACGAATGATGTACAGAATGTTGTTGTGTTGGGCAAAATCTGTTTCTGACCTGTTTTATGTAATGTCCATCTTGGATTTGTAAAATTGGAGGAGCTGGGAGTTGCCTTAACTGTAGCCTTCCTATATAGGGGCTGGTCAGAGAGCCTGCATGTAACTGCAGCTGGGTATGGTCCTACCTGTATGAAGGCTGGTGAAAATGCAGGCTGGACGGCTTTCCAGCTTTTCACAGCAATACAGTGTGAGAAGAAGCCCAGGCTGGTGGATCAGGGGTGTTATATCCTTGGGGCAGCCGGTGTAGGAAGCAATCACTTGAGGCCAGAGAGCAGGCAGCTAACCAAAACCTCCATTTTATTTACAGATATACAGAGAGCTCACTCAGCCGGTTGAAACCGGCTGAGCTATCCCTTAATAGTCTAACTCAGTTGCCATAGTAACAAAACCCATGACAACCAAATACACAACAAGGGGGGCTCAATGGTACCCCGGTTCCAAGTGGCACCCCACGGGGAATACGTCACTCTCATCTAAAATTAAAGAACATGGGTTTTTAGTCTTTAAGCGGAGCCGTCAACTAGAGCCAATAGTTACAAATACCAGGAACAGCAGGTCACGTCACTGATAACATTTTGTGATACATAACTGACTTTTCTGCACTTCTCCAGTTTTGCATGCAAGAACAATGCCTGAAGTCACACAGCTTTCTCCTGAGATGCCTGGTAATAGCCCTCTTCATTCACAGATCTAGCACTTTGCAAAGGAAGGTAAGCATTTATTTTTCCCATTTTACAGATGGAAAAACTGAGGCAAAGAGGCTGAGTGACTTGCCCATAGGAAGAACTGGGAATAGAACCCAGGTCTTCTGACTCATAGTCTCATGCCCTATCCACTGAATCTTACTGCCTCCCATATTAATACACCACTGCTAATGCCCAAATTAGCACTGTTTGTAGATATCCCAAGTATTTTATAAGTCCATGACAAAGTGCTATATATGTAAAGTACTCTTTTTGTTTCAGCTAATCAGCTCAATGTGACCTTTCTTACCAAGCTGTGACTTGTCTCAGCCAATTAGACTCTGAGTGGTAGGCTTATGAATAAGAATTTTCTGATGTCTTTTTTTCTGCGCTAGCAATCAATAAGGGTCACAAATTGGGCAAAGTAACACCAACTTATTATTCAGCCCTTCCCTGTTCACTAAAAATGCTATTATACATATCTCAATCCAGACTCTCCCATGATAATAGAAGACATTGCTCTGTAAAATATAAGCAATAAACAAACCCCAAACGCTTTAAAAATCAATATATTCACACTAACCATCTGTATATCACAGGACCTAAAAAATCTTTGGCAGCAGCATCTCAACTTGCTCTTCCATCCCTTTCTGCATTCTAAGTGGAATCTTGGAAATATGCCATGAGTGCCCTGTGGGTCCATCCAGTGCAGACAGAGCTCACTGGAAAAATTAGTAACAAAGAACAGCAGGTCTGTTATCGTAGTCTTTCTTCTTATAGCACATGAGTAAAGAAATGTGGCTTTTTTGCCATGCTCTGAGTGTTAAATGGCACTGATATACTTGGTACAACCTGGCTACTTCACATGGCGAACATAGGCCTAATACTGTCTTTCAGTACCTGGAGGGTCAGTTTCCTCTTTCAATAACCTTCAGTTCTGGTCTGCTGTATGGATTTCAAGGATGGGTAACTGTGGATATTTTATTTCTAGTGTTTTTCACTTGCATGTAAAAACAATAGTGCATGCAGAAGTATAAGGAAACATTTCCTCGATGGTGTCAAAATTTCCTCCATAAAGTTGGGGGACTTCACATTGTTCTTATACAGCTCAAGCAAAATGCTATAGTACAGCACTAATCAAAACAGATAGGTCTGTATCAGAATGAATTTCATTTATTAAATGATGGCAGAGTGGAATCTAAAGTTTTAAAATGTCAAGCTTCTTTTGAAAGTGAACATGTCTTCTGGCTTTTGGTGGCATTTTGCCATTTCTCCTTTGAGTAAAACAATTAGTCTACTAACACTTTGAAAATCTTTTATGAGAAGAGAGCAATGGAGCAAAATGCTTCTGCAATCAGATCTCTGCTTTCTAATCGTAAATTGCTCCTGGCTCCATGCACCGAGTTCACAAAGTTGATAACACTTTTTTTTTTAAATTGGTGCTATTTGGAAAATGACTCCTCTTTATAACAATATTCTAGCAAACAGAGACTGGCAAGAGAGCCCTGACTGCATTACAGTAAGAGTGCAAGAAAGTTGGAGAAACTGGAAAAGGAAGTTTGCTATAACCTGCTCATCTATACTACAGCAAAGTATTACTTGGAGACTGAGCCTGCAAATGTATACTACATGGTGTAGTGCTCAGTAATGAGTAGTCTGACAGTGTTCTCGTCCAAACTTTGGTGAATATACATGTTTATTGTATAGTCGGCTATAAAGCTTGTTCATGGTGGATAGGGGCCTAGTCCTGGACTGATTACCAGATAAAAATGCTCTCAACAGGCTGTAAGAACAATAGTATGATTATTAAGCAATGATATGCCGCAGCTAGAGTAGGGCAGAGTAGAAAGTAGTTTCCCATGACAGATGGAACAAGTGTTTCACTTGTGTGCCTTGTCTGAAGTTAGGGTGACCAGATGAGAGATGTGAAATATCAGGACGCAAGGTGTGGGGGCGGTGCTGACGGAACAAAAAAACAAAAAAACAAAAAAAACCCCCAACCAAACAAAAACCTAAGAGCCGGCGGAGCATAGGAAAAATTGGTGGGGGCTGAGTGCCACCAACAGCTCCACGCCCCGCCCCCCTGCACCAGCTCGCCTTCGCTCTGCTTCCACCTCCCCTGAGCTGGCTGCTGAGTCCTGCTTCTCCCCCCTCCCTCCGGCTCTTGAACCGCCATACAGCTGATTAGTGCAAGCCTGGGAGGGAGGGGTGAGGAGGAGGAATGTGGCGTGCTTGGGGAAGAGGCGGGGCCAGGGTGGGGATTTGGGGAGGGATCCAATAGGGGAGGGAGGGGCGGAGTTGGGGTGGTGTTGGTGCGGGGGGGCATGAGCCCCCTCCGCCTGTGCACCGGAGGGCAAAATATCGGGACAATTCGCGTCCCAACCGAACATCAGTCGGGATGCAGGACAAACAAGTAAATATCGAGACAGTCCGGATAAAATCGGGACATCTGGTCACCCTATCTGAAGCCCAAGCACCACTACTCGGGGCTGACACATCCAATTGAACTTAGCTTTGCAGGGCCTCTTGTGCTGTGCCATGGGAGTTGCAACCACCAGGTTGAGAAATGATCTAGATGATTTGAGTACTCCCCGGAAGACCTCTGCGTACCCCAGGGGTACATGTACCCCTGGTTGAGAAACACCGGGTTAGAGTAAAAGTCATAAGCAGTATGTGAAGGCAGTTAAGTTATTAGTAATTTCAAGCATTTGGGAGTTTAGCTTCTACTAGTATAAAAATCTGATTTTACAAAGTGAAAACACTTTCAATTACAATTTGTCAGTTTCTTAGGGCAACAATACTTTTGCCTTTCCAAGTGGGTTCCCTACTGTCATCCAAAGAAGATCCACATATAGAAGCGGACAAGGAAGATTGGCAAGGAAAGTTTAGTCAATTACTCTAATCATTTGGTTGTACAAAATAGAGAATCAGACTCACACTTTGGTTACAGCTGTTTGTGATCCAGAGATAGAAGTTTGCTGTCTTCAGGAAGAGCTTTGCTCTTTGGAAGCAATGCTTTCAGGAAAGAGCTGCTGCTTTCCTTTGTCTTATCCGTGGATTATAGAACTCAGACAAACATCAATGTGTAAAGCAGTTTTCCCCCCAAAGAAGCTATCCTTTGTTGGTTGTGGCAAGGACTTAAAATCTCTCTGTAGAAGAAAGTAGCTTTGGCTAGCTTGTTGTTCCCAAGTAATATGTTGTGTATATTCAGTATTTTATGGGCATTTTTTCCAGTTAGTTGCATTGGAGGGTCCAAACTATCCCAAAATGGTAGTCCTAAAGCTTTTGTCATCTCTTGATCTGGTTTGACACTATTTTTGGTATTAGTCATCCACTGTTTGCATTTGTAAACCAGCTGGTGAAATGAAATGTCTGCAATTTCCTGAACTCCGTAGGTGGCATCTAAATCCAGACAGATGCTTAGTCTTTAGGATCTCTCTTCCAATCCTGTCCTGGAGGTGTAATTATTCCAGATTTATTTGGCATAGTACTGGAACGTATGCTCACTTAATGATGGAAATAGCTTATTTCAGTGCAGGGCGGGAGGTGGCTTTAGAGCAAGTTTGGAAATAGTTTTAAATATGCTACTAGACTCTCTAGAACATCAGTACATAAATCCTGCTTGTCAAAGCTAAAAAAGTTAGTTAATATTTCACAAGGGGATGGGTGTCTTTATGCAATGGAAATTCTGAAACATTTTTACCACTTTTGTTAAACCAGCTAAGACCCTTAAGATGGCTTGTCCAAGACAGCCCATCACCTCATTAGGGTAATGGTCAGAGACCTTCCATCACCAAAGCCACAAGACTGACCAGTGATTCTGATTCAACCACAAAGACTCATGGACTCAACAAATCCCAAAGCCTTCTAATGGACAAGAGCACCCCATCCTCAAGCAAGGAGTCAAAGACTTGGTGAATCATGACCATTCTAACCTGATTTCTGCCATTGAGATGCTGGCCCCCAAATGGTCCCTTCTTCCTTGCCCACATAGATCTCTTTGGTTTTCTGACACCCTGCGATGGATGAAGAGAGGGACAGAAACTTGAGTGGCATTGGCGGAAAACAAAGGCTGATTCAGAGAGGATAAAATATAATCATAGAATATCAGGGTTAGAAGGGACCTCAGGAGGTCATCTAGTCCAACCCCCTGCTCAAAGCAGGACAAATCCCCTGGTTTGTTTTTTTTTTAAACCCCTGTTCCCTAAATGGCCCCCTCAAGGATTGAACTCACAACCCTGGGTTTAGCAGGCCAATGCCCAAACCACTGAGCTATCCCTCCCCCTTCCTCAAAGTCTATGCTGAGGCTGTAATACAACCTCTGAGAACCTTCCTATCAGTTTCCACTGAGGCTGCACAATCCTGCCCCAAGGAGTTATCCAGAGTGGCAAGATGCTTCACTAATCCTGAATGCCTGCAACTTGCATCAAAACTGAGCACCAAGCATTGCAAGAGCTATCATCCTACTTCACTGAAGATATCACACACATTTGAGAAGGCTTCTCAAACAGCATGGATCTGCTCCACCTGAACCCACCAACCAACAGCCCACCTGTATTCACAGAATTCAATACATTCACTCATCAAATTCAGGACCCCATAAAGGAGTCCTGTCCCCAAACCCATGAGTCTGGCCCAGGGCCAGCTATAGGCACCAGCATTCCAAGCATGTGCTTGGGGTGGCACTTTTCAAGGGACGGCATTCCGGCCCTTTGGGGCAGCACTTCGACGGCAGTACTCCGTTTTTTATTTTGCTTCGGCGGTGGCACTCAGCACTCCGGCTTATTTTATTTTATTTTTTTTGCTTGGGGCAGCAAAAAAACTGGAGATGGCCCTGGTCTGGCCCATGCCCTTCCTGCCTTGTGACAGAGTCATGAACTGGGGACGTTCCTGAGCAAAATTGCCAACTCCTCATTTGGAGAAGGAATCTTACTTTCCTCTGTCAAACACACATTATTCTGGTCAACACTGCAGAAACCTGTCCTGGATACTTCAGTCCTAGCCAACTATCACCCAGTATCAAACCTCTCATTCCTGAGTAAAGCTGGTATAAAAGAGAAGCTGGTATAAAAGGCCAACTACAAGCTGGTATAAAAGGCCAACTACAAGCTTACCTAATTGAAGCCAATACCTAGACCCAGCACAATCTTGATTCAGGCCAGGACATGGAACTGGAATCAGAACTGCCTTAGTGGCACTGATGTATGATCTCCTGCTGTCAATGGATAGAGGATAGACATCCATTCTCATATTCCTGGATCTCTGTGCACCATTTGACACTGATCACAAGATTCTGCTGTCTCACCTAAGAGGTGGTCAAGGTAGGGTTGCCAACCCCCAAAGATTGTTCTGGAATCCCCAGGAATTAAAGATTAATTTTTAATTAAAGATTGTCATGTGATTAAAATCTCCAGGAATACATCCAACCAAAATTGGCAACCCTAGGTCAGGGTAATATGTTAAAATGGTTTGAGCCTTTCCTAGAGGGATGTACCTAATGAATAGTGATGGGAAACTGCACCTCCCCCTCTAAATCCCTTACTTATAGAGTTCCCCAAGGATCAAATCTCCCTCTGGTCCTTTTCAACATCTACGTTCAACCACTAGGTGAACTGGTCAGACAAGGATGCAAGTGCCAGCAATATGCAGACAACAGTTCTATGAATCCTATTGTCATGGACTAGGATGTGGGCAGTCATGCCTACTGGTTGTTTGGAGCAGTGACTGTCAGGCCTAGTGGTTGGAAGCGGGAGTCAGAGCTGGAGTCAGGAACCAAGCAGGGTGGGACAAAAGCTGATAACAAGGCAAGCACAGGAGTGATCGCAGCTGCAGGTGTAAGTGTTGAGCTGCTAGTGACCTGCTGCTGCTGGGCTTAAGAGCGTGCCTGCTAGTTCCCCTTGGCTAATCTGGTGGTTCTGCTGTAGCTCACCCATGTTCATTAGTTTTTGGCCTAGCTAGTTCTGGGCTCAGCTGCAGGCCTTCACTCCTGACACTTTCACCACGTATGACTACCACCAAGGTGGCCCAGAGGTTGGATGAGATCAGCTTTTGGATAAAGAACAGCTGGCTGAAGCTGAACCCAAGCAAGATAGAGGTGATGCTCGTGGCCAGAGGGAAGCATTTGGAGGAGCTTGCAACCACAGTGTAGTGTCTGTTTGATTCAATCCATAGCCTAGAAGTACTCTCAGATTGCTTGCTGATGCTGAGCTCTCACATAACATCCATGAATAACAATTTCTACCATCTCCACTTGGCTAGGAAACTCTGTTCTGTACTAGTAGACGAAGAGCTGGCCTCAGAGGTGAAGAAGGCATGAATAACTCAGTTGGATTACAGCAATGTAATATATCTGGGCATGAAGCCTTCAGTACTTAAGAAACTCCCACCGATTCAGAACTCTGCAGCATGTCTTCAGCAACACAGGCTACTGCAAACCTTTCCTCTATGCACTACACTGGCTTCCCATAGATTTGTGAATTGAGTTCAAGGTCTCAGTCCTTCTCTTCCAAGTGCTCCATGGCCTAGGCTCAGGCCATCTACAAAGACCATCTAAAGCTCTGAGATGAAGACGGTCATCAACAGCTACGCTCCTCTGGCACAATGGGACTCATCAATAAAAGTAAAGCTCATTTATGTTGGAGAGAGAACCTTTTCTGGGAGTGTGCCAAGATGGAATTAACTCTCCCAGGAGCTAAGGGCCATCACAACCTCACCACTTTTCACTCCACAGGCAAGACAGTTTTTACAGGTTTTTGTTTTTTGATGATAGTGCAGGTAAGCTAAAACTGAAAAGGGTGTACTGGGGAAATGTAGGGGGAGGCAGTGGAAGGTAATTAACATATAAGGAAGAAACTACTGTAGTTCTTTGCCTTTTTAAGTTTAGCCTAAGGTCACTTTTTTCTTCCCAGAGAAACCAAATTTTTTGAATGCTATATCTCAAGTCAGCAATTAATGGTAAATATCACAGAGCACCTACTGTACACCATTATATCGACGCTAAAGATTGCCTGCTTATATCTAGAAAGCATTCTCTTTAACATAATGGCATAGTCTTTAATCAGACTTTTGGCCTTTTCTCTCACAGTACCCTGAAGAATGTAACTATTCAAGCCTGGGAAAAGATGAGTCCTCATTTTAGAATTTTTCTTTTTAAGCAGCTGAAGAGGAGACCAAACCACAAGATTTTAGACATCTAACTGAAATATTCGACATGAGTTTCATTTTAAAGCGTGCCTGACTTACAACAGCTGATATGCCCTATTAGTGAGCTCTTGAGGAGGAATTTTTCACACTTCCAAAAAGCCTGACTGTCTATTCTGTAAAACCTCAGAAAAGTGATTTAGGGAGGAGTACAGAAACCGGTTTAAAGAGCCATTAAAATCGATATAAGGTGCCTCCTAGTGTGGACGGTTGTGGCGTTAAATCGGTTTTACGCTCCTAAAACCGATTTAAACGCCTAGTGTAGACCAGGCTTTAGTCACTCCAGTGTCTAACAGTGAATCTGTTTCTTGGCAACTGTCACAATTAACATTTATGATTTTAAATTAACTTGATGAAAAGATGGAGTTCAGAAATATTAGAGAAGAGGTGGCATATTAAATAGGCAACTGTAATAGTTGACTTAGGGCTCTATGACAGGGGTGGCCAACCTGTGGCTCAGGAGCTGCATGCGACTCTTCAGAAGTTAATATGCAGCTCCTTGTATAGGCACCGACTCTGGGGCTGGAGCTTCAGGTGCCAACTTTCCAATGTGCCGGGGGATGCTCACTGCTCAACCCCTGGCTCTGCCACAGGCCCTGCCCCCACTCCACCCTTTCTTGCCTGCTCCCCTGAGCCTGCCATGACCTCACTCCTCCCCTCTCCCCCCCCAGAGCCTCCTGCACTCCACGAAACAGCTCATTGGGAGGTGCTGATCGGCGGGGCTGCCGGTGAATGGAAGGCACTGGGAGCTGGGGTTAGGAGCTGTTGGGGGACTGCTGGCATATTACTGTGTCTCTTTGGTAATGTACATTGGTAAATTCTGGCTCCTTCTCAGGCTTAGGTTGGCCACCCCTGCTCTATGGATATGAAATGTTCAGTTAGTCATTGGACAGTGATAGATCTAGATGGATAGAGACAAATCTGGGAAATCTGTCCTGTGAGAAATAACTTTAGTAGGCTTTTCAATTCCCTTCAAGTTTTTAATGTGGCATCTGTCACATCTTTCCTTTTTTCCCTTGTTATGTCTCCCAAGTAGAGGCAAAAGGGTAAGGAGACAAGCTCAATATGTCACAGCGTGCATGGAACATGGAGGGAGGAACAGAAACTGCAGGAGGGAAACATTTGGAGGGGACAGAGAAGTCTGTCTGTCCAGCACATGGCTTGAATACCAGTTGCAGAATCTCTGTAAATAGTTCTCTTTAATAGAAAGCCAATTTAGTTTAGAAGCATGGAGTCCTCTCATGTTGTGACGCAGCATGCAGTCCAAGAAGCACAGTACAAAAGTTTCTGTAGAAAGGTGGTGAGAACATTCAGGGTATCTCTATGCTGCAATTAAACACCTATGACTTTCTTGTGTCAGCTGATTTGGGCTCCAGCTGCAGGGCTGTAAAATTGTGGTGTAGACATTTGGGCTCTGGCAGGAGCTTGAGCTCTGGGACCCTGCTTGAGCTCTGGTTGTATACACCTTTACCTATTGTTAGCAGAAAGGGAGTTTTGTTTCAAAATCCTTTACTGATCACCTAGCTTCAAAGGATTCCTGAGAGAATAGTCAGCCTTTATAACCAGATGGTGCTGATTAGCTACTAAGCTATACTCACGCTCAATATCACCCTGGTGGGTGCATGCATAACCTATTAGGCTGGAATGAGTTGAATCTCTTAAATGTTCAGAATGATTGTAATGAGATATTGAATCACAAGCACAGGTTGAAAGTATAAAATCTTTAATAAAACAAATCACATTAAATCCTGATGTCTTGGGGAAAATATTGCAGTCAAGTAATATTTGTCTGCATATTGTTTTGATAAAATTAATGGAGCTTATTGAATAAGCTTTAATTTTAATTGAATTCTCTTGCCAATTCTTGATTTGTTCTGTTTCTATTAAATATTCAAAGTGGTCTTTTTTATTATTATTTTTTTATTTTTTATGGTTCTATGCTCTTACCAGAACAATTACTGTTACTTTGGGATTAACTACTGACCATGGCAGAATAATGAACCAAGTAGGGAAATCCAAGAGATACTTCCTAAATATCAAGATGGCTTATATATTTCCTAAAATGAGCAGAATTCCCCAATCAAGGAGGGAGAAAAAATACCTTGCTTTATGGTCCATTTCAGTGGTAACATTTCTATGTATCTATCTGGCTTCCTTTCAAATCTTACATTTGTCAAAAATTACCCAAAATTTCCCCTTTGATTTTGATCATGCTAGAGAATTTTATTAAACACAACTACAGGGGGGAGGGGGGGAGAACAAGTGCTGTCAAAGAGGAAGTGATAGAGAATTTTACTGTGGTCAGGTATGGATGGTTGATTGTATCTCTATTTTTATATTTGTTTATGATAAACTATCCTAAAAATAGAAGACATTTTGTACGTGTAGTGGGGCAACTGCCCCTGCTTCTGGGGATCTGGGGGGCAGGGCCGGCTCCAGGCACCAGCCCAGCAAGCAGGTGCTTGGGGCGGCCAATGGTGAGGGGCGGCACGTCTGGCTCTTCAGCGTCAATTTGGCAGCGGGTCCCTCACTCCCTCTTGGAGTGAAGGACCAGCCGCTGAATTGCTGCCGAAGACTGAAGCGGCAGTGGTAGAGCTACAAACCGCGATCGTGGCTTTTTTTTTTTCTTTGCTGCTTGGGGCAGCAAAAACCCTGGAGCCAGCCCTGGTGTGGGGGGAAGGTAGGCTGATTGGGGAAGCAGCCACAGTGGCCACAGCTGGCCCTGATATAAGAGCTAAGGGCAGATCTGGGTTACTCTTACTCCAGCCTTGGAGTGGGAAGGACCTAGATGCCTGGGAGTACATGGTATCTGAGGCAGAGCAGTACTGGGGAAGGGTAAGAGGAGCTGGGGAGCTCCAGCCTGACAACTCTCCAGGTTGAAGCCTTGTTAAAGGCCTAGGGAGGTACTGGGCTCCAGGGAAAGGCAGCTGATCCAATCCCCTTGCCAGTGATGAGTGGCCATTACAGACTGCAGTCTGCCCCGGAGAATGGGGGCTAGATGATGACTGGCAGTAGCCACTGAGGCAAGGTGGGTATAGAGGATTGGGGATTCTCGTGGGAGGGGAGACCCAGAGTGTGGGGACTGCTGTTGGCATAATCCCAAGGTAAGGGGCACCGGGGTCCGGGAGGGACATGTGGGGGGTGGGGCCTAAGACAGGAGAGATATATCAGCCAGCAGGGGGTGCGCTCTGCTGGAATTGAGCTGATTCCCAGATGACCAGCAGGAGGCACTGTGCTGGTGAGTGCTCAACTTGCTACAGTATGCCAAATGTCAGGATGATGATTTTCTGGTAGTTATCAACTTCATTGTAAGC
Source organism: Mauremys mutica (assembly GCF_020497125.1). Lineage (NCBI taxonomy): Eukaryota > Metazoa > Chordata > Testudines > Geoemydidae > Mauremys > Mauremys mutica. The sequence goes on along the minus strand of NC_059074.1, from coordinate 82,113,907 downwards.
CTGCAGAAAGACGAATAAGTAATACCAAATCTATCTCCCCCTTAGTAACTGGAGGACTCTTATACAAGGTTATAGTTTTTCTCTATTTTGAAGATATATTAGTACACTGTAACTTTAACCTTATCTGCTTTTCCTAAAGGAGTAGGTATGCTGTATTTCCCACTATAAATAAAAAAACAAAAAGGTCACTGTTTAAGAATGGGACCTTCTCACTCAGATGATCCGCTTCTTGTGTGTATGCAGGGCCTAATTTTTCTGAAAATTGCAGCCACCCACATTCTGTTAAACTCAAGGAAGAGGCGGCTGCACTGCATTTTGGAAATCCAGGCCCTCAAATATTTTTATTTTACTGATTAAAAATAAACCTTAATTGCTTCTCACCCTGCAGAGTTGACAGAGCTCTGACAGAATAAGCTGGGTTCAATTATGCATGAGGTATAATAAACTGAACTGTTAACCAAGTTCCACCTTCTGAGCTGAGCCAAATTTTCCCCTCAGCTATACCTGTGGAACTCCATGTAAAATCATGTGTGGGTGCATAGACATAACTGAGGGCAGAACCTGATCTGCGGACTTCATCCTCATGGTGCAGAAAAGGAGCCCAGAGTGAATCTGCAGGGTTGACTGCAATGTTTCCCCTAAGCTGCATGTGCAGAGCCATGCTCTTTGCTTGAGGCAAGAGAAAAGGAGCTTCAAGACTCCGCTTCCTAGCTAGGTGTTGAGAGATCTCTGGCTTTCTTTCTCCGCCCACTGTTCCTCACAGCCATTGGAAAGAGAGGAGCCCTCTTCTCCTGGCCATGAACTGGAGAATGGGAAGCCCCGGAGTTCCCTCCTCCAGCTAGATTTGTGAAGACATTTTCTAGAGGAATAACCTGGGCTAACAGAGGAACAAAACTATGACTCATTTGCTTTCTTAGCAAACACTATCCTTAACCATATAAGCTGAGGAATATTGATTAGAAGCAGGGAGATCTTGTTACCAAGGCCTCCGCGAGACCATATTGGACTATTGTATCCAGCTCTGGGGTTCACGCTTTAAAAAGGAGGTTGACAGATTGGAAAGGGTTCAGAGAAGAGCTACAAGAACAGTTCATTATAGGACAACTTGCATTACAATGCGGCTAAAGAGGCTCAGTCTATTTAGTTTATCCAAGAGAAGGTTAAGTGATCGGTCTCACAAATGCCTATGTGGGGAGAAGAGTTTGGATAATAGATGACTCTTTAATCTAGCAGACAGAGGCATAACAAGAGCCAATGGTTGGAAGCTGAAGCTAGACAAATTCAGACTAGAAATAAGCTAATTTTTTAACAGTGAGGTAATCAACCATTGGACCAATTTACCTAAAAGTGTGGTGACTTCTCTCACTGGATATCTTTATAAAAAGAGATGTTGTAGCTCATCCAGAAGCTATTAGTTTGATGCCAGGATCACCGTGTGAAGTTCTATGGCCTGTGTTATGGAGAAGGTCAGACTAAATGATCATAATGGTCCCTCTAGCCTTAAAAATCTGTGAAAAAGCCCTGTGGATGATGACTTGCAGTAAATAAATCTGGTCTACAGCTGTCAAGCCTGAAATGTGGTGATGTAGGTGCCTTATAAGCATGTTGGTGGCTCTATAATTTTGAGAGTTGGGAACAGTCATTTGTACATAGAAGCTTTGTGATCTGTGGAGAGGCCTCTATCTAGCTATCTTTTATACCTGTCCCTCACCATAACTCTAACACAGTGTTCAGTGCCAAGTCTCTGCAAAGAAGACTTTCAAGGAGCAAATGGAATGCAATGGCCTGCTAATGGACTAATTTTGTTTTCTCTCTCTATGTAGGCTGTATTGGGAAGATACGTCTCCTTAAAAACAGTTGGTGTCCAAACCATTTTCATATAAAATGTTCTTTTCTCCTAATATGCTGTGGGATTCTGAGTCCTGTATTCAATATTTTTTGTTTTCCTATTGTGTGAATACAGGTGGGGACAAAATAATAAAGAGTGGTAATGCAAGCTTTGCTTGATATTATGGCTACAGATCACAGCTGCTTGTCACACAAATCCATACACAGCATTATTGACATAATGCAGCCCCTTCATTAGAAGTGTTATGTTTTCCAAGGAAACCAAAACACTGAGCTCACTGCTGTTAGATGACCTTAATTGCTCTTTTCTTTGCTAGTTTTTCTTAAATTCTAGCAGTGCCTAGAGTCCCCAGCCCCATTGTGATAGGCACTGTATAAACACAGCAAAAATGGTCCCTACTGTGTTGCTTAGATACCCTCTTAAAATAAAATTATAGCTTTTAATCACTTGTTTGTTATCTAACAATCATTTGAAGATTCAATTTTAGCTGGTTCCTTATGGAGCAAAAGCCAGACAGGTTTTTGCTTGGTTTACACTGATCCAATTTATTAGCGAATGTTGGAACACTGTATAAACCTACTTAAATTCAACTCTTTATTCTAGTAGGTGTGGCTTGATAACATCATCCTGGTTCTGAAGAATGTGGAAGTAGTTCTCTAGGGAGAAGGAATAGGGAGCTAACACTGGTGTTCCTGGAGGGAAGCTAGGGGCTGCCAACTTCAGGGACAAAGCTTAGGCTGAAGCTGGTGATAGTGGTTGTGATATCAATAATGACAGCTAAGGAATGAGATCAATTTGGATACTCCTTGGTAACTCAAGTCTCTGTATTCTGTTGAGGATGAAGTAGGTACTTAGTCTGTTTAAAGGCCATATTTTGGCTTTGGGTACGCTTGCATCATCTTTCAGAACTTTCCATTGAAAGCAATTAAATCAGAATAAGGCTCTGAATTAGTCAGTACCCAGTTGAGTGTGGTCCTGAACTAGGTATCAGAATCTGTCAACCCTGGAAATATAGTCTAATGTACTTGCCTGGTCTCTGGTCACTTTCTATAGCTGCAGTAGCAGATCAGAAATATTATAGAATCATAAGCTTATTATAAATTTAAATCAGCTTCTTTACCAAATGACTGGAGGATAGCTAAAGTGATGCCAATTTTTAAAAAGGGTTCCAGAGGTGATCCTGGCAATTACAGGCATGTTCAACATATTCATAAATGACCTAGAAAAAGGGGTAAACAGTGAGGTGGCAACATTTGCAGATAATACAAAACTACTCAAGATAGTTAAGGGCCAGGCAGACTGCAAAGAGCTGCAAAAGGATCTCTCAAAAGTGTGTGACCAGGCAACAAAATGGCAGTTGAAATTCAATGTTGATAAATGCAAAGCAATGCACATTGGAAAACATAATCCCAACTATACATATAAAATGATGGAGTCTAAATTATCTGTAACCTCTCAAGAAAGAGATCTTGGAGTCAGTGTGGTTGTTTCTCTGAAAACACCCAATGTGCAGCAGCAGTCAAATAGCAAACAGAATGTTGGGAATCATTAGGGAAAGGATAGATAAGACAGAAAATATCATATTGCCTCTATAAGTCCATGGTATGCACACATCTTAGATACTGTGTGCAGATGTGGTTGCCCCATCTCAAAAAAGATATATTGGAATTGGAAAAGGTTCAGAAAAGGGCAAAAAAAATGATTAGGGGTATGGAACGGCTTCCGTATGAGGAGAGATTAATAAGACTGGGACTGTTCAGCTTGGAAAAGACAACTAAGGGGGGATATGTTTGAGGTCTATAAAATCATGACTGGTGTGGAGAAAGTAAATAAGGAAGTGTTATTTACTTCTTCTCATAACACAAGAACTAGGGGTAACCAAATGAAATTAATAGGCAGCAGGATTTAAAACAAACAAAAGGAAGTATTTCTTTACACAATGCACAGTCAACCTGTGGAACTCTTTGCCAGAAGATGTTGTGAGGGCCAAGACTATAACAGGGTTTAAAAAAAAAACCAACTAAATAAGTTCATGGAGGATAGGTCCCTCAATGGCTATTAGCCAGGATGGGCAGGTGTGGTGTCCCTAGCCTGTTTGCCAGAAGCTGGGAATGGGCAACAGGGAATGGATCACTTGATGATTTCTGTTCATTCCCTCTGGGACACCTGGCATTGGCCACTGTCAGAAGACAGGATACTGGGCTAGATGGACCTTTGGTCTGACCCAGTATGGCCATTCTTATGTTCTTATTATAGAAACACTTCACCTTGATGTCCCTTGAAATGTGTTAATGTACACACTTATGCTAAACAATCTGTTCCATCTTATATTTAGTTGTGACACTAAGTTTTTCAGACCTGAAGAAGAGCTCTGTGTAAGCTTGAAAGCCTGTCTCTCTCACCAACAGAAGTTGGTCCAGTAAAAGATATTACCTCACTCACCTTGTCTCTCTAATAGTCTGGGAATGACTGTTAGAGCTACACCACCATGGCATATAGAAGCTGTGGTTATTTTATTTGTTTTAAAAAAAAATTCTGACTTTCAGTGCCGCTGGATTACAAAAAAAGGAGTCCTGTACATATTTTAGAATCTAGATGCATTCCCACCCAAAAACTAAGTCCTATTATGCCTTCACTATTTGACAATCTCTCTAAAAGGGCACTAAAGGGATTTTCTTTAGTTTGACTTCTCTAATCTGCATTATCTACTAACATCTGATTATGATTAAAAGAATTTCAAGTTTCTTTTTCTTTTCATTATCTGTCCTGAAAAATTAAGTTTTCCTTTTTCTGTTTGTAGCATCATTCCATTCTGGATCACCAAGCTGTAATTCAATGTTGTGCTAAACTTTTGGATGCTGCAGAGGGAATATTTGTATTTTAACTGATTTTTATTTCAGAAAATAATAGCTTTTGAAAAAGAAAGGGATTCTTTACAAAACCAAAATGATTTTATCTTTTTAAAGAGTATTTTTAGTGGACATCTTTGCCTGAAACAATGGTTTGCTTATGAGTTGAAAAGGCATTGATTCTCTTTCATGTAAGCAAGAGATGAAGGCAAATTATAAATATAAGGGGCTTGGTGCTTTTCTAAATAGTGATAACACCTTAGTATGTCTTGAAGGCTGTAAGTAAAGTTGGGGGAAATGGGTATACTTTACCAAGGCCCAGCCAAAGGGCCACAAGTCCATCGCTATAAAAAGGAGGAGGAGGAACAGGCTAAATTGTGGACGTCTGACTTTGACTAAATGTTATTTATATAATCTTGGGGAGGATGTGTGCACCTGTGTATCTATGTGGAATCCAGATCTCTCAGGCTTGTAAGATTTACCTGAGCCAATCAGAAGCAGTGTTAAAACAGAAGCAACATTTTGAATAGTAAGCTTGTCCTCCAGGCTGCCTACAAAGGCTAAGACTAGACCCCGGGGACGGGGAACAGTACCTCCAGCGTGCCTAGGAGCACATCATTAATATATGTGCCATACTGCCACGTCTGGCTGTAAATCCAAATCAAGCAGCCAGAAATGTCAGGAGCTTAAAGAAAGAAAAGAAACTACAAGATGCCAGTCAACCCTCTAACTTTTCCAGGTAGATAAGGCCTCTCAACATAATACTTAGTCCTGCCACGAGTGCAGGGGACTGGACTAGATGACCTCTTGAGGTCCCTTCCAGTCCTATGATTCTATGACAGCATGCATCAAGCAATGCACAAATCGGGCTATTGGATGGACAAAAACAGCAAGGTGACTTCAATATAGAACTACCACACTGGGTCAGAGCAATGGTCCTTCTAGCCCACTATCCTGTCTTCTGACAGTGGCCAATGCCAGATGCTTCAGAGGGAATGAACAGAACAGGGCCATTATTGACTGGTACATCCCCCTGTCATCCAGTCCCAGCTTCTCGCAGTTAGAGGTTTAGGGACACCCAGAGGATGGGGTTGCATCCTTGGGCACCTTGCTAATAGCCCAATGAACCTATCCTCAATGAACTTATCTAGTTCTTTTTTTCTTTTTTGAACCCTGTTATAGTTCAGGCCTTCACAACATTCCCCTGGCAATGAGTTCCATGGGCTGACTGTGTGTTCTGTGAAGAAATACTTCCTTAAGTTTTGTTTTAAACATTCAGCCTATTAATTTCATTGGGTGAACCCTGTAAGGGTGCTGGAAGCGGGGTGTGTATGTTGGGGGGAAAGCAGGAGGCCATGGCCCTCCCACTTTTTGAAAGTTGACAGGCCTGGCCTATCCACATTTTGCTATGGGTCTCCCCAGCCAAGCTGGCAGCTGAAGCCCGACCGAGGAGCCCAGGCAGCATGGGGCACTGTGCCATGGACAGACCTTCCAGCTGCCCGTGGTTGGGGGGCAGTAAGAGCCACGCCCAGCCCATGTCCCCATCCTAGGCAGATGTAGGGTCAGTGCTGCGGCTCTCCACAGCTGCCTGGTCACATGGCTCTTACCATGGCCAGGCTGTCGCTCCAAGACCCCAGGCTGAAGCCGGGTCAAGGGCAGCTGTGGAGAGTCACAAACCCTCCACCTGCCCTGGGAGGGGGGCCCATGGGGTGGGGACAAAGGCTGGGGGCTGCTTTCAGCCCCCGCCCCTGGCAGGTGGAGGGTCTGCAGCTCCCGGCCTGCTATGGCTTCCAGCTCTCCCAGGGGTAAGGCCTTGGGCAGAAGGGGCGGGGTGTGGCTATGGAGGGGAAGGGGTCCCCCGGCTCTCCCACTTTTGGGAAGCCTCCACCACCAGTGCCCCTGGTTCTTGTGTTAGGAGGAGGAGTAAATAACACTCATTCTTGTTATCCACATCATTCATGATTTTATAGATTCAATCATATCACCCCAAGTGGTCTCTTTTCCAAGCTGAAAAGTCCCAGTCTTTTTAAATTTGCTTCATATGGAAACTGTTCCATACCTTTTAATCTTTTTTTGTTGTTGTTGTTGTTGTTGACCACCTCTACCTTTTCCATTTCTAATATACCTTTAAGATGAAGTGACCAGAACTGGATTCAGTATTCAAGGTGTGAACATCCCATGGATTTATAAAGTGGCATTATATTTTCTGTCTTATGATCTATCCCTTTCCTAATAGTTCTCTGCAAATATCTGCTCAATGTGCAGTGGCACTCAAAAAAAAGCTAACAACGTTAGGAACCATCGATGATGACTCTGAGATCTATCTTGAGTGGTAATAGTTCATTTAGATCCCATCATTTTGCATATTTGATTGGGATTATGTTTTCCATTGTGCCTTTCTTTTGCATTTATCAAATTGAATTTCAACTGCTGTTTTCTTGCCCAGTCACCCAATGTTGTGAGATCCCTTTGTAATGCTTTGCAGTCAGCTTTGGACTTAACTATCTTGAGTAATTTTGTATCATCTGTAAATTTTTACTACTTCACTGTTTACCCCCTTTTCCAGATCACTTATGAATACGTTGAACAGCGCTGGTCCCAGTACAGATCGTTGGGGGGACTTGCTACTTACCTCCATTTTGAAAACAAACCATTCATTCCTACCCTTTGTTTCCTATCTTTTAACCAGTTACTGAGCTTCCCTCTTATCCCATGGCTGCTTGCTTTGCTTAAGGTGTGGGACCTTGTCAAAGGCTTTCCGAAAGCCCAAGTACACTATATCCACTGGATCACCCTTGTCCATGTGCTTGTTGACTCCCTCAAATAATTCTAATAGATTGGTGAGACATGATTTTTCCTTTACAATAGCAGTGTTGACTCTTTCCCAACTTATCGGGTTCATCTGTGGCTCTGATAGTTCTATTCTTTAATATATTTTCAGCTAATTTGCCTGGTACTGAAATTAGGTTTACTGGCCTGTAATTTCCAAGATCACCTCTGGAGGGCTTTTTAAAAATGGGTGTCACATTAGCTACCCTCCAGTCACCTGGTACAGAGGCTGATTTGAATGATAGTTTACACACTAGTTAGTTGTTCTGTAATTTCATATGTGAGTTCCTTCAGCACTCTTGGAAAATACCTTCTGGTCACGGTGACTTATAGTTTAATTTATCAATTTGTTCCAAAACCCTCTATTGACACCTCAGTCTGGGACTATGCCTCAGATTTGTCACCTACAGAATGGCTCAATTGTCAGAATAACCTTCATTGCATTCTCTGCAGTAAAGACCAATGCAAAAAGAGTTCATTTAGCTTCTCCACAACAGCCTTTTCTTTGAGTGCTCCTTTAGCACTTCAGTTATCCCGTGGTCCCACTGACTGTTTGGCAGGTTTTTTTTGCTGTGAGTTTGTGTCTTTTGCAGTTGTTCTTCAAATTCTGTTTTGGCTTGCCTAATTATATTTTTACACTTGACAGAGTTTATGCTTCTTTCTATTGTCCTCAGTAGGATTTGACTTCCAGTTTTTAAAGGATGCCTTTTAGCCTTTAACTGCCCCTTTGACAATGTTTAGTCCTGGTGGCATTTTTGGTGGTCTTACTGTTTTTTGTTTTGTATTTTATTATTTGGAGTATATATTTAGTTTGTCTCTATTATGGTGTTTTAAAAATAGTTTCTATGCAGCTTGCAGGCATTCACTCATGTGACTGTTCCTTTTTGATTTCCATTAACTAGCTTCCTCATTTTTTGTATAGCACCCTTTTTGAAGTGAAATGCTACTGTGGTGGGGTCCTTTGGTATCTCCTTCTCCCCCCTCCCCCGTGCTAAATTTAATTAAAAGCAGCCCAATGAATCATGTGCTTCCAATCTAATGACTTCTGAAGACTGTTGATAAATAGCACCCCCAGTCTCATTGGAAGGTTTGTAAGAAGTAGGCGAGAGTACTGTTTCATTCCTTACTGAGTCATGTTCTTTTTTTTTTTTAAAAAAGATACAGGATTGTAGTCTGAGCCCAATTACAGATTCTGTTAGAAATTGTTTTTTTACTTTCTGGTATAGCAAATTTCAGAAAATGTGACAGGTAGTGAAGTCAATGCCAAAAGACATCAATGGCCATAGTTTTCCTGAGCTACTTCTCAAATGTAAGACTCCCAACAATAGAGAAGAGATTCCAAGAAACTGGTTGGCAGCACTCCAAACAAACCAGTCAAGCACTGTAATGCTTTCCGTGAGTGGTATTTTCTGAAGGGGAAGACAAACTTACACAGGGCAGTATACTGGCAAAAAGTGAAGGGTATTTGCCAGCTGTGGAAAAATGGTGCAAACTATATAATAAACATAGAACATAAAACCAGCTACTGCCCATGGAAGGAATTAGAGCGGTCACAGTCAGATGGATGGGGGAGTAGACAGTGAGGTTCAAAACCAAATATTAACAAAAGCTGCAAGATGGAGAGCAATATTGCTCTCCATGTTGGGTGTTACCTTGCATCTTGCTTCAAGATGCTTAACATTCCAAGGAGGAGATGATCTGATTGGTGAGCCACTCAATGGCAACTTTCTTGTAACCTTGAGTTACTTACCAGTCACTCTGTTGTAATGAGTGACTAATTGGCTAAAGTCAAACAGAAGCAGATGGAGGGTAGAACAATGCAAGGAGTCAGAATGAATGAATTACATGGGGGAAAGCATGCAAACGGTCATTCTTGTGGAGAGAAAAAACTATCTGTTCTATCATGTGATGCTATTCCTGATGCCTCTCACCATGAAAAAAATGTGTTCACCTTTAGGCTTGCAGTTCAGGACCAAAATAGTGGTGCATTTGACAGTCAGGAAGTATTTGAATTCATCAACTTCATCTGGGGAACGGATAGCTAAAACAGGGCAGCCCGGGGGGGGGGGGGGCAAGTGGGGCAATTTGCCCCCGGGCTCCACAAGGGCCCCAAGAGAACAGGTGAGGCTCCGGCCCCGGCCCTACCCCGCCTCCGCCCCTCTCCCGGAGCCTCAGCTCATCCAGGAGCATCCTTGAACAGCTGTGCGTGGCTCCGATGGGGCCTGAGCTCGCAGCCCCGCCCCCTGACCACACGGCTCTGAGCGGGGAGAAGCGCAGGCCTCGCCGGAGCCATGCTGCACAGCTGTTCAGGGTCGCTCCTGGATACTTCGCGCTGAGGCTCCGGGTGAGGGGGGAGCCGGGGGTAAGGGGCCGGGGGCGGGTTGGATAAGGGCAGGGAGTTACAGGGACAGTCAGGGGACAGGGAGAGGGCAGAGGTTGGGGGGGCGGTCAGGGGATAGGGAAGGGGGGGTGGATCGTGGGCGTTCTGGGGGTCTGTCAGGACTCAGTGGGGAGTGGATAGGGGTTGGGGCAGGCAGGGGACAGGGAGCAGGGGTGGGGTCCTGGGGGAGTGGGGTCTCTGGGGGACGGTGAGGGGGCAAGGAGCAAGATGGGTCGGGGATTCTGAGGGTGGCAGTTGGGAGGCAGGAAGTAGGTGAGGTCAGATAGGGGGCAGAGCCAGGCTGTTTGGGAGGCACAGCCTTCCCTACCCTAAAGCTCATTCAGCAGTGTGAAGCTTGCAGAAGAGCCAAGTTGTTAGCTTTTCCATTAGGGCTACCAACCCTTTCATTTCTCAAATGCCAAATTATAGTCTATATTTAAATTTCAGTGCCATAGGGAGATTCATGTCGGGGGAGGGTAGCTTCATTTAAAATTAGCCACTGGGGGAGGGATCACATGAGAAGAGCAATATCCTACACCACCTACCTCCTTCCTGACCCTACCAAGGGAGACCCCCCCCCGCATTCCCTGAGGCTTCAGAGGTGTTAATTCAGTGGTTCTCAAACTTTTGTCCTAGTGACCCCTTTCACATAGCAAACCTCTGAGTGCGACCCCCCCCCTTATAAATTGAAAACACTTTTTTATATATTTAACACTATCATAAATGCTGGAGGCAAAGTGAGGTTTGAGGTGGAGGCTGACAGCTCGCGACCCCCAGTAATAACCTTGCGACCCCCGAGGGGTCCCGAACCCCAGTTTGAGAACCCCTGGGTTAATTTAATTTTAACACCCTGTGTTCATTCACATGCATGTGCTATTTTGAGCATGTCAGTTTTCACAACATAGGCTCATCCCAGATTCTGGAACGAGCTTAAATGCTCAGTTCATGGAGTATGTACATAAGCTATACTAAAGACAAATCCACAGTAACTGTCTCCAGTTTGTGAGGGACCCCGTGGAGCCAGTCTCTATGGAAACAGATAAATGCATGGAGGTTAAGTCCATTAATGGCTATTAGCCAGGATGGGTAAGGAATGGTGTCCCTAGCCTCTGTTTGTCAGAGGGTGGAGATGGATGGCAGGAGAGAGATCACTTGATCATTACCTGTTAGCAGGGGCGGCTCCAGGCCCCAGCACACCAAGCGCATGCTTGGGGCGGCATGCCACGGGGGGCGCTCTGCTGGTCGCCGGGAGGGCGGCAGGCGGCTCCGGTGGACCTCCTGCAGGTGTCCCTGCGGAGGGTCCACTGGTCCTGCGGCGCCGGGGGAGCCACCGCAGGCCCGCCGGTGGGAGGGCCACCGGAGCCGCGGGACCGGCAACCAGCAGAGCACCCCCCGCGGTATGCCACCGTGCTTGGAGCGGTGAAATGGCTAGAGCTGCCCCTGCCTGTTAGGTTCACTCCCTCTCGGGCACTTGGCATTGGCCATTGTCGGTAGACAGGATACTGGGCTGGATGGACCTTTGGTTTGACCCAGAATGGCTGTTCTTATGTTCTAACCTAAATGAACCCAAAGTTATGGAGACAGATATGAGTCAAGGAAGCCAGCAGAGTATCAGAAACCTGGAAAAATCTCTGACTGGATGGGCTCAGGCGTTTGGTCATAAGCTGAGGTGGTTCAAAAGTTTTGGATTTTTGTTAAGCAGAATTTTTTTATTGCTTCTTTAAACAATCAAACACAGCAAGCAGCAAATATTTGGCCACACACTTCTGAAACCTCAAACCATGTTCAGGTGTTGGCAGACTAATTTCAGCTTTTCAATTAAAAAAACCAAAACAAATTTTGAAGGAAAGCAGACATTGTCCGTGATTTTTTTCTGCTATTTAAAAACCCCTAGTTTTCGATCCAGAAAAAGTTTTGAGGGAAAATATTTGTCCAACCCTTTTAATGAGCTTTAGTGCCTTTTAGCACTAGCTGATTCTGAGAACCAATGATACCTTGTAAAGAAATTTTCTCAAAACTGGTTTTGTGCCGAGATGCGGAAGATTTATTTTTCCCAGGGCCGTCCGTGAGGGGGAGCAAGTGGGGCAGTTTGCCCAGGCCCCACAGGGGCCCCCATGAGAATATAATATTGCAATTTTTTTTTATGGAAGGGGCCCCCAAAATTTCTTTGCCCCAGGCCCCCGAATCCTCTGGACGGCCCTGAGCTAAAATGCTAATTGCCAGAGTGAAGGGCCATACGTTCCACCTGACTGTTGAGGTCAAGGTAAGGATTTGATAATGGATCTAATAAGTCATGAAAATTAAAAAGCGTTCAGGCCTGCGTTATGTTAAAAAATAAACCTTGATTATTCACCTTGCACTTCCCATTCACTTAATCTCATAGGAGTTAATACTGCAGCTGCACGTAGTGAAACAGTAACACTTTTTTTTTATTGTGTACAAAAATTTGTCATGTTTTAGTGCCTGTCCTGTGAGGTGGAAGATTGTAACAAATAAGATTCATTCCAGCATGTGTCCAGCTAAGAATGGAGTAAACAGTGTGTGTGCTAATGCTTTCTGTCCAGTGATGAAGCATGTCCCAGGTATTCTGGAGGCATTGGAATGTGCTCTTGAATTAAATTAGACACATGAAGCTCAATTGGAAGTGGAAGCATTGAAACAGTGCTTCTCCTCATTTTCATGCCTTTTGTTGGCTAGCTTTAAAGTTCTTTTAAAGTATTGATGAAAGGAGCAAGACTTTACAAGCTTGAGGGATCTCTTTTTGCTGCTATTATTGAAGAATTAAAGTAACTTTGAGATTAGTGGCCCAAAATGCTATTGCTAGCACACCTTGTTGTAGAAGGTATGGGAATTTTGTCACAGTTATTGTAGAATAGGGGTTGGCAACCTTGCAGAAGTGGGGTGCTGAGTCTTCATTTATTTACTCTAATTTAAGGTTTCACGTGCCAGTAATACATTCTAACGTTTTTAGAAGGTCTCTTTCTATAAGTCTATAATATATAACTAAACTATTGTTGTATGTAAAGTAAATAAGGTTGTTAAAATGTTTAAGAAGCTTCATTTAAAATTAAATTTAAAATGCAGAGCCCCCCTCCCCCGCCCCCCCTGCCCCCGCCCTCCCGGACTGATGACCAGGACCTGGGCAGTGTGAGTGCCACTGAAAATCACCTTGCGTGCTGCCTTCGGCATGCGTGCCTTAGGTTGCCTACCCCTGCTGTAGAAGAAGTAGGAAATGGAAAAGATTTCATGAGACCCCTGAGGAATCATGTTCTATCACCTCTGAAGAGGAGAAGGTCTTCATTCAGAAGGAATGTGTTCTATGCAACGTTGGACAACATTATCTGTGAGTTGGAGCACCAATTCCAAGCAACAAATGACATTTGTTTTATGTTTTGTTCAGTCCTAAAATGTCATTCTGGAGTCTGTGTGGAACTGGGAGAAACAACCAAATGACAAATTCTCAAGTGTCTTATGGCTCTTTTGCAGAATTTTCCAAGTGAAATGTTGCATCTGAAAAAAATCTTTGTCTGCTTTTGGAAAAGAACGTGAACTGCCTATCTTAATGAGATTTAAAACAAACTTTTTCTCTGGCAAGTCACAGTAGGTTTTAATTTAAAAAAAGGGGTGGGGGACAGCAGTCTGAGCCTGCTCAGGGATTTAGAATATGATCAATCTAGCAGGGCACATGGATTAGTGGACAGACTACTGCCTACTTTTCCTCCTGTCCTGGCTAGAAATGCCATGTGAACAATCAATCACCATCATGATGTCTCGGTTCTTCTGGTTTCCATCTGGAAATAGAACCAGAAGTGGAGGGGAAACATATCTGAACACTTCAGACTCTCAAAAATAGTCCTGTTTGATTTCAGTTCCAAAAGGGGGCAAAGATTCCAGGGGACCAAGGAGTTTTTAAATTTATCCTTAATGAGTATTTTGAGGTTGGGTGGCTATTTTGTATAAGAGACAGTCAAGCATTGATTAAAGTTTAAAAAAATACTAATCCACTTACTGATTGTCACTTTCAATTATTCAGAGTAAGTGTGTTCTTTAAAGAAAGAACTTAATTTCATCGCTTTTATGTTATACTTCAGCAAAGAGCATTCATCTTCCTCTAATAGTTGATGCTCTAGTGAAAGATAGGATAATTGCATCACATCAAGTGTATGTTAGCAAAGTCAGCAACTAACTTTCTCTTAGTTTGCGATATGCCATGGGTGTTCATGGATGCTTTTCTCTTCAGCAACTGGATGTGATATTTTGCAATGCACTGTGGTTTTGAAACTTTAATCTAAAGGTAACTGGAAGATATTTACACTGTTTTCAATTAGTGTCTCCCTTTGTTTCTTCAGTCAGGTCACATAAGTACCTTTTTTTCTTTTAAGTTTCTGATCATAAGTAGACTAGCTACCCACTTTTCTCCTTTCAAAGTACATTTATATAATAGTGAGCTCCAGTGTATTGTTCCGTTACAATGGGCTCACCTAAATATTGGTCTCTTGGTTTCAGAGAAGTGAAAATGTAGATGACTCAGGTGAACGCTTGTGAACTTTGGTTATTTACTATATTACAAATGTCACTAAAAAGTGAACCACAGACATTTTGCTAAAGCCAAGACAATAAGATTCTGAAAGAGGAAATGGTAAATGGCTATCTTAGCACTGTAGTTTCAGCAAACTAGTGACAACAGTTTGTTAGAAATCTCAGCCAGAGGTTGTCTGCTCACAAAGCAACTTTTATTCTGGAATGGAGGTGCCCACATGGAGAGCTATTCTGGAATAGTTTATTTCACAGTAGCTATGCTGGCCAGTTTCCCCACATAGACAAGGCCTAAGTGGCATTACAGCACCATCAACAAAGATTGATGAAAGCAGTTCTGAATAGAACAGTTCTTTAAAACTTATATTAGTGGTATTTATGTTAATCATGCTGGCGCGCAAAAAAAAAAAAAAAAAAGCCAGTGTTTCCTAAGATGTTAGGGAAGGAATTTTTGTTAAAATGCAGGACTGAATTTTTACAAAATCTGCTATAGTTTCCTTCCCCCTTCTCCCCTGTCCCTCTTTCAGGGCTCTTCTATGCACCCAAGTTGTACTGCTTTAACCTGCCGGTACAGTTAAAGTGGTACAAGCCCCCTAGTGTGGACACAGTTATACTGGTATAAAGGTGATTTATACCACTATAGCTATTTCCATATGGAAAGGGGAATAATTGTCCTAGGGCATGGCTACACTTGTGAGTTAGAGTGCATTAAGGCAGCCCTGGATGCCCTAACTCATGACCCTTCCACACCAGCAAGGCACTTATAGCACCTGGACTCTGTAGCTGGAGCGCTCCTGGTAATCCACCTCCACGAGAAGCATAACGCTTGGTGCGCGTTGGCTGAAACGCCTGGGTGTCAGTGTGAAAGGCGTTGCATTACTGCACTCTGATCAGCCTCTAGAAATGTCCCATAATCCCCTTAAGTCAAGTGGCCACCTTTGTCATTGTTTTGGAATCGCTGCAGGAATGCAGATATACCCATTCAAAGCTCTGTTTCTGACAGCCGGCATGCTTATCTGCTCTGGGACAAGGCAAACCATTACTGTAGAATGCTCTGTGTGTGTGAGAGAGAGAGAGAGAGCTGCAGCTGTCTGAACTTACAAGACCACATGCTGACATGCTCTCAGCCCCCCCAAAACCCACTCTCTCTTGCCCCACAACACACTCCCTGTCACACTCAACCTCCCCTCATTTGAAAAGCACGTTGCGGCCACTTGGATGCTGGGATAGCTACCACAATGCACTGCTCTGTGGCCATTGCAAGAGCTGCTAATGTGGCCACGCCAATGTGCTTGACTCTGATAGTGTGGATACACTGCAGCGCTTTCCCTACTGTGGTCTCTGAGGGCTGGTTTAACTCACAGTGCTCTATATCTGTAAGTGTAGCCATGCCCTTAGTATAAGGCAACATCATACTGGTATAATTGCATCCACACTAGTGGTTGTACTGGTATAAGAAATTTATTAACCAAAGTAGTTGTACCAGCACAAAACCTCTGTGTAGACAAGGCCTGAGAATCTCTTGCAGTTTACCCACCCCCCAGGGCCGGTGCGCCAAAAAGTGGTGCCCAGCATCACGGGAGTCAGCTAAGCAGGGCAGGGAGTGAGGCCTCCATAACAAACCCACCCCCACAATGAGGGGCGCCGCACAGGATGGTCAGTGGGAGCCTGCGGTGGAGCAAGGAGAAGACAGCTGGCCAGGTGCAGCGACCAGCTCGGCCGAGGGATGGAGCTACTGCGGGAGGCAGGACGTGGTCCTGAGCTCAGGTGAGCTTCACCCTCCAGCATGCTACACCTGGGGCCGGGCACAGACACCTCCTGGGGCGAGGGAAAGTGAAACTAAACCCCGCAGTGCAACGGAAGGGAAAGGGCTGGCGCAGGTGCCGCTTCCAAACACAGAAATCCCCCCCCGGTGGCACTGTGCCAATGCGG
Source organism: Mauremys mutica (assembly GCF_020497125.1). Lineage (NCBI taxonomy): Eukaryota > Metazoa > Chordata > Testudines > Geoemydidae > Mauremys > Mauremys mutica. The sequence goes on along the minus strand of NC_059074.1, from coordinate 82,097,532 downwards.
GGAGCCGGCCCTGATCCTGAGGGAGATCCTCACCTGCTCCCTGGGAGAGCCCAGCTCTGCCCTCCTTGCCCTTGGGTGCCCCCCGGAGGGTGAAGTACTCAGAGCCTGGGAACGTTTAGAGACCCTGCGAGCTGGGGGGCATTCTCAGCCTCCTCCTTGCTCATAGGTTCCCCCGGGCCAGAAGGGACCATTGTGATCCTCTCCTCTGACCCCTTTGTATTAATTCTAATGAACAATGCCACATTATGCAGAATTCATTTTTGAAAGTTTATAGTAAGCAATGCTCCAAGGGGAGGGCGCAAGGTGGAAGTTTTGCCTAGGGTGCAAAATATCCTTGCACCGGCCCTGCCCACCCCCATGCTACGTATACCAACTATCATTATCATTTAAAGCGAGTTAACTGAACATATCAAGAGATACAAACATTCAATTTTCTCAGTTCCCGCACAACACACTAGAGCCCAAACTTTTCTGTTTAAATGGAACACCAGCTATTTATTTTGCTGACAAGTCAGTTGAATGTTTAAATAATAGACAAATACACCCATGCACTCTGAGCTGAATCTGAAATCTAATGCAAGATTCCTGAGTTCAGTGGTGCTCTGTTACGGCAGACTTGAAATTCTGGGGCAGCTTCACTATATAAACAAGAACAGTACATTAAATACAGTTGCTTTCTTGGTGTTTATATATTCCATTTTTTATGCTGCCCCATACATTGAGATGTGCGGGGTAGGTCACAATTTCCAGCACTATTGCCTTATGCTGGCTACAGATTGAGAAGACAACTGCATCACTTTGCACTTGGTTTATATTTTCAAGGTGGCTTTCATAGCCAGAGTCTAGGGACAAACTTCTTACCTTAAATACTGGAGCACAATTCTGCAGCAACAGGTAGATGCCATGAAAAACTCCACAGAATCATTGGATACATAAGGTATTGATCACAGAGCACAAAATGATAAATATCAGGAGGACATACTTGCCATTAATTTAGCATACCTGTATCTGTCTTTCTGGAATTTCTTGATCAGCGTTATCAAAGCAAACACTTCAGAGAATCATACTAACAACCGACCTGTGGTGTTGATCCTAAATTGAATCTAGAGTCTCTGGGCCTTATTTTCATTTACATTAAGGCCTCTTTACGTCACTCTGGCTTTGTAAATGGGCTTTACAATGAGTTCAAACTACATGCTGGCCTGAATAAAGTTAAGTGGCTATAGAGAATGCAGTAAACATCTTCAGCACCAAAGCTACTATTTTTAGCAGTAAATTGTTCTGTATGAAACAATTCCATACTTATAAATGGCAGTATAATATCTATCCATTATGTCTGTGTGGTTAAAAAGATGATTATCTGATCCTACCGGGACAATGTAAGATCTCTCCAAACAAAATGCCTACCCATTAAAAGATCTAGGTTAGAAGGGAATAATTCCTCTTCTGAGAATAGGGGAATACACAGTTGAGATTTGTATGCTAAAAAGGGCTATAGTAATTTGAGTATTCACATAAAACTTGAGGCAGGCAACTATAGCTTTGCATTAGTGTATTGGTAAGAAAACAAGGTTTACAAGAGACAGACACTTATATTAAGTAAATATCAGGAGGCACAATTACTTGCAATAAATTGCATTTTTTTCACCTATTCAGTAGCTGCAAAAGTATTTGACAATATAATCTGTCTTTAAAGGTAAGTGGTCCCCCTTGATTTAAAGTATCCTTTAAGAGCATAGTTTTTGCAAAATATTGACAACGGATTGCAGAGAGGATTTTGGTTCAATGTCTAATGTATTCCAATGATGGTAACAAGTCATTTATAGCCAGAGATATGTGTAAGGATGGGTTGAAGTAGGTGTAAGTGATGTATAGACCTTATGGTGATCTGTTTCATCCACAGGCATTTGCGTATTACCAGGGAAAATCTAAAAGATAAAAACTGTCTCAGATTTTAACACATGGAATATACACCATTAAATATCCATATTTGACATTAATTGGCTTGTTCTGCTTTTGTTAGAAATTTTCCATCAAACTACAAAACTAATAGCAAGGGGGAAAAAATTAAATGACTATTTCAGCTTCAAAGGTCCACTATTGGTCCAAGGTACCTCAATAGCTAAGGTACTACTTGGTTAATTTTCATGCTATTTAAAATATATGCCGTTTAAAATGTTTTACTATGTTGTCAAATATAAACTAAACTAATTGCAGAAGCCACTCAAACAAGGAGAGTAGTATTAAAGAAGGGATCTAAAATGTTATCAATTTGGGAAGCAGAGGGAACGCCCATCAAAAGTCTTCGAAAACCAAAAATGACCCAAACAGATTTGTGACCAAGGGATGTATCCAGTAGCCACAATTTAATATTACTTTATTTCAAATTATATGCATACATTATAAATGTACAAAAAGACAGTCTTCCCCAATAACAGGATAGAAGTTCATCAGGTACTCCTGTGATCTCCCCTTTTTCTTCTCTGGTCCAGTGGTTATAGTACTAGCCTGGGACTCAAGAGACCAGGTTCAATTCCCTGCTCTGTTACTGCATTCCTCTGTGGACTTGGGCAAGTCACTTAAGCATTTTTAGAATCACCCTAAGTGCCCACCTAAGTTATATCTGAAAATAGGATTAAGGTGCCTTTGAAAATGTTACCTTTAGTCTCTCTGCCTCAGTTCCCCATGGCACCCAGCCAGCGGCCCAGCAAGCACATGCAGAACCCAAAAGGAAAAAATGAGCAGCAAGCAGCAGTTTTAAAGCTTTTTTTTTTTTAAGCACATTGTACAACTGGGGGTCAATCACACTGTCCACTGGGAAATTGAAAAAAAAAAAAAGGCCACACACCCCTGAAAAGCCCCCAAACAAGCAACACTCTACTTAACAAATGAATAGGCAATTACATACAGAAAGAAGCCAGTTTACACTTGCTGGGAGCGAGCTTATCAGTGAACAGTGATAATAATACTTTGCTACCTCTCAGGTGTGTTGTGAGGATATTTAAAGATTGTTAAGTGGTCAGATACTACAATAATTGGGGCCATATAGATACCCAACATAGTGATACACTGTATTTATAATATTCATAAAATATTCAGTAATAATTTGTCAAAATTTCATCCACATATTCTGACAGTTCTAAATTGCACAAATATAATTCTGTATTGTGTGTAAAAACTAAAAAAAAAAAAAAAAAATTCAGCAAAGACCTTAGAAAAGCACTTAGCAGAGAACAGCTAGATGATACAATTAACTTTGATTATTTAAAACAAACAAACAAAAAACGATGCTAACACTCTGATTTCTTTAAAAAAGCAATACTGACAGCACCCTCTGAGGCTGAGAATTGGAGCTTGACTAAGTTTCTATCTCTTAAATAAGATTTAAATATGTCCTGAAATAGCTTCAACAGGAAGTTAATTCATCATCATACATAGTCCACAAGTACTGGACAGCATGGAAAGGTGACATTTGTTTTAATGAGTTTGCTCATGAAACCCATAGGTGATGGCTTAATGAACTGTCTGTGCTTTCAGTGAGAGTGGCAGGAGAAGGAGAATTTTGTACACCTCTGTGAGATAATCATGTAGATTACTATGGTTACTGACTTTGAAACTTCCAGGCCCTGACAACAGCACATCCGAGCTATTTTTCTTTCTGCTCAATGTACTCTACAGTTTGAAATCACATTTGCTCAATTAAGGCAAGAAAACTTATTTTTAAAATAAAGTGATTGTAGTGCCAGTGAAAGATGGCAGGTTGGCAGCATTAAAGACTGATGTCCTGTATTTACAAAGAACTTTACAGGAGCCTTTCCACTGACTTCAAGTCTTTCACCTCTCTGCTAAACAAATTTGATCTGGATTACTGAGACACAATAAAATTTGAACACCACAATACTCTTTTAATAGTCTGTTTGCAAAGTATGTTAATATTTGAAGAGTAAATTCCCTAAATTTGTTGCTGGTTCACTTCTAGATTGATAACTGTTATTCCACTTCAGTCTCCCATTTGGTCAGCCATAAATTTTTATCGTGTTCTGTTGTTGCTGGGATTTATCTTGTGATACATATTTGAAATATTGATTCGGATTCTTGACGACTTTTAGACAATATGCTGGGGTGGAGGAGCACATATGGATGGTGTTTTAACTTGGGTTTGTGATAGAAATATGCCAGGTGTCAGAGGTTTCAGCTCCCCTACCTTGGCTGAGTACCATTGTGGTACTTTATGTGAGGGAATACACAGTCTTGCCATAACATCTATGTGCTAGTCTGCTGCCAGCACTCTACAAGGAAGTATTGTTGTGTACGAGTATGTGGCACAAATGGTTACAACAGGAAGTCACTGTTTCTTAGCTCTCAAGGCTCATTCCCCACTCTGGCATTTCAAGTGCAGAAGGTGGGGGCCTGCAAGGATTTTAAAAATTACTGTAATACTTCCCACTCCTGGCTTGTATTAAACTCCCAAGGTTACAGCTTGTCTCTGACCTTGGCTTGGTAAATGCTGCCACCATCCAAGTGAAAAACTGCCTCTTGCAAATCCTGGAAAACTCACTTAGGAAGTTTTCTCTGAGGCCCTTTGGCTTTTCCACCTGTCCCTCAGGGAAGCTGAGAAGAAAACAAACAAAAGGGAAACCCAGCTGTTGCCACCAGCTAATTGAAAAACATCTGCACAGACCTTTTAAGACACAAAACCAATCAGGTTCTTAAAGGTAAATTTTATTAAAAACAAAAAGAAAGAAAATACATCTGAAACTTAGGCTTTTGCTAGATTTTAAAAGAGGAATTCCAAAAATTAAGCAGCCAAAATAGCTTTCTTGGGGTTCAGCTTAAAGGTTACAAGCAAACAAAAGCATCTGAAGTTAGCACAGAGGAGTCCACAAGCCTTACGGAAAATAAAAGAAATAAACCTAATCGCATCTGTCTAAACATTCCCTCTCCCAATGAATCCTTCTAGGTATGGACGATGAATTTGCATACCTGGTCCAAACTTTTCAAAGTATTTCAGCTGCCCCCATCTCTTCAGCCCAGAGAGAACAACAGAGAGACAAAGGGAAAGCTTTCTTCCCATTTTAAAAAGTTCTAGCCTTCCCAGTGGCCTTTTTGGTCAGGTGCCCACTCCCTTTTCTTTACCTAGGGATTTTTTAACCCTTTACAGGCAAAGCAAGCAGCCACCAAGAGGGACTTTATAGCTAGCTGGCTGGCTGGGTGTCCATAAAAGGCAGCTCCCCCGCTCCATTTTTCACACGCCCCTCCAAATCACAGATGGTGCTGGCCAGCCTGGTTCAGGTTGGGTCCACACCAGCTGGGATTTTTTTCCTGGAGGTTTAGGAAACAAGAGTTAATAAGATACATGCACCTCTAATTTTACTAATAATTACATGAAGAACTAAACAGTACTTTTACATTTTTTGGACTACAATGACTTAGAATGCAGGGACATTTTTACCTAACTGATTCTGGGAAACCTTTCCGGGAGAATGCATCAGCCACTTTGTTAGAGGCTCCTGAAATGTGAAGAGCTAAATTCCACTGAAGATGTTTTTTTGACTTAGTGAAGCCACTTCAGTGCAGCATGGTCAATCTGAAGGTGGAAACACCATCCCCAAATGTATGGGCGTAGCTTCTCCAGAGCATACACAATGGCGTAACATTCTTTTTCTGAGACTGACCAGTCTTTCCCTCTCAGAAAGTATTTTGCTGAGAAACATGACAGGATGGAATTGTTGATCTGGTCCTTCCTGCATTAAAACAGCTCATACACCACGCTCAGGTGTATCTGTGGTACGACAAATGATTGGTCAAAGTCTGAGGCCCTTAGTACAGGGCTAGACATAAGGGCTGCCTTAAGCTGGTTAAAGGCTTTCTGACACTTTTTTTTCAGTCCACTGAACTGCATTTGGCTGTTTTTTTCCTGGTTAGGTCTGTCAGTAGTGTGGCAATTTGGCTGTAGTGTGGTACAAATCATTGGTAATACCCAGTCAAGGCCAAGAAGGATTGGACCTGCTTCTTTGACTTAGGGACAGGCCAATTTTGGATAGCATTTATCTTAGCCTGTAGGGGGTTGATAGTACCTTGACCCACCTGGTGTCTAAGGTCCGTTACCCTTTTTAGGCCTATTTGACACTTTTTGTCCTTAACAATTAATCCTGCCTCCCTTATGCGCTGGAAAAAAGCTTGGAGGTGTTCCGCCCATGAATCTGAGACTATAGCCACATTGTCAAGGTAGGCGACTGCAAATTCCCCAAATCCAGCCAGAAGGTTATCTACCAGTTTCTGGAAGGTGGTGGGTGCATTTCACAGTCTGAAAGGGAGCACATTAAATTCATACAACTCTACATGGGTGATGAAGGCTGATCTTTCCTTGGCAGGGTCATCTAGCGGCACTTGCCAGTACCCCTTAGTTAAGTCTAAGGTGGAAATGAACGGGCACATCCCAGTTTCTCCAATAGCTCATCTGTGCGTGGCATTGGATAGTTTTCTGGGTGAGTTACAGCATTTAGCTTACGGTAGTCCACAAAAAAGCAGATTTCCCCACCTGGTTTGGGAACTAGAATCACTGGAGTGGCCCATGCACTCTCAGAGGGGTGGATTACACCCATCTGTAACATGTCCTTGATCTCCCTTTCTATTGCGGTTTTGGCTTGAGGAGCCACCCGGTAGGGTTGTGGTCTAATTGAGTGAGCATCACCTGTGTCAATGGAGTGGTACACCCGTTCTGTCTGTCCTGAGGTGGCCAAAAACATTGGCGTGAAGCTGGTGCACAGCTCCTGGATTTGCTGTCACTGCTTACGTCCAAGGGTCATGGAAAGGTTCATCTCTTCTATGCCACTGTTGCTTTTTCCGTCATATTAGACTTCTTCAGGCCACTCAGCGTCGTCTCGCTCCTGGGCTGTAAACTGAAGACCCTTGATTTCTCGGGAATAAAAGGGCTTTAGAGAATTAACATGGTATACTTTAGGTTTTCGGATAGGGTCTGGGAACACTATGAGGTAATTAACAGCTCCCAGGCTCTCTCAGACCATAAATTGCCCCTCCCACACCGCTTCCATCTTATTGGCCTAGAGCGCTTTCAGGACCATGACTTTGGTCACCTACTTTGAAGGAACGCTCTCTGGCATGTTTATCATACCAGGCCTTTTGCTCTTGTTGAGCATCCTGTAGGTTTTTCTCGAGCAAGGGCTAGAAAGTCTTTGAGGGTGTTTTGCAGGTTGGTTACAAAGTCCAAAATGTTAGTTCCTGGAGAAGATGTAACCCCCTCCCATTGCTGCTTCACCAACTATAATGGCCCCTTAACTTTGTGACCATAAACAAGTTCAAAGGGTGAAAATCCCAAACTGGGATGTGGTATAGTCCTGTAGGCAAAGAGCAACTGCTGCAACACTAGGTCCCCATCACTCAAGTGCTCATTCACAAATTTACGTATCATGGCCCCCAAAGTCCCATTAAACTTTTCCACTAGGTCATTTGTTTGATGGTGGTAAGGGGTGGCAACCAAGTGGTTCACCCCATGAGCTTCCCAAAGACATTTCATGGTTCCTGACAGGAAGTTAGTTTTCAAATCCATAAGGATGTCGGAGGGCCAACCTACCCTGGCAAAAATGTCTGTCAGTGCCAGGCTCAGGCTTTTAGCCCTGGTATTGCTTACAGCTATGGCTTCCAGCCATCGGGTGGCAAAATCCATGAAAGTCAGTATGTACAGCTTTCCTTTAGGTGTCTTCTTAGGGAAAGGACCCAGAATATCCACAGCTACACCCTGAAATGGAACCTAAATTATGGGGAGTGACTGGAGAGGGGCCTTGACCTGGTCTTGGGGCTCTCCTACGCTCTGGCACACCTCACAAGACTGGACATAGGTAGAAACATCTTTGCCTAATCTCTCCCAATGAAATGACTTCCCCAAACCATCTTTGTTCACCCCAGCATGGCCACTAGGGTGATCATGGGCTAAGCTCAAAAGCTTTTCCCTATACTTAGTTGCAACTACCAACTGTCTCTGAGGATGCCAGTCCTCCCCGTGCCCACCAGAAAGGGTCTCCTTGTATAAGATCCTCCTTCTATAACAAACCTGGACCTGTTAGAAGAGCTGAGAGGTGGTGGGTTTCTCCATGCCACCATCCAAACTCCCTTGAGTCTCTCATCTGCTTCCTGCTCTGCCTGAAACTGCTCCCTTGATGCTGGAGGCATTAGTTTCTTGCTGGGTTGTGGACTTGGGCTTAGTCCCTCTAGAAGCGATGCGGGTGATGGGTTGTTTCCATCAACTGTGAACTGCTCTCCGCTGGTGCACTAGGTGGTATTTCAGGCTTTGGTTGAGCCTTTTGTGCTAGTTTAGCTGCTGCTGCAGCTGCAGGTTCTTTGGCGCCCCTTGGTGCTGGCTTCCCAGACTCTGGTGGGGTTGCAAGTACGGACTCTGGTGCTAACTGCTCCACCAGTTCTGATCCTTGGGCTGGTTCTGGCTGGGTTCCAGGAAAGGGAGGTCCCCCACCTTCATTTATCACATTACCCCTTCCTGGAAGGAGAAATGGCAAGTGACATGTTTGAGGGGCAGGTTAGTGTCTGTAGAGCTCTTTCTTCCTGCCTTACCTACCAGTTGTTCCATGTTAATCTTAAATTGCAGAATTCCACAGCCACGATTTTGGACTATTTCTCTTGTCACAACCTGGCCTAGTCTCTCTAGATGGACACTAGTCTGTGAGTGGATCCAATTGCTGGATCCACTCACTGCAAAGTAGGCCTCACATCTGCACCCTTTCCTTGGGATGTGGGGCTCCACAGCCTGGTTGCCTTGACCACATAGCTGGTGGCTTATAGAAGCACTCTCAGAATTCTATCTTGTTGTGGGCATTCTGAGATTCTTATTTACCCCATCAAGGACAATATGGCCGGCAAGCAAGGAATACAGGCTTAGCAAAGGAACTTCTTAATCACAGTCACTATTGCTCTTGAAAGCACTAGAGTTACAGATTTTGAAAACCAAACAGTCCTCATCTTTTCCCTCCCATGGGTCTGAGGTAAGGTCACTGTTTCAGGCAAGACCTCCCTCCTCCCTCATGCCTTCTCTTCTCTGACTAGCCTGGGCTTCTGGCATGTGGCAGTGGACACTCCCCTTCATAGCACACATTCATCTTTTAATATAGTTTGACCATGTGCCCAAGGACTCCAGCCCCTTTCCCCCCTTCTCCCCCCCCCCCCCGGGAGGCTTCTGTGTAGAGAGTTCATTGTTCTTGTAGATGGGCCAGTGGCTGAGGTGTCACACCCCAATGGCCCCCTCTCTCAGGGAGTCCCCAGGGAAGGCAGATCAGCATTGTATGTGGCTAACGCTGTTGCAAGCATTGCAAAGAATTTTGGGGAGGGTCAAAGGTGTGTGAGTGGGGAGTGGAAGTTTTCTCAACAGGTACGAGAGGCCGAGAGGGGAGAGAGAAAGAAGAGAGCAGAGAACGAATCAATTCAACACTCCAGCTAGCTGAATCCAAAGATCAGAGCTGGCCCCAGCCAGCCCAAGGGCACAGCTCACTGCCAAGGCTTGGCTGCAAGCCAAGAAAAAGACAGGGGCTTGAACACTTTACAAGCAGCAATGAGAAAGAACAATCCTACTGCCCAGACCTGCAAACCAGCAAGGCCAACTAAAGAAGATAACCAGCACAGGGTGAAAACACAGACGAGATGACAAGAGGGGGTGCCGAGCTGGAGCCAGGGTGTTTTGGGAAGTTGAAGAGACCACCGAAAGCCAGTTTGGACTGGCACAAAGAGCAACAGGAACTGAGGTCGCGGAATGGAACACCCCCAAAGGAGCTCAGGACTTAAAACCCTCCTGAGAGCTGGAGCAATTCGGAGAACACAGCAGATTCTTGGACCACCTGGGCCTAGGACAGCACTCCCTGTCCACCCTCACCCCACTTTCTTCTGATGTTACACCTAGACTTGGCCAGTCTGGGTCGTGCATGGTGTGAGTATGACAGTGGGTTAGGGCTTGGGGCTCTAATGCTTTCTTTCTTCCCCTGAGTGACATGGGAATGGTCCCAGCACTCTCTGCTGTATTTTATTATTTTATCAATAAAGCTTTAAAATTTAGACACTTGGTGTGTTTCGTCATCTTCCCCCAATGATCCTGCGGTGTCAGCCTGATCACTTGACACAAGGGATAGATTGGTAACAGAAATCTGTCACAGATGGACATTGAGAGTTGATGGCCTTTAATGACTCTCATTGAAAGATTTCTCCAAGGTATCCCACACCTCTTTGGAGCAGGGCCATCTCTGCAATAGACTGCCACAACACAAACAGGCAGTTGACACACAAACATGGAGTTCACAAAACAAGATGGAGTTCACAACTTGATACAGACATATTCCTCTGTCACACCTCTGATAGATGTTTTATTAAAGCCATTTATTTACATATTTAATTTATTTGTTAGTAAACTAAACATTTACTTCTGTAAAAGAAGGAGGAACATAGTTTCACGTTAAAAAAATAGGACATTTTGGAAAATAGAACTCAGACCTTTGGGGAAATGTTGTGGCTTTACTTTTTTTAATTAAAGAAACAATAATTGGTCTTAATTGTTTTTTAAATGGAATACCTGCATCAAAAGTTAAATGTCACTGTGACATTTCACCCTATATTCTTCGCAGTGATATTATTATGATACAATAATGACATAATTATAATGTATTTTATGCAAGATAAGTCAGGTGAGGTGTTATTGGAAAAGCTATGATTTGCTGAATATGATTATCCTATTTGTACGCATATATCATTTTTGTATCTGAAGTTATGAATATTGACTATGTATCTGTTTTTTAAAATTTGGTTACACCTGGGTAATGCCCACTAGACAAGATGCTTTCAGACTACATAGTGTGTGGGAAAGGGCCTATTCAGGGCAATAGGCCATTAGGAAAAAACTATAGGCCTTAGGAGAAACTTATCTCCCACCTGGGGAGCCTTCCTGAGAATGCTACAGACAGCCTCCAAGTAATGGCTGCTATGATTCTACAAAGACATGTGATCAGACCACATGATGCTGGACTCCATCTTGGAATGTCAGTATTTTTCCACAGACTGGCCTGGGAGCCAAGCTTTGAAACAAAGGGTTGCTGCCATATGCAAAAGTTATATAAGGCAGGGAGTGACATCATCTGGTGTTCTTCACTCCCCACACAAGGACACTCCTGGAAACACCTGAGGAACAAAGACTGAACTGGGGGAAGTGCTGGACCCAGGCTAACGGGGTTTCAACCTATGAATGAAAGACCTGGGGATTCCAAGCTGTAAAGAATCTGCAGCCTGCTTGTATAATCTCTTGGGGTGAGAATCTGCTATTTATATCCAAGCTATTTAGTATATTAAGCTTAGTTTGCATTTTTTTTGTTTATTTGCTAGGTAATCTGATATGTTTGCTATCACTTATAATCATATAAAATCTATCTTCTGTAGTTAATAAACTTGCTTTTGCTTTATCTAAACCAGTGAGTTGGAGTGAAGTGTGTGGGAATCATAACTCAGGGGCAAAGGCTGTTCCTCTCCACATTGAGGGAGGGGGCAAATTTTATGAGTTTACACTGTACAGTTCCCTATGCAGCGCAAGATGATATCATTTTGGGTTTATACTCCAGTGGGGGGTGGGGGTGACTCTGGAAAGCTGGGAAATTGGCTGCTGTCTGCTGCATGTATTTGAGTGGCTCAGGTGCTCTCTCAGGTAGCTCAGTTTGGGTGTGTGATGCCACCTGCTGTTGTGTTGGGTGATAACAGGGCCTGGGTTAGGCTGGCTTTGTCCCCAAGCAGTGTGAGCAGGGCCAACCTAACTGAGTGGTTAGAGGAGCACAGCGGGTCCCACAGCTCCCAGACTGCACCCCAGAGGTGACAACCCATCACAGCCACCTCTTTTCCTACCGACTGATGTCCACTTTCATTTGGGTAAATTCCAGGCCTGTGGAGCTGCCAGAGTGCTCCAGAGCTTCGCTCCCCTCCAGCACCTGAAATCCAGGCCAGAGCTTTGCTCAGACACTTCAGAAAGTATCCCCTCCCTTCAACAATCCCCCACATGCATGGACATGGACATGGACATGGAGCACAGAGACGCTTTGCCCTGCTCTTCACACAAACTTGTGGGCAGGACAAATGGTGAGGCTACAGGACCAACCTGAAAGGCTGAACATCACTCTCTCACCCTGCATGTGATGCTGGAAAGCCTGAGACGGGACAATGGGAGCAAGCTGAGCTCTCAGGCAGGTCAGTCAATGTTTGTCCCTAATATGGGTTGGCAGCCCTCTTCTTCCTGACAGCTCCATGGGCAGGGTGGGATAGGACTCCTTCTCCTGACAGCTGTATGGGGGGGCCCCTTTCCTGACTTCTCTATGTGGGGCTTCCTCTTCTTGACTGCTTCACAGGGGATGAGGGAGCTCCCCATCAGAAGAAATGGCATGTTTATGTATGCTCCACTATCCTCTCCACTCCCCTTGCCCCAGCAGTTCCACTCCAGTACCACCCCCCTCCCCCAATCCATCAGCTGCTGCTTCTCCCCATTGATTCTCTTCTCTCCAGGATAGCTCTGACCCCTGGTGGGTAGCAGTCGCTGAAGCACCAGGCCAGCAGCGGCGTAGAGTCAGAGTTAGGTGAGGAGGTGGGACTTGCCAGGCTCTAGGACACAAAGGTGACAGGAAAGCCAATTGAAGGAGGAAGTTGTAACAGGCACTTCCAGTAACAACAGCTGGTTGGCCTCATCCCACCCTCCTGCCTTGGACTGGTGCTTCCAATTGGAAGGATGGAGCATTGTGACTCGTCACACTCCAAGTGGACAGAAAGACTGAACAGCCTCAGTTCTGCCCTACAGGATGAAAGGACATGATATGGGTGAAGAGAATGGAGAGGGAGAAAGAGTAAGTGCATTTCTGCGGGGATCCAGCACTATAACATTTAGCAGCACATCACTGGTAAACTCTCAATTTTATTACTCAGCTAAAAGCTTGTTTTCTGTTCAAAGAGAGAAAGCTACAATAAAAGCCCCATTTCCAGCAGTGAACCCCAGCTAGAATAACCCCCTCAAGATTTTCCTGTACAACTCTGGTTGAACTTTAGTTGAGATCAGACTAAAGCCTTGGCATAAACTGGTTCAACTCCCAGTATAGCCATTGGGAGTTGGATTAATTTACAGCAGGGCTGAATCAGGCCCACTACAACCAATGGTTTGGTTTTAATGTTTGTTTAAGGCAGACTCCAGTGTGTTTCTATTAACAGTTCACTCTTTGTATTGCAGTAGCTCACAGAGTGGTCCTGACTAGGGCCATTGTATGCTAAGTGCTGTACAAACACAAAGTAAAAAGGCAGTCCCTCCCCAGAAATGTGCAAACGGTGTTTGACAAGACATAACAAATTGTAAACTCTTGGGTGTAGGAACTGTCATTTATTATATTTTTGTACTGGTCTTATCGCAGTGGGGCCCTTGTTCTCATGGCCTTTACATGCTCCCACAATCTGGCCTAGGAGAGCGTTCCCATTTGGCCCCCTGCCAGGCATCAGCTGTTCCATCCTGCCTCCTGGGCAGGGCCTGCTTTAGGAAAAACGGGGCCCAATTCAAACAGTTTCGAGGAGGCCCTGGCAGGTATGACTTAAAAAATAAAAAACATATAAAAAAACACGTGGGGCTTGTATTCACCAGCTGGTGCTCTGAGTCTTTGGCGGCACTTCGGCGGTGGGTCCTTCACTCGCTCCAAGTCTTTAGCGGAACTGAAGGAACCGCTCCAGAAGTGTAGCCGAAGACCCAGAGTAAGCGAAGGACCCGCCACTGAAGTGCTGTCGAAGACCCGGAGAGACTGAAGGACCTGCTGCCGAAGTGCCGCTGAAGACCAAAAGCGCCGCCAGGTGAGTAAATATTCAAAAGGCGCCTCTAGCCAGGGAAGGGATTCTCACTGGGCGCGGGGCCCTCTTAGGCGCGGGGCCTGATTCAGGGGAATTGGTGGAATAGGCCTAAAGCCGGCTCTGCCTAAGGGTAGGGCACTTGGAGCTGGGGTTACGGTTCCTATGGGTAGGGTACCATGACCTAGGGTTAGGGTTGCTAAGGGTAGGGCACTTGGACCTAGGGTTAGGGTTCCAATGGGTAGGGCACTTGGACCTAGGGTTAGGGTTCCAATGGGTAGGGCACTTGGACCTACAGTTAGGGTTCCTATGGGTAGGGATTTGGAGCTAGGGTTAGGGTTCCTATGGGTAGGGCTGCCAGCCCAAGGGTTAGTGTTCCTAAGGGTAGCTCACTTGGAGCTAGGGTTAGGGTTCCTATGGATAGGGCTTCCAGACCTAGGGTTAGGGTTCCTAAGGGTAGGGCACTTGGACCTAGGGTTAGGGTTCCAATGGGTAGGGCACTTGGATCTAGGGTTAGGGTTCCTATGGGTAGGGATTTGGAGCTGGGTTAGGGTTCCCATGGGTAGGGCTTCCCGCCCTAGGGTTAGGGTTCCTATGGGTAGGGCACTTGGAGCAAGGGTTAGGGTTCTTGTGGGTAGGGCACTTGGATCTAGGGTTAGGGTTCCTATGGATAGGGATTTGGAACTAGGGTTAGGGTTCCTAAGGGTAGGGCACCCCGCCCTAGGGTGAGGGTTCCCAAGGGTAGGGTACTTGGACCTAGGGTTATGGTTCCTATGAATAGGGCAATTGGAGCTAGGGTTAGGGTTCCGAAGGGTAGGTCACTTGGAGCTAGGGTTAGGGTTTGTGTGGGTAGGGCAGTTGGAGCTAGGGTTAGGGTTCCGAAGGGTAGGGCTGCCAACCCTAGGGTTAGGGTTCCTATGGGTAGGACACTTGGAGCTAGGGTTAGGGTTCCTCTGGGTAGGGCACTTAGAACGAGGGTTAGGGTTCCTATCGGTAGGGCTGTCCGCCCTGGGGTTAGGGTTCCTTAGGGTAGGGAATTTGGAGCTAGGGTTAGGGTTCCTAAGGGTAGGGCACCCCGCCCTAGGGTTAGGGTTCCTATGGGTAGGGCACTCGGAGCTAGGTTTAGGGTTCCTATTGGTAGGGAACTCGGAGATAGGGTTAGGGTTCCTGTGGGTAGGGATTTGGAGCTAGGGTTAGGGTTCCTATGAGTAGGGCACTTGGAGCTAGGGTTAGGGTTCCTCTGGGTAGGGCACTTAGAACTAGCGTTAGGGTTCCTATCGGTAGTGCTGCCAGCCCTAGGTTTAGGGTTCCTATGGGTAGGACACTTGGTGCTAGGGTTAAGGTTCCTACGGGTAGGGCATCCCACCCTAGGATTAGGGTTTCTAAGGCTAGGGCATTTGCACCTAGGGTTAGTGTTCCAAAGGGTAGGGCACCTGGAGCTAGGGTTAGGGTTCCTATGGGTAGGGCACTTGGAGCTAGGATTAGGGTTTGTGTGGGTAGGGCACCTGGAGCTAGGGTTAGGGTTCCTTAGGGTACGGAATTTGGAGCTAGGGTTAGGGTTCCTATTGGTAGAGCACACGGAGCTAGGGTTAGGGTTCCTGTGGGTAGGGCACTTGGATCTAGGGTTAGGGTTCCTATGAGTAGGGCTTCCTGACCTAGGGTTAGGGTTCCTAAGGGCAGGGCACTTGGACCTAGGGTTAGGGTTCCTATGGGTAGGGCTTCCCTCCCTAGGGTTAGCGCTTCTAAGTGTAGGGCACATGGAGCTAGGGTTAGGGTTCCTATGGGTAGGGCACTTGGAGCTAGGGTTATTGTTCCTATGGGTAGGGCTTCCCGCCCTAGGATTAGGGTTCCTAAGGGTAGGGCATTTGGACCTAGGGTTAGGGTTCCAAAGGGTAGGGCACCTGGAGCTAGGGTTAGGGTTCCTATGGGTAGGGATTTGGAGCTAGGGTTAGGGTTCCTATGGGTAGGGCTTCCCGCCCTAGGGTTAAGGTTCCTAAGGGTAGGGCACTTGGAGCTAGGGTTAGGGTTCCTAAGGGTAGGGCACTTGGAGCTATGGTTAGGGTTCCCATGGGTAGGGCTTTCTGCCCTAGAATTAGGATTCCTTAGGGTAGGAAATTTGGAGCTAGGGTTAGGGTTCCTAAGGTTAGAGCACCCCGCCCTAGGGTTAGGGTTCCTATGGGTAGGGCACTCGGAGCTAGTGTTAGGGTTCCTATGGGTAGGGCAATCGGAGCTAGGGTTAGGGTTCCTATTGGTAGGGCACTCAGATCTAGGGTTAGGGTTACTGTGGGTAGGGCACTTGGATCTAGGGTTAGGGTTCCTATGGGTAGGGCTTCCCGCCCTAGAGTTAGGGTTTCTAAGGGTAGGGCACTTGGAGCTAGGGTTAGGGTTCCTATGGGTAGGGATTTGTAGCTAGTGTTAGGGTTCCTATGGGTAGGGCTTCCCACCCTAGGTTTAGGGTTTCTAAGGGTAGGGTACTTGGAGCTAGGGTTAGGGTTCCTATGAGCAGGGCACTTGGTGCTACGGTTATAGTTCCGAACTGTAGGTCACTTGGAGCTAGGGTTAGGGTTCCTATTGGTTGGGCACTTGGAGCTAGGGTTAGGGTTCCTATGGGTAGGGCTTCCCGCCCTAGGGTTAGGGTTCCTAAGGGTAGGGCACTTGGAGCTATGGTCAGGATTCCCATGGGTAGGGCTTCCCGCCCTAGGATTTGGGTTCCTTAGGGTAGGAAATTTGGAGCTAGGGTTAGGGTTCCTTTGGGTAGGGAACTCGGAGCTAGGGTTAGCGTTCCTGTAGGTAGGGCACCTGGATCTAGGGTTAGGGTTCCTATGGGTAGGGCTTCCCTCTCTTGGGTTAGCATTTCTAAGGGTAGGGCACATGGAGCTAGGGTTAGGGACCATATTGGAAGGGCACTTGGAGCTAGGGTTAGGGTTCCAATGTGTGCGGCGCCCCACACTATGGTTAGGGTTCCTCTGGTTAGGGCACTTGGAGTTAGGGTTAGGGTTCCCATGGGTAGGGAGTCCCGACCTTGGATCAGGGTTCCTAAGGGTAGGGCACTTGGAACTAGGTCTAGGGTTCCTATGGGTAGGCCTTCCCGCACTAGTGTAAGGGTTCCTAAGGTAGGGCACTTGGACCTAGGGTTAGGGTTCCTATGGGTATGGATTTGGAGCTAGGGTTAGGATTCCTATGGGTACGGTACCTGGAGCTAGGGTTAGGATTCCTATGGGTAGGGCACTTGGAGCTAGGGTTAGGGTTCCCATGGGTAGGGCTTTCCGCCCTAGGGTTAGGGTTCCTACTGGTAGGACACTTGGAGCAAGGGTTAGGACTCCTATGGGTAGGGCGCCCCAAGCTAGGGTTAGGGTTCCCATGGGTAGGGCTTTCCGCCATAGGGTTAGGGTTCCTAAGGGTAGGGCACTTTGAGCTACGGTTAGGACTCCTATGGGTAGAGCTTCCCGCCCTAAGGGTTAGGGTTCCTAAGGGTAGGGCACTTAGAGCTAGGGTTAGTGTTCCTATGGGTAGGGCACTTGGAGCTAGGGTTAGGGTTCCCATGGGTAGGGCATATGGAGCTAGGGTAAGGGTTCCTATTGGTAGGGCACTTGGAGCTAGGGTTAGGGTTTGTGTGGGTAGGGCACTTCGAGCTAGGGTTAGGGTTCCCATGGGTAGGGCTTCCCGGCCTAGGATTAGGGTTACTTAGGGTAGGGAATTTGGAGCCAGGTTTAGGGTTCCTAAGTGTAGGGCACCCGGCCCTAGGGTTAGGTTTCCTATGGGTAGGGCACTCGGAGGTAGGGTTAGGGTTCCTATGGGTAGGGCTTCCCGCCCTAGGGTTAGGGTTCCTAAGGGTAGGGCACTTGGACCTACGGTTAGGGTTCCTATGGGTAGGGATTTGGATCTAGGGTTAGGATTCCAAAGGGTAGGGCACCCCGCCCTAGGATGAGGGTTCCTAAGGGTAGGGCACTTGGACCTAGGGTTAGGGTTCCTATGAGTAGGGCAATTGGAGCTAGGGTTAGGGTTCCGAAGGGTAGGTCACTTGGAGCTAGGGTAAGGACTCCTATGGGTAGAGCTTCCCGCCCTAAGGGTTAGGGTTCCTAAGGGTAGGGCACTTAGAGCTAGGGTTAGTGTTCCTATGGGTAGGGCACTCAGAGCTAGGTTTAGGGTTCCCATTGGTAGGGAACTCGGAGCTAGGGTTAGGGTTCCTGTGGGTAGGCATTTGGAGCTAGGGTTAGGGTTCCTATGGGTAGGACACTTGGAGCTAGGGTTAGAGTTCCTCTGGGTAGCGCACTTAGAACTAGCGTTAGTGTTCCTATCGGTAGGGCTGTCAGCCCTAGGTTTAGGGTTCCTATGGGTAGGACACTTGGAGCTAGGGTTAGGGTTCCAAAGGGTAGGGCACCTGGAGCTAGGGTTAGGATTCCTATGGATAGGGCACTTGGAGCTAGGGTTAGGGTTCCTATGGGTAGGGCTTTCCGCCCTAGGGTTAGGGTTCCTAAGGGTAGAGCACTTAGAGCTAGGGTTAGGGTTCCTATGGGTAGGGCACTTGGACCTAGGGTTAGGGTTTCTATGGGTAGGAATATGGATCTAGGGTAAGAGTTCCTATTGGTAGGGCACTTGGAGCTAGGGTTAGGGTTCCTGTGGGTAGGGCACTGGAGCTAGGGTTAGGGTTCCTAAGAGTAGGGCACTTGGAGCTATGGTTAGGGTTCCCATGGGTAGGGCTTCCCGCCCTAGGATTAGGGTTCCTTAGGGTAGGGAATTTGGAGCTAGGGTTAGGGTTCCTATTGGTAGGACACTCGGAGTTAGAGTTAGGGTTCCTGTGGGTAGGTCACTTGGATCTAGGGTTAGGGTTCCTAAGGGTAGGGCACTTGGAGCTAGGTTTAGGGTTCCTATGGGTAGGGATTTGTAGCTAGTGTTAGGGTTCCTATGGGTAGGCCTTCCCGCCCTAGGGTTAGGGTTTCTAAGGGTAGGGCACTTGGAGCTAGGGTTAGGGTTCGTATGAGTAGGGAACTTGGAGCTACGGTTAGGGTTCCGAACTGTAGGTCACTTGGAGCTAGGGTTAGGGTTCGTATTGGTTGGGCACGTGGAGATAGGGTTAGGGTTCCTATGGGTAGGGCTTCCCGCCCTAGGATTAGGGTTTCTAAGGGTAGGGCATTTGGAAATAGGATTAGGGTTCCAAAGGGTAGGGCACCTGGAGCTAGGGTTAGGATTCCTATGGGTAGGGCACTGAGAGCTAGGGTTAGGGTTCCCATGGGTAGGGCTTTCCGCCCTAAGGTTAGGGTTCCTAAGGGTAGGGCACTTGGAGCTATGGTTAGGACTCTTATGGGTAGGGCTTCCCGCCCTAGGGTTAGGGTTCCTTAGGGTAGGGCACTTAGAGCTAGGGTTAGGGTTCCTATGGATAGGGCACTTGGACCTAGGGTTAGGGTTCCCAAGGGTAGGGCATATGGAGCTATGGTAAGGGTTCCTATTGGTAGAGCACTTGGATCTTGGATTAGGGTTTCTGTGGATAGAGCACTTGGAGGTAGGGTTAGGGTTCCTATGGGTAGGGCTTCCCGCCCTAGGGTTAGGTTTTCTAAGGGTAGAGAACTTGGAGCTAGGGTTAGGGTTCCTAAGGGTAGGGCACTTGGAGCTATGGTTAGGGTTCCCATGTGTAGGGCTTCCCACCCTAGGATTAGGGTTCCTAAGGTTAGGGCACTTGGACCTAGGGTTAGGGTTCCTATGGGTAGGGATTTGGAGCTAGGGTTTGGGTTCCTATGGGTAGGGCTTCCCTCTCTTGGGTTAGCGTTTCTAAGGGTAGGCCACATGGAGCTAGGGTTAGGGACCCTATTGGAAGGGCACTCGGATCTAGGGTTAGGGTTCCTCTGGGTAGGGCACTTGGAGCTAGGTTTAGGGTTCCTATAGGTTGGCCTTCCCGCCCTAGAGTTAGGGTTCCTAAGGGTAGGGCACTTGGACCGAGGGTTAGGGTTCCTATGGGTATGGATTTGGAGCTAGGGTTAGGGTTCCTATCAGTAGGGCTGCCCGCCCTAGGGTTAGGGCTCCTATGGGTAGGACACTTGGAGCTAGGGTTAGGATTCCAAAGGGTAGGGCACCTAGAGCTAGGGTTAGGATTCCTATGGGTAGGGCACTTGGAGCTAGGTTTAGGGTTCCCATGGGCAGGGCTTTCTGCCCTAGGGTTAGGGTTCCTCTGGGTAGGGCACTTTGAGCTAGGGTTAGGGTTCCCATGGGTAGGGAGTCCCGACCTTGGGTCAGGGTTCCTAAGGGTAGGGCACTTGGAGCTAGGTTTAGGGTTCCTATGGGTAGGGCTTCCCGCCCTAGGGTTAGGGTTCCTAAGGGTAGGGCTCTTGGAGCTAGGGTTAGGGTTCCAAAGGGTAGGGCACCTGGAGCTAGGGTTAGGATTCCTATGGGTAGGGCACTTGGAGCTAGGGTTAGGTTTCCCATGGGTAGGGCTTCCCGCCCTAGGATTAGGGTTTCCAAGGGTAGGGCATTTGGACCTAGGGTTAGGGTTCCTATGGGTAGGGATTTGGAGCTAGGGTTGGGGTTCCTATGGGTAGGGCTTCCCTCCCTTGGTTTAGCATTTCTAAAGGTAGGGCACATGGAGCTAGGGTTAGTGATCCTATTGGTAGGGCACTTGGAGCTAGGGTTAGGGTTCCTATGGGTAGGGCACCCCGCCCTAGGGTTAGGGTTCCTATCCATAGGGCTTCCCGCCCTAGGGTTTTAGTTCCTAAGGTTAGGGCACTTGGAGCTGGGGTTAGGGTTCCTATGGGTAGGGCTTTCCTGCCCTAGGGTTAGTGTTCCTAAGGGTAGGACACTTGGATCTAGGGTTAGACTTCCTATAGGTAGGGCATTTGGAGCTAGGGTTAGGGTTCCTATTAGTAGGGCACTTGGAGCTAGGTTTAGGGTTCCTATGGGTAGGACGCCCCACCCTAGGGTTATGGTTACTATGGGTAGGGCACTTGGAGCTAGGGTTTGGGTTCCTATAGGTAGGGCTTCCTGCCCTAGCGATAGGGTTACTAAGGGTAGGGCACTTGGACCTAGGGTTATGGTTCCTAAGGGTAGGGTACCCCGACCTAACGTTAGGGTTCCTAAGGGTGAGGCACTTGGAGCTAGGGTTAGGGTTTCTATGGGTGGGGCTTCCCGGCCTACGGCTAGGGTTCCTAAGTCTAGGCCACTTGGATCTAGGGATAGGGTTTATAATGGTAGTGTACTTAGAGCTGGAGTTAGAGTTCCTAAGGGTAGGGGATTTGGAGCTAGGGTTAGGGTTCCTATGGGTAAGGTACCCCGACGTAACGTTAGGATTGCTAAGGGTAGGGCATTTGGAGCTGCGTTAGAGTTCCTATTGGTAGGGCACTTGGAGTTAGGGTTAGGGTTCCTGTGGCTAGGGCTTCCCGTCCTCGTGTTAGGGTTCTTATGGGTAGGGCACTTGGACCTAGGGTTATGGTTCCTATGGGTAGGGTACCCTGACCTAATGTTAGGGTTCCTAAGGGTGAGGCACTTGGAGCTAGGGTTTGGGTTCCTATAGGTAGGTCTTCCCGCCCTAGGGTTAGGGTTCCTATCAGTAGCGCACTTGAAGCTAGGGTTAGGGTTCCTCTGGGTAGGGCTTCCGGCCCTACAGTTACATTTCCTAAGGGTAGGGCACTTGGAGCTAGGGTTAGAGTTCCTAAGGGTAGGGAGCCCCACCCTAGGGTTAGGTTCCCTAAGAGCAGTGCACTTGGTGCAAGGGTTAGGGTTCCTATGGGTAGGTCTATTGCCCTAGGGCTAGGGTTCCTAAGGGTAGGGCACTTGAAGCTAGGGTTAGGGTTCCTATGGATAGGGCATTTCGAGCTGGGGTAGGATTTCTATTGGTAGAGCACTCGGAGCTAGGGTTAGGATTCGTATGGGTAGGGCTTCCCGCCCTAGGGTTAGGGTTCCTATAGGTAGGGCACTTGGAGCTAGGGTTAGGGTTCCTAAGGGTAGGGCACTTGGAGCTAGGGTTAGGTTTCCTATGAGTAGGGCATTTGGAGCTAGGGTTAGGGTTCCTATGGGTAGGGCTTCCCTTCCTAGTGTTGGGGTTCCTTAGGGTAGGGCACTTGGTGCAAGGGTTATTGTTCCTATGGGTAGGGCTTCCCTCCCTAGGTTTAGGGTTTGTAAGGGCAAGGCACTTGAAGCTAGGGTTAAGGTTCCTAAGGGTAGGGCAGTTGGAGCTAGGGTCAGGGTTCCTAAGGGTAGGGCTTCCAGCTCTAGGGTTAGGGTTCCTTTGGGTAGGGCACTTGGAGCTAGGCTTAGGGTTGCTAAGGTTAGGGCACTTGGAGCTAGGGTTAGGGTTCCTCTGGGGAGGGCTTTCGGCCCTAGGGTTAGGGTTCCTAAAGATAGGGCACTTGGTGCTAGAGTTGGGGTTCGTATGAGTAGGGCACCCCACCCTAGGTTTCGGTTTCGTATGTGTAGGGCACTTGAAGGTATTGTTAGGGTTCCTAGGGTAGGTTTTCTCGCCCTAGGGTTAGGGTTCGTAAGACTTGGGCACTTAAAACGGAGGTTAGGGTTCCTATGTTCAGGACACCCCGCTCTAGGGTTAGGGTTCGTATGGGTAGGGCTTCTCACCCTAGGGTTAGGGTTCCTAAGGGCAGGTCCGGCTTTAGGAATTGCGGGGCCCAAATGAAACAGTTTCGACGGGATCCTGGGAGGGATGACTTTAAAAAAAAAAACGTGAAAAAATACGTGGGGCTTGTACTCACCGGGCGGTGCTGTGAGTCTTTGGCCGCACTTCAGCAATGGGTCCTTCACTCGCTCCAGGTCTTCAGCGGCACTGAAGGATCCGCTCCCGAAGTGTTGCCGAAGACTCAGAGTAAGCGAAGGACCCGCCGCTGAAGTGCCGTCGAAGACCTGGAGAGAGTGAAGGACCTGCTGCCGAAGTGCCGTTGAAGACCCGAAGCGCCGCCCGGTGAGTAAAAATTCAAAAGGTGCCTGTAGCCAGGGAAGGGATTCTCACAGGGCGCGGGGCCCGATTCGGGGGAATTGGTGGACTAGGCCTAAAGCCGGCCCTGCTCCTGGGAAGCAGCAGCCACTCAGAGCTGCTCAGGAAGCAGCAGAGCGCTCTCCCTTCCTTCTGGAGCCTACCTTGCTCTCACAGGGCGGGAGAG
Organism: Mauremys mutica; assembly: GCF_020497125.1. Classification (NCBI taxonomy): domain Eukaryota; kingdom Metazoa; phylum Chordata; order Testudines; family Geoemydidae; genus Mauremys; species Mauremys mutica. The sequence continues at coordinate 82,074,580 of NC_059074.1, read as the reverse complement.
TGGAGAAGCCAGCCCTGCTTGGAGGAGGGATCAGTAAGAGCCCTGTAGCTCAGCATGTCCCCTCTTACCACTCCCTCCTGTAAGCATGGCTGACTCCTCTGCTTCACCTCCTCCCTCCTTGTAATACTTGGCCTGGGAAGAGGGAGTAGGGTGAAGAACCATTGGAGCTGCCCCCCCCCGCCCAAAAGAGAAAGGGGAACCACACTGCAGCCTTTCCTGGCCTGGGAGAGGTTGGTGAAGAATCCCAGTAGGAACAGAGGTGAAGCTAGGCACAGCTGAGGAGTGGGCTGGGCAAATGGGAGGGCTAAAGGGCAGAACAGCTGGGGCGTGTCACAATTGAGAGGAACTGGGCATAGGCATAGTTTGGCTTCTGTATTTGGAGTGGCAGCTCCAGTTAGGGCAATGGGACTGCACCTGGGGTGGGAGATAAATTCTACACCTGCCCAAGGCTTGCAGGTGGGGGAGCAATACTCCCACACCCCTCCACACTACACCCATGGGGCTAGGTATGTGCAAATCAGTTTATTGCCCTTCTCATTACCATCATGCCACGTATTTAATGTAAATTGTTTCATTTACACATATTGGTGGTAGACTATGTTGATAACACTTTGACTTACAGTGGGACTTTTTTTTTATTTAAATAAGATACTTATGCAAGGATTGGTAATTTAAGTGCTTTCATTAGTTAATGTGATTGCATGCTGTGTAGTACCTTTTTTTCTGGGGGGAGAGGAGGGCGGAATTGCAAGCATCAATTTCAGGCAATAAGAAAGGGGAATTATATGTCCATTCACTTCTTCTGTGTTTAGTGTCTAATTTTAATTTGTTTTAATAGAAGTAATATTAATAGCATGCTGTTTCTATTAGCATGACTTGTTTGCAAGGTTTCATTGGACTATTGTCTATCAGCATGCTTACCCTTTTATTTTGAGATTACTATCACTCTTGGAATGTTCTGACCCCTGGCTGCTGGCATGCTCAAACACCTGAAGAGCCCTTTGGCCTACCAAGATATGGACATTGCTTATCCAGCCCACCAGGAAATGTAACTGAATATCCTTGCCTTAGATGCTTACAAATTAATAATATGTTAGGCTGACTAGCCTATAATTCCGAGTCCTCTTCACTCCCCTTTTTAGAGACAGGTATTCACTTTGCCCTTCCCCAGTATTCGGGGCCTCATCTGGCCTCCATAAATTCTCAAAGAGGGTCACTAATGATTCTAAAATTGCTTCAACTAGTTCCTTAAGTGCCTTCAAGTGAATTTCATCAGGCCCTTCCGACTTGAATAGTCTCATTTGCTTTCATATTCTTTAACCTGTTTTTTCCCTAGTGTGGGTTGCATTCCTGCCCCCTTGTTGTTAATGTTGTGTTAAGTATCTGGTGATAATTAACCTTTTAAGACTGAAACAAAACAGGTATTAAACACTAGTGTTGTCTGCTATTAGCGCTCCTCTCATGGTAGGTAGTCTTGCTCCTAATGTAATTACAGAACCTCTGGTCTTCTATGTCCCTTGCTAGGTGTAACTCGTTTTGTGCCTTAGCCTGATTTTGTCTCTACATCCCTGTACCATTCTTTGTTACTTCTCCTTAGAATTTGTCCATGTTTCTATATTTTGTAGTGTCCTTTTTGATTTTCAGGTAATGAAGCTTCGAGAAACCACAAGCTTTCCTGAACTCTTTCATTTCTTTTTGGATTTTCTTCCCTCTCACTCCTTCCTTTCCTTAGAACCATTAAATCAATTATGTCATGATCACTTTTACCCAAATTGCCTTCCACCTTCAGAGTCACAAACCCCTGTTAGTTCCTCCACCTTCTGGAATAAGAACCTGTCCACAACATCTTCAAAGAACTTACTGAACATTCTGTGTTTCGCCCTATTACTTTTCCAACAGATATCTGGTAGTTAAAGTCCCCATTACTACCAGGTCTTGTGTTTTGGATAGTTCTGTTGTTTGTTCTAGAAATGTCTCATCCACCTCCACCTCTTAATTTGAATACCCATAATAGACCCATGATGTTGACCGTTTCCCCCCTTTTTCTCTTCATCCAGAGACTTTCAACGTGTCTGCCTCTTGCCTCCTTCAGAACCTCAGTGTATACATTCTTGATATACAATGCAACCCCTCCTCCCCCTTTTCCCTGTCTGCCCCTTCCTGAACAAGCAGGGAGTGTGTGGTGGTGGGAACTGTGTGTGTGTCTGAGTGCACTGTCTCTTTAAGAAAGCACTCACAATCAGGAGCCTGCGGGTGTGTTCAGACACAAGCACAGGTCAGGTGGGAATCAGGCAAACCCTGCACACGGTGCCCTCTTTGGCAGGCCGCCCTGGCTACCACCTGCCCCAAAGACTGGCCTTGGTACCTATAGAAAAGAGGCCAGGAGCTAGTGTCAATATAGCTCTTATTTTGATAAAAAATTAAGTGCTTTTATCCATTATATAATGTTTCCTCATTGTCCTTGGAACTAGTCCACTTCTGAGCTTATCAGAGAAAGCAAGTCCTGTATTTAAAGGCTCTATTCCCAGCTCACTCTGGACTAGCTGAGGAACACCGGCTCCTCCGCTTTTGCATATGTTTAAGGGAACAATGTGGGATTCTACAGATGTAATCTACACACCAAGTTGCCGAGCCTAGGCTGAGATACTCAGGCTCATGCTACTGCCCTAAAAGTAGCTGCATAGACAGCTGGGCTCTGAAGCATAGGGAGGGGGTTAAGCATGTCTACACAGCTATTTCAGCACTGTAGTTTGAGCCAAAGTCTGTCAACCTGAGACTTGTTGCCCCAGGCTGCTAATCACTGTGTAGATGCAGCCTAAGAAGGGAGAGACTCTCTCTCTTCTTACAGGGCTAGTCCCTATATCTTACTAAGATAGCTCACAGCCTTCACTAGGCTACTGTACCAGTGGAATGGAATCTACAGGCTCTCAGACATACAGCAAGCCCCAGGACTAGACCGACTGATAAGTGATAGGAAACAACCATATAAGGCCGGTAGCTAAAAGCTGTTGTGTAAGAGACATATAACTAGTATTCAGAGAGATGAAAAACAAGAGTTTAAATGGAATGTACATAATAAATGTAGCTGAAGAGTGAGATACTTCTAATGTAGGTGTCCATATCAATCAACACTAGCTCTAAACTGACAAACTGGATCCTAAACAAGAGAGGTCTCACACAATCAGAAATATCGGGCTGGAAGGGACCTTGAAGTCATCAAGTCCAGCCCTCAACATCACACCCCTCACTCCTGAGGCAGGACTAAGTAAATCTAGACTAGGGGTTGGTAAACTTTCAGAAGTGCTGTGCCGAGTCTTCATTTATTCACTTTAATTTAAGGTTTCGCGTGCCAGTAATACATTTTTAACATTTTTAGAAGGTCTCTTTCTATAAGTCTATAATATATAACCAAACTATTGTTGTATGTAAAGTAAATAAGGTTTTTTAAATGTTTAAGAAGCTTCATTTACAATTAAATTAAAATGCAGAGCCCCCCTGGACCGGTGGCCAGGACCCAGGCAGTGTGAGTGCCACTGAAAATCAGCTTGGGTACTGCCTTCGGCACATGTGCCATAGGTTGCCTACCCCTAATCTAGACCATCCCTGACAGGTGTGTGTTAAACCTGTTCTTAAACTCCAATCCTCTACTCCCTCACCTTAATTATCTCATTTCTTTTTACCATCTTACCTTGTGAAAAGAAAATAGAGCCTCTAAAAATGAGACTCAGTTACAAAGAAATAAGCACTCATGTTGGTAAAGTGGAAAACAATATTCCTGAGGGTAAATTTTGCAGATGATAGTGGCTGTTTGTTAAATCTTCCATTCTAACATCTGGGTTGGAAATGTTCAAACAGTCAGATGATACCTGTCTACAATCAGGAAAAGAATGTACTAATTTATGAAACTGCCTCTGATTCTGGCTACGGAGCTGTGATTATAGAAGAACAGAGGGGACAGCAGGAAGAGCAATTTTTGACACTTGAGGGTTGTTTCTCAAAGGAAACATCTGCAATTAGCCCTTCTTGTGAAAAGGCTTTCTAAGTACCAAAACAGCCTCCAGGATCTGAACAAAGATGGCTCTTCTACACTGTACATGGTTTAGCTACGTTCTTTCCTTGAAGAGATTGTTCTTGTGCATTTCCATTCACGCATTCGTATACACTTATCTTTCCCTCTCTTTCCAATCTAGTTGAGTGCAGATCTTCACTAAGGCCTCCTGTTGTTGAGGACTCCTTCATGGCTTGGTTTTATTGGAGCCATGTAACCTGGGAGGCAGCAGGAGATCAGAGCTCCTGGAAACTGTACACGCTTAAGGAAGAAGTCCATGTTTGTTCAACCAGGGAACGAATTCTGCAGATTTCTTTGTAGGAAGGGGGGGAGGGGAAGCAGCTCTATAATTACAAGATATACACTTTATACCTAACATGAAAAAAATATATTCAAACTATAATGTACATGCAGTTCTTACAGTCGCAGGGAACATACCATGGTCCTCACTTCAGTTTAATTACACAGTAACAAAGCTTCCCTGCTTCTCTCTTGCATTCTGCTTTAATACATATGTTTTAGACTCTACAGCCTGTCATTTGTACAAATAAATTGAAGGATTACATTGCTTTTCAATCTGAAACAGTACAAAGTGATTGAGAGATATTCTAAAATCCTCCTTACTTCCACTACTAAAACCACCAAGTCCTCTGTTATGAAAAAAAGGCTGATTTCTGATGGTGACAGATAGTGTGACCATGATCCATCATTTCCTGTAATTGTATCATAGGAAATTTTACTTGTTTTTCAAACCATTTGGCTACAGTAAGAAGCTGCTGCTCCTGGAATGCACGTCCAATAAACTGAAGCCCAATTGGCAAACCTTTCTCTGAAAGTGCTGTAGGAACAGTTATGGCTGGCAGCCCTGAGGGGAAAAAAGCAAAATTATTAAAAACATCACATGTGCAGGATTTGCTATTACACAGATTGCTAGAATTATTACAAATGTGACTCATAGGAAAGTTAACCAAAACAAATGCATGTAAGCTTTTAAGGCTAGTCTCTTTGCATTTTAGCAGTATAATCAAGATTATATTACTTCTGGGGGAATTCTGCACCATTGCACATGTGCAGAATTCATGTTCCCCACAGATTCTCCACCCCCACAGAAAATACATTCTGCCAGAGAGGCACTGCAGTTGCACCTTTCACCCACCAGGTGCTTGTGGTGCCAGAAAGTGGACAGACGGCTCACCAGCTGGAGCAGCCAGTCAGACAGGAAGGGGGCAGAGGCTGTGTTCCTCACAACGACATGCCTGTGGGACCCAGGTGACAAAGCATGGGATATGGGTGGTGGACAGAGCGGGGCTGCTGGGGGATCACAGACTGGGGTTCAGAAGGGCAAGCGGTGGGAGGTGCAGGGCCACATGGGGATGGGCAGATGTGTTGGACTGAAGAGAGAGGCTAAGGGGGTCAGCCAGACTCCTCCTAGGGGGAGAGACTCCTCAATTCCTCCCCTCCCTCCCCCAAAATACCACCTGTTCCATATTTCTCCCACCCACAACCAAAAACCCTCCAGGTTCACTCCCAGGCTCCTTTCCAGCAATTACTTCCCTCTTCCTCAGTTCCTCCATTACCTCTGATTCCCCCAAACCTTTGCACTGCTTCTGAAGGGGGTGGGAAATAGGTTTCTATGCTGTAGTTTAAATGAATTATTACTCAAAATTCTGTATGAATATGCCTAGTAAGGAATCTAGTTGTCAAAAAAGTTTCCTGAATCTTTGCCTGTATTGTTACAGATATACTTGCTGACAGGTATTTTGAAATAAATTACCAAAATAATTGAAACTGGGGCATGATTATATTGTGTTATTTTGAAAAATATGCAGAATTTTAAAATTGTGTGCAGAATTTTTAATTTTTTGGTGCAAAATCCTCCAGAGTAATCATATACTTAAATTCTTGTACATTTAATGAATTAACTCACTTCACACCTCTACCATCTCATGGTCAATATAAGCTTTGCTACTCAGAGAAACAAGCTGACAACTCGGTTCAGACAGTTGCTTTCTATAGAGGTCCTATAGAAAGAGGGCAGCTGGCTGGACAGAATGGATACTAAATTGAAGACTAGCTGGGAAATATGCTAAGGAGATGCACTTCTCTCTCTACTTACCTGCCATGTTTGCGGCCTGTGTAAAAATATCATCCTGTGCACTGCGGGTTCTGTTGTCTTCTTTGATAAACTCCACATATGGTACTGTATCACTTAGAGTGGTGGGAGTGAGCAAAACATCAATACCGCTACGGAAAACATTCACAAAGTCATTGGCAATGAGTCGTCTCACTTTTTGGGCCTTGACAAAATAAGTCTCATAGTTCCTAGGAACAAACAGTCACTGGTGTTAGAAATTAAGTTTAATACCATCAATAATTTAAATTGCTAAGTGGCTATTGGGGGGAAAAAACAAGCCCAGTTTTCCCTTTGGGTTGAAGGACTGCACCACAAGTACTTAGGTTTTCAACAGAGAACAAGATCAGTCATCAAAGCAGCATGGCTGCAGATGCACTAATAGCACTAAAGCATGTTCTTAAAGATGAGCCATGAAACAGATGCAGGGAGAGACCTGGGGCAAAGACCACTGAAGAGAGTGGAGAGGGAATATAAATGAAGGAAAACACAAACCAAGTCGAGGGTAGGCTCAAATCAAGATAGTATTTTATGACCCAGTCTTTTTCTGCAACTTTATTGTTTACTTATCTACTGAATTTCATTGCATGATGGAAGTGATGTCTGGAAAAAAATGACTGTTGTCTTATAATTGTGATTTATCAATCATTTAGGGACTCTATCTAGCAAGGCACTTAAGTACATGAACAGTCCCGCTGACTTCAGAGGGACTACCCACATGCAAAATAGAATGTTTCAGGTGTGCACTTTGCCACTGGTCCTTCTTATTGATATTATAGAGAAGCACAGCAGGTCTTTGTCCAAAATTCCCATAGTCATTTATTTTATGTAAGCGGCAGTTTAGACTGAAGGAGACTATGAATTCTTCATCTGTTTTTCTGCATATCTGAGGCAGAAAAACTGACAATTTTATATTTCGTTCCTACATCACATGCAGCATTACTCCAAGTTTAAGGATTTAATGTCAAGTTTTTAGAGGTTCAGTTTCAAAAGAATTTATTAGTCAAAAATAACTGGTACTGTAAACATTTTATGGGTAATTAGCAAATGTATTGTTAAGTCAAGGGTAAATAACTAAATGCCAGTGTCTTGATTTGCAAATTAGATACCATTAGCTCTGGCTTGAATAGAGACTGGGAATGGCTGAGTCATTACACTACTTGAATCTATTTCCTTATGATAACTATCCTTACACCTCTTGTCAACTGTCTGTAATTGACCATCTTGATTATCACTGCAAAAGTTATTTTCCTGCTGATAACAGGTCATCTTAATTAATTAGACTCTTAGAGTTGGTATGGCATCTTGTCTGTATATGTGTGTGTGTGTGTGTGTGTGTGTGTGTATACACACACACACACACACACACACACTTCTTATATGTTCCATTCTATGCATCCGATGAAGTGGGCTGTAGCCCATGAAAGCTTGTGCTCAAATACATTTGTTAGTCTCTAAGGTGCCACAAGTACTCCTGTTCTTATTATGGAAAATGGCTCTCTTTCTAGAGTTATTTATGAAACCCCACTTACCAGACTAAGGAAAAGGTTAGTTGCAGAACTAATAAAAATGTTCAATACTCATGTAAGACTAAAGAGTCTTTAACCAGTTTTCCTGGTTTACTTTTAACCTCAACTACTTTTAAAGAACTTATAGGAGAAGAGACCAATTAGTTAAATTTTAGGCTTCACTCATGATATATGCAGGCATGACTAGCTTCAAGTATCAATCTAGTTATTTTATGGATGTCACATCTCAAAGAAAATAGTTTGTAATTCAGGGGTTCTCAAACTGGGGGTCGGGACCCCTCGGGGGGTTGGGAGCTGTCAACCTCTACCCCAAACCCCGCTTTGCCTCCAGCATTTATAATGGTGTTAAATATATAAAAGTGTTTTTAATTTATAAGTGAGGGTTGCACGCAGAGACATGCTATGTGAAAAGGCTCACCAGTACAAAAGTTTGAGAGCCACTGTTGTAATTTGAATACAGCGGAGAATACATGACTCTCCTGCACACTATTATGAGAATGTTATTTTAACCCTAAATTCTGTTCTTGATGATTCATTTCCTGTGGATTGTAGCAAAGTGCTGAGACTGCCCCCTGCTTAGCTCTTGTAGAAATTATTCCTGTTTTCCTTCACCAAAATTGATCCACACAGACAGGTTGTCAAACATTCACCATACGTTTATGATAGACGCCCCAGACAGATGTCATCAGAAACACTAAATTGAGGATGCTTAGCAATAATATTAGCAGTTCGCAGGGGCTGGCTGTTTATATGCTGACATCCCTGTCTTGAAGACACAGCTTTTATTAGCTCTAAGAGCTTAAAGCAGCAGGAATATTCTTGTGTGTGCTCAGTGGCACAGTTTAGGGCATTTGCACTTGTATGTCCTCTCAGTGGTTTAGCAAAGGAACCCTCTCTCAGCTCCCCAGCGGTCGCCTTTCTGGATGGAGACCCATGTCTCTCTCCCTATTTCCAGGCTGCACAGTTCCCTCCTTTCACGGTATATTTCCCAGCAAAGAGAGTCTGCCTAAACAGATTTGTTTGCTTTCTCTTCAGAGATTGATAACAGAGGGATTGCTACAGATATATGGTACCACACAGTTCTTTCTGTGCAAGCCTATTGTATTCTTAAGGTAAAAAGCACTACAAGAAAACAATACAAAATGTATACTCTTGTTGTTAAGCTTACCAGGAACCCTCACCCTAACAAGAATTCTGACAGGGTAAGTCCTTCAAAGGACCTTAGGGGAGTTCCAGTTCATGACAGCTTTGAGGATTCCCAGTTCATGACATCTTCAGCTCAGAACAAACATACTTATAACAGGTTCAGTTCATGGGTCTTTGATTTGAAGTTTCCAGATGCAGGTAATTAGCATACAATGGGTCCCATGTGCTACCTTCAAAATGCTCAGAGGAGAGAATTTGCATTCCCCTGAGGCCCCAAGGTATTTCCTTGAAAATCCACTTCACACATATTGTTCCAAAAAGACTTGAAGTTACTAATACCTTCCCGAGATTGCATTAATCTTGTCTGGAACTGCTTAAGCAGTTCCATACAATCTCACAACAGTACTTAAACATTTCTAATACAATGAACTCCAAAAGATGTTAAATTTAACTCAAAGTTTATTTTAATTGCATATGGTTCAGTCAGGATATGGCAGGAGATTGTTAGTTTTGTGGCATAGTTATTTTAAGAAAACTGAGTGTGACAGATTAACTGACACAGAGTGTCAATGTGGATATCCTCATTGTTTGGACTCTTAACAGGGTGGAGGCAGAGAAAGTGGCAATTTTACCAATTTAGATGCGTAATAGCTTCTCCAATAATAGTCATAAATGAAGATAGATTGAGATTGAGTGGGAATTAAAAGTATGCTCATTCTGAGTTCTCATACTAGTTCATCCAGCTGAGCTGGATAAACAAAGTTCTTCACAAAAATAAATGAGTTTACTTGACCACTCCAGTACAATTTTATTTTCTTTGTAGATTCAAGCAAAGAGGTGGGGAAGGTGAGAGAGATATTTAAATTAAGTGCCACATCTTCTGGCTTTCCATGAGAGGCATCAGTAGAACATAACAAATGTTTCTATACCTGGAGAACTTTAGCAAGATGAAATCGGCTTGAGGCTGATGGCCACAGAACATTTAACAACAGAATAGTTAGGGCTCTATTCTGATTTCACTGACAAACACCACAGATTAAGTTTTTGCATAGCTTAATCCAAGTGTGCCAATAGGGCACTTAAGATGCAAATCACACAACGTGTTGTTCTACCTTCCTAAATTCAAAAGGCTTCCAGTTAAGAGTAAAGGAAAGCATTATTTTTAGCTATTAATAACAGTTTGCTACATATCATACACTTAAATCAATATAAATAGATATTGCCTTAGTAACAAAGAATTTGCTCAACATAAGTAATTTCATCATCAGCTGTTTAACAAATAAGTCATTAATACTGTACAGTTGAGCTTTAAAATATGCTGAACTTACTGTTTTAACAAAAAGTAGTTTCCTGACAGAATTCTTCCTCTTACAACATCATTAAACCCTTCTCGTCGAGTTGCAGCGTACATGACTTCTGTGGACTTGTCCATACTGGAACGGTGTCCTAAATATAAATCACCAGTGATTTAGAAACAAATCCTGAAGACTCATGAAAACCATTAAACAATATAAAATATTGACCTTCACAATGACAGACTATGTCCAGTGCAGCAGACATTAACATGCGATTTTTGCACACAAAAACTAAAAACTTATGTTAAATATGAAATGAATTCTGGAATCATACTGTGACTATACATTTGGAGTCTCTAGAAGTGAAATGTTTCTATTTATCTGTACTGAGAAGTACAATGGAGAGTGCTACAATATGAACACTCCTGCTTCTGATCTTCAATCTGACATGGAAGGTGGAGAGAATTCTTCTCATCCTTCATGACATGAATGTGTAGAAGTATTTCAGTAACACTGACAGCTCACCCTTCAGTTTATTTTGAGTAGAGACTAAAAACTGATCTGAACAATGCATACATACTTTGTGCTGTACAGTACACTCCTCAAACAACACAGCTGAGAACATTTCTCTCAGACTAAAAACTTGCTTGCAGAAATGAAAAGCAACAACGTATTTACAAGAGGTCTGATCCCAAACCCACTGTATTCAATGAGATTCAATGGAATGAATGCAATAGACTTTGGATCAGGCCCCAATCTTCCCATAACTTAAAGAACACCCAAACCTCAGACAATCAGCACTGGGATAAAGTAGTGAAATTCCACTGATTTCAATTAAGCTGCACTGGCTTATGACACTTGCCTAAGAGTTTGGCGAATCACTTAATTCTGTGACCCATGAACAGATACACAGACAGGATTGAGTCTAATTCAAAGTCTTTTTATGTATTGTGGTTTTGAGGATGGCTACAATATTTCAAAACCCAGAATGTGAGCATTAGTTAAATATAAAACAGAATCCAGAAAGGTCACATCCTGTAAGCAACATTATAATGGTGAATTTGTGACAAAAAGAAAGAAGGGGGGGAAAAAAAATCACAGGAAAAGTATAGTTAAAAGGGGAGAAAAGCACCACGTGTCCTGCAATAGCCAGGTTCAATGGGAATGTTTAAGGAAGTTATTACACCAAATTCAAATTACAATCTGGTAAAAACTTAGATACAATACCAAATCTTTTGATAGTCCTGGCTTATCTTAATGCACTGAGGGTGACTGACTTCAGAAATAGGCTTCATTTTTATTTTTACTCACCGGCACCTTACCATACCATAATCAAGTGATGCACTCATTAGACAAACTAAAATGGCAAAGCACTAAGACAACAACCCATCTTGGTCAAGTCACAAAATACATTAATGTCTTTTAAGTCTATCTGGTTCATTTCCCAGATAATTCAGGACTATTCCTTTGTTTACATTAATTAGACTGCCTTGTTTTTTTTGGCCAGGCCTCTTTTTGGATGTCTCCAGTGATGGGGCATTTTTTCCTCAAGTGCGTCTAAATTCTAAATATTTTAATGCACAGTATCTCACCCAATAAGATGGCAAAATATTCACGTATATATTGAGCACTTTATGCTTTTAATAATTCACACAGTTTCTGAAAACAAATGATTTTTATCTTTTCACTACAAGCAGATAGCCAGTGCAGGTTTCATGATCACTTGGGATATCTTGGTAATGCTTTGACTACCTCAGTTTCTAGTCCTTCACTCCAGCTTTCAGCTGCAGTAAGGTTTTTACTCTATCATACCATGGAAAAAACCCATCTCCTAACATTCAACCATGAAATGCAGGTAACCATGTATGTTAAATCACAATAGTGCACACACCTACGACAGGCATCTTTATGCCACTTAATGATCAACAAAGTGAGTGTTACATATAATATAAAGTAATATAGCCCTTTTTCCTTTGAAAACTTAAACTTACCATATTCTAGTCCATCAAACCTGGCCATATTTGATGCTACTTCTGCTGTGCACAGCACATGATAACATATAATTGAATAACGTGTGTGGGGTAGGCTCACTTCCATCACCTTGGCACCTGCATTCTCAAAGAGGTCAGCAGCTTTAGACCAAAGTGCCAGAGTTTCACTAGACAATCCTGGTGCATGATATTCCTTAGTGGAGAACAAAAGTTAGGAAATGAATTCTATGCATAAGCATCTTCACAGATAATTTTACGTGGGTTTATTTTCAGTGGTTCTTAATTATCGGTTGACAGTAAACAAACCAAACTATGTAATATACTATTAGATGCAAATACTGTTAAACTAGTCCTCATCTCTACATTCTTTTTTAAAGTATTTATTACAGACTTATGTTTTTGCTGACTGTTAGGATATTAAATTGTATTAAGTTCACAAGTTTCATAGATTTTTTTTAAGGCCAGAAGGGACCATCACGATTATATAGTCTGAACACCTGCATAATGCAGGTCATAATATTTCACTATGCACTTCTTGCTTCAATTCTATAATTTCTGGATAGGAAGCTGCCCACTGTCAGTCTATTAACTGGGATTGTGCAGTTCACGGACAGCACATCTTAAATTTTAAGCCACGATACCAGGCCCATTATGAATAATGTTAAATGAGCAGAAACAATGGCCAAAGCACATCAGTAGCAAGTGTCATACCTAGGTCAAAAGACAGCACTAAAGAAGAGTCTCATAGTATGAGGGTTGGTGACAGACAAGCCTCACTCTGTGTAGACTCTTAGGGTCTGCCTACATGGAAATAGCCCAGAATAGCTATTCCACAGTAGCTTGCTGCATAGACACTCTTATTCCTCACTAAAAGTGCCTTTTTGCTGTTTATTGAATAGCCTACACCTCCAACCCATATTAACCTAAACAGCAAAAAGGCACTATTAGTGAGGAATAAGAGTGTCTATGCAGCGAGCTACTGTGGAATAGCTATTGCACTTTACATTTACATCCTAGCTTATTCTCCATTAGCTTTCCCATGCAGACAAACCCTTGAGACAAGGATAGCCAGCCTGGTTAGCCTAAATTTACTAAAGGTGTTTAGCTGAATATCCACTTTTGTGGACACTTATGACAGGTTCTGTGTCAAAATATGGGACCATTCCTGCAGACTTGACCACAGTACTAACAGTGTTCCCTATTTAAAAAAAAAAATAAAATTCACACTACTGCGAAAGGGGCACCACTGTCAGGATAAATATCACCTCTAAAAAAAAAATAAACAAACTCCTTACTTGTTACCACCACCATTGGATTACTAACATTGAAATATTTACCATATAATTTACAAATCACTCTATATGCTCTTTTTGCATTTCAATTGGCTTGGACAATGAAAATAGACTGTTCAGTGATATTTTTGTTTGATTAAATTTTCTGGTTCATCTGTACTAGCGCAATGCTTGGATTACAATTAGTGAAGGGGCGTTTAAATCCAACCATTATCCCCTTATCTCACTGATAGTAACACATTCATAGAAGCTTTTCTATTAATAGTAATTTAAAAAAAAACACCACCACCACCTGATGGCTAATAAGAACCCTTTCCCTGCTATTCCTTTCTCTGCACAGCACAATAATCTTTTTAAACAGTATTTTGTATTAATATAGTGCCTTTCAACCAAGGATCTCAAAGCACTCCATAAACATTTATTAAGTCTTAACATCCCTGTGAGGTAAGTATTATGCCCATTTTACACTCAGGCTACATCTACACTATGAGCTAGGGCTGTGATTCCCCTACTTGTGTACATGTACTTGTGTTAGCTCGATGAGAGCTTAGCATGAGTATAAACAGCAGTGTAGCCACGGTAGCACAGACAGCAGCAGCAAAGCCCTAGCTGAGCTATGCTGAGTATGTGCCCCAAAGTTTCAAGCTGGTTTGCATGCGGCATGGCAGAGCCATGCCTCCACTGCATGTGCTACCACGACTACACTGATCTTTATTCCCGGGCTAGCTGTCATCGAGCTATGAAATGCCTACACAAGCTGGAGATGCTACAAGCTAAGGGTGTGCATAGATATAGCCTCAGGCACTAAGAAAAAGAATGATTTGTTTGAGGTCATACAGGCAGTCGGTGAAAGAGCCAGCAATAAAGCCCAGGAGCTCAGGCTCTTAGTCTCCTCTTATAAAACTTCTAGGCAACATTCCTGCCAAAGACTGGACAGAACTCTACAGAGAGAGTCAATGCCCTATAATGGCCTGAAGAGGTTGACACCGAGCAATGAAATACACACACTTTCACTCCCACACAGTCTCCACAGATGCAAATCACTGCAGATTCAGGGAGGAGGATATATAGGTTTTGACTCCGATATGAATTTTTTTTCCAGTGATAAAGTTGGAAATGCTACCTTTGGTATTCCTATACAGAGCTTGCTGGCATCTATAAAACTGGTTAGTTCAAACGGCTTAAAGGGGTCCTGCACAGTAGTAGAGTCTTTAGGATCATGCCCTGCAAGCACACCTGAAAGATAAAAAAAGGCTCATGACATACAGGAAAAGTAATACAGTGGATTTTTGAATTCAAAAGGTTTTGAGACGAACTGTATACAAAGACATATGCACTAGTAGTACCCAATACAATTGCTGCATCGTCCACACATCTGGTTAGAATTCCTGGTACATCCATGGAGTTCACTAGTGGAATGAGACCGTGACGAGAAATCAGTCCATAGGTTGGCTTTAAACCTACTACTCCACAGTGAGCAGCTGGGTTTCTGGTGGACCCTCCTGTATCTGATCCTAAAGCCCTATGGTTTAAATAGAACCATCATCAATAGGATTGAATACTTCAAAACACATCTAAATTGATCTGTTCTTAAAGAGGTACAGTTCTAAATGGAATTTTTTTTAGATATGCAATTATGAGAATAATTTAAAGTGTACCACTTTTGGGAGTGGCGGGGGACCAGGGCAGGCAGGGAACTTGCCTTAGCCCCGCTGTGCACCACTGCCACCCCGGAGCCACTCGAGGTAAGAGGCACCGGGCCGGAGCCTGCACTCCGAACCTCTCCTGCCCCCTGCACCCTAACCCCCTGCCGCACCACCCCCTGCCCTGAGCCCCCTCCTGCACGCTGCACCCCCACCCCATGCCCTCTGCCACACCCCTCCTGCACCCCCACACTCTTCCTGCACCCTGAACCTCTTGCCCTGAACCCCTTCCTGCACATCGCACCCCCTCCCACACCTCAACCCCCTGCCCCAGCCCTACATTCATGGCCCTGCATACAATTTCCCCACCCAGATGTGGCCCTTGGGTCAAAAAGTTTGCCCACCCCTGTGCTATACTCAACATTTTTATTAGAGCTGGTTACAATTTTGACTGAAATTTGTCAGAAAAAAAAGGCAGTTGTTGAAAGCAAAATGCTTTGTGAAAACTTATTTCAATGAAATTTGATTTTTCAATAAAACTAGAAACGAAACATTTTCATTTTGAACTGAAATTTATTTTCTTTTCCAGTTTTTAAGAAGTCAATTCAATGTCAGTTCAAAATAAAATAAAATGCTCCTTTTCTTTCTCTTTTTTTAATATATCAGAAATTCAAAAATGGACTGACAACTTTGAATGAAGTTGCTCTGTTCAAAATTTTTAAGTTATAAAATTGAATTTTTGACCAGTTATAATTTTTCATTGTATGTGGCATTTTTTGTTTCATAGGAGTCAATTTCTTAACATGGTTGAACCAATTTAATACTGACATTGAGTGGAATTGTCTCAGCCAGTCAAAGTGTAAGGATGCTGTGTACAGTTGCATCTCAATTCAAAGAAAGAAATACAGGCAGCACTATTTCTTTTCCAGTTTCAAAGAGAAGCTGAAAAAAAATGGATGAACAGGGGACAAAATGGCTGTAAAAGGCACCTGACCTGGCAAGTGATGAGCAGCCACACACCCATCAGAAGTGAACAGACTTCAATAGCAATTGAGGATACTACTGGGGGAATTCTGCGCCACTGCACAATGCAGAATTTTGCAGAAATTAACGTTGTGCATGCAGAATTTCCTTTCCCCTCCACAGAAATGGGCTGCAGTGCTGCTGGCTGTCATCGGGGCTGCTGGACCTGGCAGAGCCCAGCTTGTACATAGAAGACACTGCCGGAGGGAGGGGGAGGGAACTAGAGGATTCCTGGCAGCATGCCCTGAGGGAAGGAGACGGCAGCACGCAGGAAACTCCATGAAAGCCTGGGACCAAGCATCAGACTGTTTCTCCCTCTGGATCCCTGGGCTCTGAGGGGGAAGAGGGGTGAGTGTCTGGGCTCGGGGGGAGGAGGGGGGATGGCTGGGCTTTGTGGGGCAAGTGTCTTGGCTGTGGAGGGAAGAGGATGTGGGTATCGGAGCCGGCTTGGGGCGGGGGAGGGGTTTTGGGTGTACTGGCTGAGGCGGGCAACGTGGTTGGGCTCAGAGGGAGGCTGAAGGGGGGGGTTGTGGGTGTCTGATCTCCCAGCTGGTCTCGGGGGATGGGAGGGGGGCACAGAGAAACAGGAACTGGGTTGTCATAAGTTTTTTTGTTTTTTTTTTTAAACTCTTTACTCCTGGGGGAACTGGTATGTGTGTCTGTACTGTTACAGACATACTTGCTGACGGGTATTTTGAAATAAATTACCACAATAATTGAAACTGGTGTGATTATGTAGTGTTATTTTGACACACAATTTGCAGAATTTTGCAGATTTTTTAATTTTTGGCGCAGAATGCCCCCACGAATAGGATACCCAGCAATGTCTGAGAAAGCATCAGCAGCTTGCTGGATCAGATCCTTTAAGCACGGTCCAACTTCCACTGAAGTCACTGGGAGTCTTTCTGCTGACTTCAGTGGATTCCATTTACAGCAGGTGTCAGTGAGACACCCTTACAGGCAAAAACTGGGGTTAAGTGAGGAAAAAAATAGAATACAAAGCAAGAAAGAAACAATCTAATTTTAAAGAAAACACCTCCTGGGTACAACAAAATAAACAATTTTACCTCTTTTAGGCAAACAAAACCATTAGCTAATGAGTATTCTTAAATAAATACAGCTGAAATCTTCTATACAATGAGCAGACTCTAAAAATCCTGCACAATTACTGTTTTTATCCTGTTCCCATCCAAATACTAAAAGAAATCTGACATTTTGAAACTGCACATGCTTTGTAGATTTATTTTACAACTAACAATGGCCATGTAGTTAATAAACTATATCTATCTGTATTTTCACACAAAAGGTAAACATTTTCCAACGTCATAACAAACCAACATCAGCTTATACAAAAAAAATCCCTCTTTTCACATTTACATTTAAAAAAAGATAATTTTTAAGTGTCTGTATAACTTGTTTGTTTACAGTAAATCTGGATTCTGAAGGTTATTAGTCCCCAAATCCCACATGTGAATTATTAGGTAATACTAACACTTAAATGAAGTATACGGGAAGAAGGAATATCACACTGAGAATTGAGTTCTTTAGACACAATCTTGATTCAATGCTTTCTCCTTGGAGAGGAGGGGTTGATAACTGAGGTGGTGGACAAATAACGGATCCCAGGATATTTTTAGAGAGAGTAGGTGCAAATGATGACAGCAACATTCTCTTTGTTACTGACACTAGACATTTCAAACAGTGCAAAATGTTCATATCAGTATGCTGAACAATGGTCAGACTGAAATGATTTAACCTTACCTACATATAATCATTTTTAATTTGTTACGCATTTCAGTATCTGTGTTCTTCATAGTATAACTAATTCTTCAACACCAATGCAAATTATCCTACAGTTTCAAACAAAAACATTGTCTTCCTTTCCCCAGGCACTACACTATAAACTAGGTTATTGGAAGATTCTAAAATTCAAATTAAGTCTTGAGGAAAAGTGCCCATATTGTTATGAAGCATTTAATTAACAGTTCTAAAAAAGCTCTTACGCAAAGCATGTGAAAGAAGACACTGCAGCAGCGCTACCTCCTGAGCTTCCTCCAGTTACCAACCAATTGGCGTCTTCATTCTCAGTATGGGAGTTCTGCACAGATTTTTCTCTGTACTGCCTTGAATAACTCCAGGGGTTTCTAACTGGTCCAAATATTCCATCTGTGCTCCCAGATCTGGTGTGAGAAATTCAGATAGGATAAACACAGACAACTGTATTTCAGTTATAGACTTCACATTATTAATACAGTGTTTTTCTTCCAATTCCACCTTTTGCTCCTGGCCCTTCAGGCAAATCTGATTGTGATATGGAAAGGCTGGTATAGATTTACTTGTGAAGCTGACCCCAATACTGTTTTAAATAGTTGCAGGAAATCATAAAAACCTATAGTTACAACTTCACCCCTTCCTTCGGCAGAGCAGACTGAGGGCTAAATTCTCCTCTGATTCACCCTAGTGTAAATTAAGTATAACTCCACTGAAGTCAGGGGACTCACACCATGTAAGCATCAGGCAAATCAAGTCATGAGTCTGCTTCAAAACTAAGGTCTTCAAGCCTGAGATACCCAAGTTTGGTAGTTTACTGTATGAGAAAACCACACAAGATGACCTCTTGAAGTAGCATATCATAAGAAGGAGTCACACAATGATAGCAATGTAGACTGTTCTGTGGAAAGCATAGTTCTTCCTGGAACATAAGAGGGTTTCCAAGGCGAGGCAGATTGTGTGCAGAAGCAATGTGATAATACTCATGCTTAAGTCATGGATCAGAGTATAATTCAGTTACCAAGAAAAAAGAAGCCACCTTGAAAAAAAAAATGCTACTCAATTAATCCCCTCAATACCATCCAACCTGCACAGTGTCTGGCCCTCTTTTCTTTAAAGCACACCACAATGGATACACACCATAATAGGATAAATATTCAGTGAGAAATTCACAGACATAGCCATCATGTTCCATTAGAAACCTCTGGAGAGTAAATATTTACCATCATATAACAAACATGCATAAACTCAGCAGTTAAGGATTAGAGATGGATCATAGTAGACACTGTAGTTATATTACTATGCAATGATATTAAATATTTAATATAACTTACCCCATTGCAAATTCATCTAGGTTTGTTTTTCCAAGAAGCACAGCCCCCTGATCCAATAACTTCTGAACTACCGTAGCACTGTAAGGTGGAATATAACCTAAAAAAAAAAAAAATCAGATTGGTT
Source organism: Mauremys mutica (assembly GCF_020497125.1). Taxonomy (NCBI): domain Eukaryota; kingdom Metazoa; phylum Chordata; order Testudines; family Geoemydidae; genus Mauremys; species Mauremys mutica. Next base: position 82,055,254 of record NC_059074.1, on the reverse strand, counting down.
AAGAAATTGTCTGATACCATCTAGAGGATTTTCAATAACTACTCCTCCAAATGTTTCAAAGTAATCATCTCTGCATGGCAACTGTCACTATGCAGTGCTACCAAGTTTCTTTGTGACAGTAGTAGTGATAATCAAAATTCACTGATAACAAAAAAAGAATAAGTATTAACCAGCACATTTATTATTTCCTAGACTCTTTCTTCTCCTGAGACTGAACAAATCATACAGTTAACTCCGACCTTGTTCATATGGGGATGAGAACAAGCCCAGTTACAAAAGCACTTAAACAGGGTGATTGCAGCCAGAGTTCTAACAGTTTCTCTGACCAATACTGATGCAGATATCTTTTTCTGAGAAAGATGTTAGAGCAGTAGTGGACAACCTGCGGCCTGTGAGGGTAATCCGCTGGTGGGCTACCAGACCATTTGTTTATATTTGCATGGCCATCTGCAGCTCCCAGTGGCTGGGAACGGCAAAATGCGGCCACTGGGAGCTGTGGGCGGCTGTGCAAATGTAAACAACCAGTCTGGCGGCCTGCCAGCAGCTTGCCCTGACGGGCCACGTGAGACCTGCAGGTTGCCCACCACTGTGTTAGAGCCTATATTAGAGTTTCACCCTCAAGACTCTCACCCATGCTATCCCTGTCAATCACAATTGCTTTGCTGACATGCAGAGGAAAAGGTAATTTGAGATAACTTGACCCTTGCTGTTCAACACGTATAGTCAATTTTTTCCCTTTCATCATTACAAGTAACACAGTAACACTAATTGAAATAAATTAGTAGGATTTCCCCCCAATTTTTTCAGTTTGCTTACTTTGTATATTTGTCAGCACCTTTTTGTATCATCAGTTTCACTCTTTACCCTCATTAATGTTCCCTGTTTGTGGTAGTCTATTACACAGCTACATAAGAGAGAATTTTTTTCAAATAGGAAAATAATAGTGCTTTTATTAACAAGTCATATCATTACAATGCTATGGATGTCTTAATGGAACTGCTGAGTGAAACAATGAACTATGGGTATTCAAAAGAAAATAATAATCTTTTTATAAAACAAAAATCCAGAGAGCAGAACTGGAACTGATGACTCACATCAATATGAAAGACAATTGTTGAGCTCAAGAACTAGGAACAAGTCTCTAAGAACACAACAGAAACTGTGTTTGCATTTTGCTATATAGAAAGATGATTTAACAAACAGAAATAAAAAAAACACTGACTACTCTCCAGTACCAAAGTAAAATGTAACCTGTTAATAGTTACATTTTAAGGTATTGATTATAGTTAATATGCATTGTCTCATTTATTTACATTGTTACAATATTAATAGTTTTTTAAATATATGACTGCAAAAGCCACAAAAGTTTGGCAGATGGAGGCAAGGGAAGTATAGTGCCTAAAAGTACTTTAATTCACTTTTTGAAAACGACTAGGTTTTAAGTAGGCTGTGCTGCTTTAGAGAAAAGGAACAGAGCTTCAAAATGGTGTTTGCTTTGCCTACAACGCACTACTTTACCTTTCAGCATGTTTGATGCACATGTTGTTTCAATACCAGCTGTGCTGAAGTTGTCTTTTACTGCAACAGGAATTCCATCTAAATCCCCCAATATCTGACCTGTGTTAGGAATTGGTACAAGGACAACAGAGTAAAATCTAAGTATTAAAACAGACTGTCTACGTTGCTTAGCAATGACATTTTATTTTATTCTTCAGCTTCACTTTAACTTGCAAGTAGGAGTTGTATTCAAATGCTTTTAAGTTATATTTTCACAAAACGTCTTTTGTTTTCAACTCTTTGCTCAGGTCAGATTTACTCCCATACTGCATAGTCTCTGCAACTGAGGAAGTGGCTTCCAAACTAGGTAAATTATTCCAAAAGATGTTTACCACCTCAGCTGTGGCCATGTAATGCTTATTTCATCCTTAGACAGCTACTGAAATCTACTCCATTCCCAAGCCAAGAGTCATAGATTCTGCCTTCTAATGCACAGCAACTGTGCTCGGAATTGGTGGTTGGACAAAGAGTCTTTCATAACTGACTATTAGTTATCCAGAGAAGAATCTCAAAGGGGATAAATGCCTTGAAGCTGAAGTATCCTAACTGGCATTTTGCTGAAGCAATGGGGTGGTAGGAACTGTTAGTTAGACAGAAGAGCAGAGCTACCAGGTTGAAATTCTTCTCCTCCACCCCGCCCACACCCGTTCATTCTCCATCTTTTGTAAATGGTGATTACCTCGAGTAATCAGTATATGTCCACAGAGCCTTTAGTCTCAATAGGCCCCATTGTTGTTCCATAGAAGCAAATCAAATGAACAGTAGACATTTCTTTTTTAGACTTTAAAAAAAGAAAAGTTACTGAGTGTAACAAAGGTTCCATCCACTACAGTAAAAATTTTTTATGGAAGAACAGGAATTAAATACAAATCTAGGGTAAGTTACCTCCCCTATATCTCTCCTCTGATTCTTCAGCCTGTTTTAATGCTGTCTCTTCTGCTATAGTAATGTAAGCATTAAGAAATTGTGTGGCTTTGATAAAGGAGAGACATCTTTGACAAAGCTCTGTCGGACTCACTCGGCCTTCTTTCAGTGCTGCAGAGATCTGAAAAGACAGTTTCCATTTTTAAATTGCAAGGCCCTAGTTACAAATATTGGTATGACGTGCAAGAATTATTTTAGTCAAGTTTCTAAAACTAATTCCCTCCCTCCACACTTAATTCTGGGGATAATTTTGATACATGTAGTACTTTTATGATGGAATAAAAGCATTAGCTAAGAAAGCACTCCACCAGTCTTCACATACAACAACAAATGCTCTTTCAAAGCATTTCAGCCTCAACCAGCAATGCCACTGCTATTCTGGTCATATCCTGAGCAATTTCTAAATACAGTGGTAACATGAAACCCAGTCCTTCAAACTTTTATGCAGATGAGGAGTCTCAATGACATCCATCATGTGCACCACTGTTTACAGGATCAGGCCCATCATTTGTAACTGGTTATTGTGGATTCAAATACAAGTTTTGCAGCTTAATTATGATTAAAGGTGGTTTTAAACACAGCTACAAAGCCCTACTGTGCATAGGGCCTTAGTTAACTTGGCTTTGGCTGGTGAGGAAACTCACCAGCCAAAGCCTTGTTCCCAATATCATCTCTCTCTTAATCAGTTAAACCAGGGGTGGGCAAACTACAGCCTGCAGGCTGGATCCGGCCCGTGAGCTGTTTTAAACCAGCCTGTGAGCTCCTGGAAGCTGCAGCTGCACCATGCGGCTCCTGGAAGCCGTGGCATGGCCCCGCTTTGAGGGTTGGGGGCCAGTCCATAAATAGGAACCGGAAAAGGGACATGCCACGGCTTCCAGGAGCTGCTCAAGGTAAGCGCCGCTCGGAGCCTGCACCCCTGAGCCTCTCCCCATGCCCCAACCCCTCTATCCCAGCACAGAGCACCCTCCTGCGCCCCAAACTTCTCATCCACAGCTCCACCTGAGAGCCCGCACACCCAACCCAAGCCCTCACCCCCTCCCACATGCCAACCCCCATTTTGTGAGCATTCATGCCCCTCAACAGAATTTCTATTCCCCGATGTGGCCCTCAGGCAAAAAAGTTTGCCCTCTCCTCCCCCGAGTTAAACACACACAATTAATCATCCAAAGAGAATGGATATAGGATTTTAACCAGGCTGTATTCAGCTAAGGTGACCAGACGTCCCGATATTAGGGGCTCTGTCTTATATGGGACCCTATATCCCACCCGTCCCGATTTTTTACACTTGCTGTCTGGTCACTAGCTCGTGGGTAATGCGCTACAGTCTAGACAACCCTTGAAGAGGAGGCTTTTATTAAGAGCGTTGCTTGCTGTGTGTCCTGTCAACGCCTCCTCCCCCCCCAGCCCCAGCCGGGCCGCAGTGCCAGATGCGGGGCTGAGTGTGCACGGTGCTGCGCGTGTGACAAAGCGCGTCTCCTTCTCGCTCTTGCAAGGTTAACACGCTCCGCCGCCCTCCTGGCCTTTGCAGGGGGGAGAAGGGCGGGAGCCCCGCGTGGGCACAGCGGGTCGGGCGCTGGGTGGGAAGTTACACCGCGCACACCGGGGACCCCGATACCACGGCGCGGGCTGGGAACGGGCCGGGCTCCAGGCAGCTGCTGCAGGCAAAGCTTGGGGTTCCGCCCCGCCCCCATAGGCGGGAGCCCCCGAGCAGCACCGCTCACTTCTCTGAGGGAGACGCGCAACATCCTCTCCGCGGCACGCGGGGACCCCGCACGGTCACCGCCAGAGCATCAGCCGCGGCTAGGCCGGCCGGGCATGGGCGCGGCCATCTTGGGCCGCACCGCTCAACATCGAGCGGCTCCATTGGCTCGAGTCTTCGCAGGCTGGCATGATGCCGGCTCGCTATTGGCTGAGGTGGGAGGAGTGGGCGTGGCCCGCGGAGAGTGACCCTCAGCCTGTGCGCGCTGAGCGGAGGAGACTCAGGCAGGGACGCGCTGGCCCCTGGGGCTGGGGCTGGGGCAAGGAAGGGGCAGAGCGAGGCGGGGGCCGGGGTCTCGTGGGGTGGGGACTGAGCTGGCTGGGGAGGGGTCCGTGGGACACTGGGATTTGGTGAGTTATAACCGGCTTGGGGGATTCCCCTCCCCCCTTTCAGACTAGGGAGTCTCGGGGGGCTGTGGTGCTCGGGGGGAAAAGCCAGTTTGTTTAGTCCCCCTCGCTCACACCCCAAAAGCTGTGAGCCTTGTAGTTAAAAGTTTAATCTAAACACCCCCCCCCCATATAGTTGTAAAATAATTGAAGTTGGTAAACGTACATGGATTTGATTGGCTAAAAAATTATTTCTGTGCAGATGGAAAGCATCTGTGTGGCCAGCATGTAATTATTTTTACACCTCTAGAATAGTAGTTAGAGTCATTAAAGATCCCACCTTATGCGCTGGCAATAATGTATTTAAAGATGCACCTGCTTAGTAGGAGAGCATACAGGGGCTTGCTTTTCAGTCAAGGTTCCATGGCAACTTGCCTTAGAAGAGGCAAAAGTTTAATCAAGCCCTGTCTATGTAGAAATATCAGCCTCTCCTGTCAGAGATATACAATTATGGCTTCGTGGATAATAGATAGATATGGGCGAAATGATGTGCTACGATTTACAAATAACATGACGTTCCCTATAATACATTTTCCAAATGAAGTCATTATTAAAGTCCATGCTGCAAGTTTAAACCCTATAGATGTTAATATGAGAAGTAAGTGATTTATTTTTGTGTATTTTAGTGTTGATTAAGTTCTTAACATAACATGGTTCATACCGTAAATATAATTTTATTATACCTGTATTATTCTTATTAAATTGTTGTTGTAAATCATAGTCCAAAATGTGCCTGTGGGTCCAATAGTTTTTAAACAGGGCTGATTAGAAAAATATTCCATGATTATTGTGGGAAAATCCTCTTGCAAAGCTTTTTTTCTGTTAAATTGTCAGGGTGGAGTGGTGAACTTTAGATTACATTTCTGCATCTATCAAAGCAAAACTAGGTTGGGTTTTAGCCCAAGTAATACAAGCAGCTGGTTGCTGCCCTTCACAGACTTAAAATGCATGATCAGAATGAGAATCAACTTGCAACCCAATTTTAAAGTGGTTTTTCTTCTTCTTCTTCTGTTAGTTTGGTTCCTATTGTTCAAGGGCCCAGGCCTGCACAGTGCTGAGTTGCTCTTGCAAAACACTCAGCTTCCTCAACTCCCATGATAGTTGGCTCATAGAATTAATTCCCAAAAATGTTTATTTCTCATCTTTGTCCTAACTTCCTGTTGCATAGGTGCCTCAGTGGCTACTTTTATTGGACCAACTTCTGTTTGTGAGAGAGACAAGCTTTCGACCTTACACAGCTCTTTTTCAGGTCTGCTGTTCACTGAATTCAAGGCTTTGGCCAATCAGTACATTTAACTGATTGATCATTGCCATTTGATGTTTTTCTAGTCAGACAACTGTTCTCAATAGCAGGCTCAGAAATCTTAACAAAAACTTAAAATAACAGAAAATCTTATATTTCACGGTTTATTCACAGCAAGATGCGAGCTTGCATTTCAAATTTTTATATTAGTCTGATGAAAATTGAAAGAACTTTCTATTTTTTTAAACAACTGAGATTAAAATTTCAGTGATAAAGCAGTTACTTGCAATTTAATGCTCTTCAAAAGCCCTGATCCTGCAGTGAGCGCCATCTTAGCAGACTTCAGAGCCTACACAGAATTTTGGATGGATCAGGGATCTGCCTGTATGATGCTCCTTGTGAGACTGAGGCCTTAGTTTGTATTCTGGGGCCAAAACTACTCAAAACATTGCAGGTTGTTTGTTATAGGATTGTTTGTCCAATCATGCAACCCATAGTCATCTGAGGAGGCCTACTGAAGCCAGTGGGATCATTTGTGTGATTAATGATTGCAGAATTGGCCCTGTCAATGCTCATGTACCTATGAAAAATAAATTAGACATCTTTGAGATAGTCAAAGATTTTAAGGAGCTTTTTGGTACATATGACTTGCAAAACACCATATTTTCATCCTGAGAAAATATTTTGTGTTTGAGTGTTCCTTTAAGCTTCTTTATTATAATGGTGCATAATTAAAATTGTGATTGCTCATTTTTCTATGACTGATAATTTTTAAAATAGGAGAGCTATGCAGACCATTATATATTTGGAAGGCCTTGTATATCTGAACAACTGTGGGCAAGGGATAGCTCAGTGGTTTGAGCATTAGCCTGCAAAACCCAGGGTTTTGAGTTCAATCCTTGAGCGGGGCCATTTAGGGTACTGGGGAAAAAACTGTCTGGGATTGGCTCTGCTTTGAGCAAGGGGTTGGACTAGATGACCTTCTGAGGTGCCTTCCAACCCTGATATTCTATTAATAGAAAATGGTTAGTCCAGACAGGATTTTTTTGTTGTTGTGGTGTGACCATGAGTGATGCAGAGCATTCACATTTACTTAATAGGAGTTAGAGTTGCTCAGTACCTCTAAACATAAGGCCATTAGTGATTTCCAAAATCATGTTTAGATGGGTGCTGATGTAATACTTCCCTCCTTGGGGAAATGAGACATATTTTGCAATACTTTTGCATCATTAGCTATAAAGTATTATTGTAAGATGAAATGTGTTATCAGCTGAAGTTCTCAAGAGAATAGAATAAAGTGCTGTGTTGTTGTCACACATGAAATGATTAATTGTTCTTATAATGAAATAACAAACATCTGTCAGTGTGATGTCTAATATCGTGTTATAAGTTACTAGCTGGTTTTATGATACTTAATATTTTTATATAGTGCACCAAATGGGACAAAAGAAGAAATATTGCAAGACTTAAAAGTTGATACTTAGTTGTATAAACTTTTTTAAAACCTAAAATAATACTGTTCTGCTTGGTTCTAGTTCTTTAGAGATGAGAACATTTTCAGAACTGTAAAAAAAATCAGGGATGTATAGTCTGTGCATAATGCAACTTTACACCTTGCTCACTGGTCTGATTTGTGCAGTTCTATAAAAATAATCATTGATGTTTCCTACTCTGTTAAACCATGTTTTATAGATGGTTATGGAGCAGCTGCTTTAAATGCGAAACGTGATCCACTGAAATTGAAAAGCTCCGAGAGTGAATTTCCTCTAACACTTGGTCGAGATGTATCTGGTGTAATTATGGAATGTGGGCTAAATGTGTCCTATTTCAAACCTGGGGATGAGGTGATGTAACTTGTCTCATTTTTTAAAACTTTATCTATGTTGAAAATTTAATATGAAGTCAATTTTTTTCTTTTTCTTTGCAAATAACTATTTTTTCTTGCCTACCTGCAGCCTACATGAAAACTGGATTGCAGTAACTTTTTTTTTGAACTCTTATTTGTTTTTTCCTGCAAAATATTCATATGGGCTAGTTACCCCATTCCTTTATATTTAGGGTCCATTGAATTTGCATATGTTAAAATCCTGAGGTGGGGGTTCCTTAGATTAAAAATCAAAACACCTGTAGCTGCTTCATTTTGATTGAAACTAGAATTTTAACAGGAAATTTCTCTTGGGTAAATCTATATTACCTTATAATACCAAAATCTCTGACATAGTTGAAGAGCCAGCAAATTTATGAGCCCCATACAAATCCTTTTAAGACTTGCTTTTAACTCTTTCCGGTTTTACTGGAGGAATGTTTTTTTTTCTTTCAGGTATTGTTCCAGCTCATGGCCTTCCAATAAGATATGAACTGTTTAATGTAATCTGCTTTCTCCAAAAGTTTATATTATACACTGTACAGTACGTCTTAGTTATATGGCCCATCCATGCTTCTATTAATCATTCTTCTGTAGTTTAGGAGAGCAAATGAAACCTTTTTATAATGAGCTCAGATCTAGTGAAACTGATATTCTGTATAATTAATCTCTACTTATGCTACACTGAAGTTGTTCTGGAGGTTGGAAAATGACTTTTCTATGATATAGATACAATATTAAGAAAATAATAAAAGTTCAAATGTGTTTTCTCTTTGGTTTTAGGTATGGGCAGCAGTTCCTCCCTGGAAGCAAGGCACTATATCAGAGTTTGTTGTAGCTAGTGGAAATGAGGTAACCATACCAAAATTTTGATATAAAAACAAAAATTTCAGCAGACTTTGTTTCTTACAAAATCTAAATAGCTTTTTCACAGTTTTTAAATTGTATAGATTTAAAAAAAATATTTTTCTACTTATCTAGTCAAGATATTTTGAAACATTGAAAATTCAACAGCTGAGGTTTAGAATAGCTTGTTTAATTTGTAGCCTTGTGTATTCCACTTGGTGGGTTGAGTTAAATCAGTGATTTAATTGTAATTTAAATTAGCAGGCAGGAAACCTTGATGTAAATAATAATTGATTTTAATCTTGTTTTATATTTGTATTTTTTAGTTATTTTCCTAAAGGAATGTTGATTCTCACTGATTGGTTACCATTAAAACTTGTGGATTTACAACTAAACATAGACTTTATAGTAAATGTGGTTGTGAAGGGTTCCTTCTGGGGTGCCATCTGGAGCTGGGGTACCACTGAGCCCACCAGCCTGGGCTCCTTTTACACAGTATTGCTGTGACAAGCTCTCTCCAGTGAAAAACCAAGATGATGTCACTCCCCTACCTTATATAGCTTTTGAATATGGCGGCAGTCAGTGGAAAAATACTGATATCCCAAGGTGGAGTCCAGCACTAGGTGACCTGGTCACATGTCCCAGTAGTGTCACAGCAGCCTTGACTCGGAGACTGCCTGCAGCATCCTCAAGAATGCCCCCAAGTGGGAGATAAACTTCTTCTAAGGCCTACTGTTTTCTCTAATGGCCCTTCCCCACACAGCTTTTCAGAATGAAGCATCTTGGCTAGTGGGCATTCCCCAGGTGTAAACACATTTCTAATACAGATACATAGTCAATATTCCTAACTTCAGATACAAAAGTGATAAATGCATACAAATAGGATAATCATATCAGGAAATCATAACCTTTTCAATATCATCTCGCATGACTTACCTTGATTAAATACATCATAATTATGCCATTATCATATAATATAGTATCTCTATGAAGAATATAGGGTGCAGTGTCAGTGGTACTATTTTGTTACACATTAGGAGAATAAACTATACATATGTATGTTAAGCTATATATTTGTTTACATTTTATTCAGATTCTAAATTTGTTACATTTTATTTATTTTAGCAAATGTGAATGATACATTTCTTAGTACATGACTAATCTTTTACTTATGATTTGTGTCAAGCACCATTTGCATGGAAACTAGAGTCTAGTTAAAAATGCATAAAATCAGCATTAATTTTTTTAGTAGTTAAATAAAACTACCTTATATGCTGAATACATAAGAAAAAAAGTTAATTTCAAATGCAGAACATGTTTTAATAAACTGATTTATTAAACAAAGTCGTTAGTGAATTGAACAGGTTGTTTGTGGTCACCATGTCCTTCAGGATTCTAGAACTAGAAGATCTCATCCTCTCACACTTAGCTTTTATTCATAGATTGGAAGAGGAAAACAAGCTTTCCCACTTTTTTCAGCTCCCAGCTGTTTTCTTAACTTTGAATGAACTAGCCATTGTATTGAATTAGTTCAGTAAACTGAAATGAAGAAAATATTCTCTCAGCACCTGCAGTCAATGCTCTTGCTGTCAAAAGCTGGGTTAGCAGCTCAGCAAACTCTAGTTCAGCGGTTCTCAAACTGTGGGGTGGGACCCCAAAGTGGGTCGTGACCCCGTTTTAATGGGGTCGCCAAGGGTGGGGTTGGACTTGCTGGGGCCTGGGACCAAAGCCAAAACCCGAGCCCCACTGCCCGGCGCCAAAGCTGAAGCCTGATGGTGTCAGCCCTGGGTGGCGGGGCTCAGGTTACAGGCCCCAGCCTGGTGCTGAAGTCCTTGGGCTTTGGTTCCCCCCGCCACTTCCCCGGGGATGGTGGGGCTCAGGCTTTGGTCCCTGCTCCTGAGGTTGGGTAGTAATTTTTTTTGTCAGAAGTGGGTCGTGGAGCAAAAAAGTTTGGGAACCCCTGCTCTAGTTCCAGGTTCTTAGCCAGTGACTTCCTCCGGTTCAGTAGTATGACTCTTTAAAAGTTTTACAGCAAACATTTACTGCTTAATATTATTTTTTATTTAATGTAGGTGATTTTAATAGATTATAGAAAAGGTTTATTTTTTTAAAATGAAAGATGTATTTAATGTAAATCAAATCTGAATTTTTTATTGAAATCAATATTAAAAACGTTAATTTTTATCAACCCACAAATATATTATTCACTGTGATTTAGACATGACTGATCTTCTGCTTTAGATCTCTCACAAGCCCAAGTGTCTCAGTCACATAGAAGCTGCCTCCATACCATATGTCGGTCTAACAGCATGGTCTGCAATGAACCAAATTGGGGGACTGAACCAAGATAATTGCAGTGGGAAACGGTAAGTAACTGGTCCTGGTGCTAATATATTTGCATTAAGTTTTGTGTGTTTATTTATTGTATAGAGAGCTAACTGAATTTAAATTTTTAAGATAGGTAAAATAAAAAAAATGAATGTGCAGAGTCATTCCTATATACACAAAATGGTAAAGCCTTTGAATTTGCACTAGTATGGTAAAGATACAGAGATGACATATGGCTGAAAGTTTACTTTCTTAATTCAGGGCCTGAACGGCTAACCTTTATTCTGACAAATAGTCGTATTTCAGTGGGGCTATTTGCTTAAGTAAAGCTTGTAAAATCAGACCCTCAATTGTTTTGATGGGGTCAGAGGTCTTCTCACCTCAGCTTCCTTCTAAACAGAAGGAAAATCCAACTTGGTCCTGATCTTATAAACACTTATACGTGTTCTTAACTCTGCTTATGTGAATAGTTCATTAAAGTCAGTGCTACCACTCACATAAATAAAATTAGTAATATGCCTAAATGTTTGCAAGGTCTTGACCTTATACTTTCCGACCTCCTGTTATCATGGAGTTTTATGTTTTAATAAAACATATTGCAAAGGACATTGGATTTAATGAAAATCTTTCATCTGCATCTTTGGAAGATACTGAAGTAACTGGCCATGGTAAATTTCATTATGAAAATGTCAGGCAAATGTTTGTTCTAAAGGTCAACTATATTTTTGAGAAGATAAATTATTCTTTGAAATTGCTTCTATTCTTTAAACTATTGGTATTACCCTGTAATAAACAGTAGAACTTTACACTTATCTCCCTCTTTATTTTTTAAATATTTTAGATCATTTTTCATTTTGGTTAATTTGTTGCATGTAAATAGGATTAATATCATTTAACGAGGTGCCTTTGAGTTAAAACAAATTAAAAATGTCCTACCTAGGTTACAAAACGTACCTAAAAGTGAAAGCGCTTTTAAAAAAACTTTTATTTATACTGTTTCTTTACTTTTTGCATTTGCTTCAGCTTAAACAATGGAAAAAAAACTAGTGAGTTTTACTTTCACATTCTCAGTCACTATTTACATGTTCTTTTGTTGCTAATAATTACTCATATGAGCTTATAGATTGCTTTATAAATAGTGTAAATAGTTTCCAGTGTATAACATTTGGGTTGCAAACAGGCTGTGGTCAGCCCTTGGGTTGGGGGATTGAAAAAGTTTTTTGACTGCTTGTTTTGTTTCTGGAAATTTACTTAGTGCTCTTTGCTTCAGATGTGGAACTCTTGTATCATGTACAAAGAAGATCCATGTATCCTGGAGGCTTTTAGAATAAAGAGAGAACCCTCACCAAAGCTGTTCTAAACTTCCACTGAAATATTTTACTTAGGTCACTCTTCAAAAGATGAATTTTCAGCTCTTTAGCTGTAGCTTTCTCCAAAAAGTTAGTGAGAAAATAGCAAATTTTAAGTTAGGAAGAAAACTGGCAAGGTGTTTGGCAAAAGTATGTGCCTTTTTAAAAAACCAAAATGTTGAATCCAACATCCAGACTATACTACAATCTTGAATTGCCAAAGCAATTTCCTTCATACCCAGCATAGTGAGAGCATTTAAATCAGAAACATCATTTGCTTGAAGATACTGAAACTTCAATGAAACCACTACGGGGCATCAGATATCTCAGAACTTCAGTCTTTTGAACAAAATAGTCACTAAAATTCTGACTTGAATATTCCTGCACTGAAGTCAGCAGATAGTTCAAAATTTACAATTCCATTTATAGGCTTCAGGTAACACTTTCTTATAAGTCTATGTATTAAAGGTTTAATATAAAATATCTAGATGAAGTTTGTAAAACACCATGATTAGAGTGCTGTACTGAGGTCTCATATCACTAAGAATAGATTATTTTAACAAAATAGTCTGCAGTGTGTTTAGTAATATACTATGAGGTATTTATTACACGCAGGTAAAGTGAACGTACACTTGTCAAAATAAATGCAAAACGTGTTTTATGCAGTAGCTCTGATCTTTATCTTACTTGCTCATTCTGAACATTTGGTATTCTGTAATCTCTTACAATTATAAATGAAAATTAGCAGAGTTCTGTTCAATTTACAGCAGAATTTCTAGAGAAGAAATGTATTTTGGTTTAGTTCAGCCTCAAAATTACTTTTGCCTAGTCTACTTCATTACATGTTTATTATTTTTTATTATTTATTTTTCTGTTAGCTATAGAGTTTAATAATGTGACTTACATTCCATGAGTTCTAAAATGTCCCAGTACTGTAAATACCACCACTTTAAACACATATTTTCTCTTAGGTTTACATTCACAATTGATTTTTCTGTTAAGGAAATTTCACAACACAAAACCAATGAAAATTTGATGCCTAAAGTATGGGTCCAAGCTTATGAAGTGCTAACCTTATTCTGTTCTTTTGGGGAGAAAGGATGGAACTAGTGCTTCCTTTAAATTGTCTTTTGATGAAAATATTATTGGCCTACAGTTCCACTTCCGGATTAGTGGAAAACTCATATGAACAAGGCAAAGAGCTGCCTTGCTGTACTGGACGATAGTGTTATTGTCATAGAAGCATAAGTCGACAGTGTTACCTCACATTTTTAGTCATCTGAAAGGTTAACTGTCCAAAGGACCAATTTTGAAAGAGAAACAGAGCTGTTAATTTCACATAGCTTGGTATCTGAGATCTGTAAGAGACATTCAAGTAGAATGTTATTAAAATTTTGCACTTTTTTTTAAAGCTGCCATGTTGGCACCTCCTCTAAAATATAACCCTAGGTATTTGTTATGATTGCTGCAATGCTGTATTCATCAGACCTTTGTCTTAGCTGCTGCTTCTCTCCTACATTCATGTTCATCTCCCTGTTGTAATCCTCCCCCTCATGTAAATAGGATTACCAAGGAATCTTTGTGTATATTGGGTATTTCATTAGTTTAATTCACGTGGATTCTTACATGGTGGAATTGTCTTGCGATGCAGTTAGGTTTTATCAATTGGAATTGCTCTTGTTTTACAGAATATTAATTTTCGGCGCTTCAGGTGGAGTTGGTACCTTTGCAATCCAGGTGATGTATTACAATAAGCCCAGTGTGAGTCTTTTATGAAAATACTCTATGATCAAGGTTTAAGGGAAAGGCGGTGGGGGATGTTGGTGGTGAATCAGCAAGCTACTGAATGATCTCAGTGCAAGCCCAAAGGTAAGAGAGTTTGAATAGTTTGAGATTTATCATTTCCATCTGATTTGTTATTATCTTAGCCTAAATTAGGAAGGAGTAGGCTTTAGGGGCAGAGAAGTTATGGGTGTAGGAAGTGAACGATTACACTTCAAGGCTTTAGTTACTGGGAAGGAGACTTCAATTTCCATGTGACTTGAAATCTATGTTTTGATTAGATTTCCTGCCTCCCTTACCCCCAAGTGGAATAAACTGGTATAAATTGATAATGATTTCAACAAACTGCTTTGTTTTCTGATGTAAATTCTCCTTAATGTGTTAATATTTTTATGTGCCTCAAATATAGTGTAGTGGCTTAGAAGGCAATTTCCCCTCCCCACTTTTTTAATCTCAATAGTTCCTAACTTTGGGGAGAGGAGGTGTTTTTAAACTTATTCTTAGTACATTTGCATTAAATTTGGGGCTTTTGATTGAAAGCAATGTCCCATTACACTCAAGCATCTTTGTCTTCAGAGTATAAACAAATGCATTTTAGATGATTGCACCACTAAGTGGTTTTTTTTTTTTTTTTTAGATTTCAAAGTTGTAAATGTAATAGCCTTTAGAAGAGCATGGGAGAGTTTTCAGTGGTACGCTGTCTGCCTGAGCCTTGATAAAGCAGGTTGCTAAATGAGTTCAGTAAGAAAGGTTGAGCCTGCCACTGAGTAGTTGTGATTGCTACCTGTCATCATGCAGAATAATTCATTCCTGTGTTAGGCTTATGGTTGGCAAATATCAAAGAAGATATTGCAATGAAGAGTGAGAATAATGTATACAATAGAGGGTAAATTAAATAATTAGTAAAATTCCTTTCTGTTTGAGCAGCTTTGCAGACTATAAACTAACCAGCCACCTTCCCTATGATAAATTAGTGATAGTTTTGCTCTTTGAAGTTTGCAGCTAGCCGGGTTATTGTTTCTAGTTTACAACCAAATTTACAACCAAATAGTGTCTTTACACTAGATTTGATACATCTTTTTTATACCTAGGGTACACTATAACAATATATATCTATTTACGCATATATATAGCTTAATACTTTCAGATTCTTATTAATTGTACATTCTTAGTATGTTAGAAAATGGTGAATGATATATTGCTTATTTACTAGATAATTAACTTTTTGCTCATGACTTGTGACAAGCTGCATTAGGATGGTAACTGGAATTTAATTAAACACACAAAATAGCATACAAATCTTATTTTTATTAATGAAACAAGTATTGAATAGAGTTCATGACCTTTTCTGATATATTTACAAAGCTTGAGCTCAAAAGTTAGATGTTTTTTCCCCTGATGCTTTTTTCTAATCTAGAAAAAGAGCCTTTAACTCAAAGCTTTTGATAGAGGCTTAGGGATTCGGTATAGTTGTTTTTTACTTAAATGTTTTAAGAGATCATAATTTTACAACTTAACATATTTTGTATTAAATTCATATTTCATTTTAAACAGGTTTATTTTTAAAAAGAAAAACGTATTATTTAAATTAAAAAATAAAAATTCTATTTGAATTAAAAAATCTGATTAAATTTTTTTTAAAAAATCATTAATTTTTATCTACCTTGATGACAGGTTTGCACTTTGTATATTAGCAGCCAAGTGCATACTTAAGTAGTTGTCAGGATCTGAAGAATTAACTGTCCAAATAGCCAACTTGGAAAGGCACACAGCCTTTTACTTAAGGTAGCCTGGTATCTGAGATCTGTAAGAGGCAGCAAAGTAGAAAATTATTATAACTGCATGTCCTAAACCCTGTTTATGGCAGGGGTGGGTAAACTATGGCCCCGGGGTCGCATCCGGCCCTCAGACATTTTAATCCGGCCCTCGAGCTCCTGCTGGGGAGTGGGGTCTGGTGCTTGCCCCACTCTGGTGCTCCAGCCAGGGAATGGGGTAGGGGCTTGCCCCACTCCATGCCGCTCCCAGAAGCAGTGACATGACGCCCCTCTGGCTCCTACGAGTAGAGGCAGCTGGGGTCTCCTCACGCTGCCACCGCATCTCCCATTGCCCAGGAACTGTGGCCAGTGGGAGCTGCAGGGGCAGCACCTGTCGACAGGGCAGCCCACAGAGCCGCCTGGCCGCGCCTCCGCGTAAGAGCCGGAGCGGGGACATGCTGCTGCTTCTGGGAGCTGCTTGAGGTAAGCGCTGCCCAGAGCCTGAACCCATGATGCCCTGTGCCCCTGCCCCAGCCCTGAACCCCCTCCTGCCCTCCGAACTCCTTGGTCCCAGCCCAGAGCACCCTCCTGCACCCCAAACCCCTCAGCCCCACCCCAGAGACCACCCCCAGCCAGAGCCCTCCCCCCTGCACCCAACCCTATGCCCCAGCCCGGAGTCCCCTCCCACACCCTGAACTCTTCATTTCTGGCCCCCGAAGAGCCCACACCCCCAGCTGGAGCCATCATCCCCTCCCGCACTCCAATCCCCAATTTCATGAGCATTCATGGCCCATCATACAATTTCCATATGCAGATGTGGCCCTCAGGCCAAAAAGTTTGCCCATCCCTGGTTTATGGAGTTGTGTGCTAGTGAGTTGCGCTACACAATAACACAGTGCACCTGCTGTGCCCCCTCTCTGTTGCAGATGTTTATTTGGATTCTGTTGATAATGAGATGTTGGTCTTCTGAGGTATTGTCATTGTTTAAATAATTTTTAAACCTTAGAATTTTTTTTTGTTTTTTTATATATATAGCTAATGAAAGCTTGGGGTGGTCATGTGACAGCAGTTTGTTCTCAGGATTCCAGTACCCTGGTGAAAAAGCTTGGAGCAGATGATGTGATTGATTACAAATCTGGAGATGTAGCAGAGCAACTGAAAATGTTACCATTGTATGTACTAATGCAGTTAAATATTTATATAGTACAGTAGGGACATAGGCAGCAAGCAGACTCCCTGGCATATACCTTTTGGGTTGCTCGAATCCAAAATTAGTCTGGTAGACTCCCTGCCTCTGGGGTTTTGAGCCTTTCTCTTTGCAAAGCCTTACTTTCTAAAGCAAGCTCTCTGCCTCCCCGCCTTTGAATGTGGCTGTGAAATGAGTATCAGAAATACAGACTGCTCTGCAGTATTAAGTCAGAAAAAATAGGTTAAGTCAATGGGGAAGAGTTCACTCATTTAAACACATTTCTATAATGATAATGATTTCCACAACTATATCAGCCTCCCTCCAAGGATCTCAAAACGCTTACAAACATTAATGAAAGACAAGGTGGATGAGGTAATATCTTTTACTGGACCAACTTCTGTTGGTGAGAGAGACGAGCTTTCAAGCTACACAGAGCTCTGCTTCAGACTTAATTGTTTCATGCCTCAGTTTCTGTAAAATGAACTGTTGGTGTTGGTATACCTTGCACAGGATTTGCAAAGCTTAATTTGGTAATGTTTGCAGTGCTGCTGAAGCAGGCCTGAAGAAGAGCTCTAGGCTTGAGAGCTTGTCTTTGTCTCTCTAATATCTTGAGACCAACACAGCTATAACAACATTGGAAACATTAATGAATTAAGCTTTACAGGTTTGTGTGAGGTAAGTAAGCGCTAATAGTTCATTTTACAGAAAGGGAAACTGAGGCATGGAACAGTTACGTGACTAAAGTCTGATAGCAAGTGTGCAGCAGAGCTGGGAATAGATTGAGCTTTTCTGGAAGCCGAGTCCAGCTGTCTCAGATAAATAACAAATGTTTCAAGATAAATACATTTATGTTTAAAATGTATTTACAGTTTTCCTTGGAATTAGTTGTTTGTTAGGAATTCCCACCTTAAGGATTTTTTGTTTGTTTTTTCTTAAAGAATTATTCAAATATAAATTGTGATAATTATATTTGAATCTAAATAGTTTGAATTTCAAACTTTCAAGCAAATATTACTTGGGAGAAGAATGTGAAGCTCTAGAATATCTTGAAACTCTCATAAGGTGGGTCTACATTTGCAGCAGTATGTAAAGTACAGACACAGCACGCCCAGCTAGCATGGGTATAAATAGCATAGGTGAGTAGAGTGTCCTACACATCTGACCCCTACATGCACAAGCAGTCTTTCCCCTATCTACACTGCTATTTTTAGCACTGTAGTGTCCTGCTGTCTCCCCATTGTGGGAGGCTTTTCTCGCCGCAGTGAAACGCTCCAGCAGCTCCCCTGCCTCTCCCCTGACAAAGCCTTTTTCTCACTGCAGTGAAAGGCCCCAGTGGAGGGGAGCCGCTGGAGCCTTTCCCTGCTGCCTCCCTGCTGTCAGAGCCTTTGAGTGCTACATATAGCTGCCCACCATAGTGAGTGTGGACACAGCTTGCCTTTCACGTACCCTAGCTGCTGCTGCATGTGTAGGCCAATGTAACAAAGTCATAGTGACTCTAAACAATTAGAGTGGTGGTCAGTTTAGCTACAGTGAGATTGTTAGTTGGCCCTGAGATGGTTGTATCCTGTGTAGTGAATGACCAGTAACATATAGGTACAATCTCTGTACAGTGGGGCTGGGTTATAGGGAACTAGGATTTAGTTGAAAGTCTGGGTCTTCCATGCTACATTCCTGTGCACAGATTGTTTCAGTGCCTTGCATCTGTAAATGGACATTTCAGCTATAGTCAATCTCTGCTTAGAATCACCTTTTCACTCAAATAAACAAGTTAATTACAAGACTGTTGGCCTGTTTCTGTATCTTTTTCAGTGCAACACCGTGCTTTCCAAACACATTTTTTCCCTGTTTCCAGGTTTGATTTCATCCTAGATAATGTTGGTGGACCCACTGAAAAATGGTCTCCAGATTTCCTCAAGAAATGGTCAGGAGCCACATATGTTACTTTGGTAACACCCTTTCTACTGAACGTGGACAGGCTTGGAGTAGCTGATGGCATGCTGCAAACAGGAATCACGATTGGAACCAAAGTTGTAAAGGTACAGTTAACGAAATGGATGCGTTAACTCTATGTAATAAGGAGTTTGGATGCAGTTAGTCTCCTGGTACATGTTTTGGGGTTTTGGCCTCATTCCTGTATGCTTAGTTAGGCATGCTCATACTCTCCCAGCTGTGTTTTTCCTTTCCTCCATATACAGTGTTGGTCATAGCTGAGTGAGAACTGATATCTGTCTGGCTGATGTGGGAGTGTTTTGGGTGCCCCTGAGTTAAGATTTTTCTTTCTACTTTTTTTCCATAGTAAGTCCTGTTGGTATGTCTACAGTAAATGCAACAGATGAAATCCTGGCCCCATTGTAGTCAATAGGAGTTTTGCTATTGACTTCATTGGGGTCAGGATTTCACCCAACACATTGTTTGCTCCAGTGATGTGCCGTCTTCATCCCTAATGGAGAGAATTCCCACAGGACAGCTAAGAAACACTTTTTCTTTTCCTTTTTCCTCTTTTCTCTCTCCCGACTCGTGTTTCTGGGTGGTGATATTGTTACCCTAATTTTTCTGTCTTCACTTTTTAAATAATTCCTTTCTGTCTGAAACAGACAAGTGAACTCTTTATTTTTTTTTTTTAAAGGCTTGTTTTTTCCCCTGAACATGCAATTCTTGCTCTCCAAAGGAGTGTTATTTCAGCAGTTGCTGTGGCTGCATATTCGAATGAGACCCCAGGTCTAATACTGACACTTTAAAAGGGAGGCCTCCTGTTCATAATAAAGTGAAGTACGAGCCTGGAGAGAAGGCTGTACCCATATTGCTCAGTGCAGCTTTCTGCAGGTTTACATGAGAGGCATTTTGTGTCATGTATCACATTTCAATTGGATTTGAAAAATCAAGGCCCTGATTCTGTTCTCAAACCAGATTTTCATCACTGGAGTTACTCCTGACTTGTATGGTTGAATGTGAGATCTTGCTGAAATTTTAATCAAAATCCCCTTTTTGATTCACTTCTTTCTCCTAGCAAAATTGGTAGGAGTAGGCCCCTGCTTGTCAGTAGCTGCATTTTAAAGGCTGACATCTTCTGAAAAGCTACCTTGTACAAATGACACCTTCTTTTTCAGCAGATCCTTTAGTTCTGTCTCTGCATGATGTATCCAAGAGTAAAAGCTGGCCTGCAGAATCTATATTCAATGAAGTTGAGCTAGAAAAAGCTGACTTTACTGTGAGAACCCAGGTTGACCTTGTAGGGCTGCCTATATTTGTGTGTGTGTGTGTGTGTGTGTGTGTGTGTACAATACAGTTTC
Source organism: Mauremys mutica (assembly GCF_020497125.1). Classification (NCBI taxonomy): domain Eukaryota; kingdom Metazoa; phylum Chordata; order Testudines; family Geoemydidae; genus Mauremys; species Mauremys mutica. Next base: position 82,034,983 of record NC_059074.1, on the reverse strand, counting down.
CCTTTTATGTATATTTAACATAATGTATGTATTTTAATATATAATATAATTAATTGAACAGTAGTGAATGACATTGGACTGACAGCTGCAAAGATGGAAAGTGGCTGGCTCTTCAAGGAGCATGATGCGTAGCAGTAATGTTAACTTTTTTCACATTGCTCCCCTAGTGTGAATCAACCCTGCCTCTGTGAGTGAGAGAGGGTACAAATAGTTCATTCTCTCTAGGCCTACTAAGTTTAGGATGACCAGACAGCAAGTATGAAAAATCGGGATGGGGGGTGGAGGGGTAATAGGTGCCTATATAACACTAAGCCCCAAATATCGGGACTGTCCCTATAAAACCGGGACATCTGGTCACCCTAACTCAGTTCTTAGCCACTGATGCAAGTGCTGAGTGATAGTATGAATATGCCTGTCTGCTGAGAGCTGGACTGAGACAACCAGCCCACTTCAAATGGGCCACCAACCAGTCATCAGGCAGATCGCCACCCTGGGCTGGATTTGAACTGATTACATAGAGGTGAAAGGCTCTGAATCCCTAGCAGAATTCAGGATTCATTCAGAGAGAGAGAGAGAGAGAGAGAGAGAGAGAGAGAGAGAGAGAGAGAGTGTGTGTGTGTGTGTGTGTGTGTGTGTGTGTACACATATGTATATGTGACTTTGCACAGTTTACATCTTGTATAAGAAACAGTCTTGCTTGTCTGGCTGTGAAGATAAGGCTTTTATCACAACTTGCCAACTCATGCAGTTGGACTCTGATCTTATTGTGACAGCGCAACATCCATGTGCATACATCTAGTCCATGTGCTTCTGTGACATTTAGACACCAGAAAATATTTCCCACATTTTTCTTAAGATATCTTTCTAGGCTCTGACTCTCTTGTTTAAATGTACAGTTCACATTTTGAGTTTCTTTTGTAACTCTTTGTGTGTTTGTGTGATCTGTCCATTTCAGCACCTCTGTAAAGGAATCCATTATCGATGGGCATTTTTCACACCGAGCGGCCAATCTTTGGATGAGATAGCAAAACTGGTTGAATCAGGAAAGGTATGTTAGAATCAGTAATTTAACCCCCTGTATTATTGCTGAAATAAACGCTGCTTTGCCTTAAAAAGTGTATAATCCACAGTTAAGGAATAAAACATTACAAACTGTTCAGTGAGAGGGCTAATTGTTGCTTTTCAACTTTTCCTTCTCACTTAGTTCTCGCCCAGTGTACAGGATGTAGACATTGATGTTTCCTACTTTGTTAATAATAGGATTCTCCCCTCTTTTCAGACATAACATGTATTGGGCTATAGGCAAAATGGGCTACTTTTGGCACTGGAAGTGATTGTTTAACCTGAACTCTGACAAGGAAAATGAAAAAAGGGTGCTGGGGTAGTAGACACACCTGGTTGGTTCTTCAGTCAAATTGAACTTGACTGCTGCTTCTATCCATGTACCCAACCACCCCCAGACATGTACAGTGCTAGAATATTTAGGGTATTACAGGTCACAGCTGACATGCATTGACAGAGTGGTGTGAGGAATCTTGTATGTAATTATTTCTCTTTTTAGGGGTATAAAATTCAGTGATACTTTAACATAATTTCATCAAGCTCCATTGTCTTTTAAATTGTCAATTGTCATGAAGTTTTCCACAGAGGAATCAGAAAAGGGTCATGATGAGGAAGCTGTACTATTACTTTCCTGATTTTCCCAAGTTTAAGAGCTTTTTACAAGTTGTCTGCAAGAGAGGATGGAGAGGCTCCTCCTGAGAGTGTAATTCGTCTCCCCTCAATCCACACATGCTGGGAGATGAGGTGCTGTAAGAACTGGCCTTGCGTCTCAGCACCTTTTGGGGACTCCCCCACAGTGGGGAAATCTCCAGCAGAGATGCTATGGACAGTTTCCTACTGCCTTTGTGCTGTTGAAGCAGAACAAGGAAGAGAACCTGCCCCTCTGCGCTGTTGATTCTAGATGAATCTCCTGGCCATTTCACACTCCTGGGTTGAAAAGATGAGTCCTTTTCTAGAAGTGTGTAGGTTATCAAAGTATGTCCCCATTTGGATTTCCTTTCTCTCCACTATATATTTCCCCCTCCTCTTCCAGAAACTGGTATTTTTAGTTTTGTTCTTTTTTCCCAATTCCTGAATGACCTTTGGGCCACTTCATTGCTGCTATTCACCTTTTTAGTGCTGTTGACCAGGCACACAGGATAACCTGCACTTCCTATTCTGCCCATATACCCAATATGCCACCTCTGAAGTACTGACTAGCCAGTGGAAAGTCCCAGGATTTGTTTTCACTTTAGAGTTAACTGAGGTGATTGTCACCCAGATATGAACACTCTGGTTAGCCTAGGCTGGCTCCGAGCAGCTGCCCTGCCAAGTGACATTTGAGTTGCTATGTCCACACTGCTGCTGCGTTCATCTGTGTAAGTTCTAGGGCTTCTGGGGACATATCCCATGGTTCTCTGTGCTGCAATAGGCTGAACCGCTATGATTCTTTCCTAGTGAATTGTGGGAGTATTTGTCTGTCCTTCTTGGCACATGGGGAATTGTGGGAAGGCATTATCCGCCCGATTTGGGCTTTAGCCTACATCCCCAGATTGTTCAGTGAGCTTTAGATGAAGGAACCACTAAACTAAGGTCAGAGGTTTTTGCATGTGGAAGGAAGGGGGATTTCAGACAATACTTGGAGAAGAGCCCATGTCGACTCTGCAGTGAAGAAGTACCTGCAGAGTCCATCCCTCTCCAGGGCAAGATCAGTTGGAAAGCTTGACCCCACCTTGCCCAGCTTTGTATGTTTAGATGCTCTGTGTGGATGCGCCTTGACTTTAATTAGCTTTTTTGTGTTGGTTGGCTGGAACCCAGAGGTATTGATTTCTGAGAGATGTTGCAAAGACTTTGTTAAATAACCCATCTCTGTAGGGTTTTTTGTTTTAAGCGAGAAAGAACTCTAGAGTTGCATTTAGCTGTGGCTGTGAATTCTGTTTTATTAAACATCTGTTCCTCTCTTCTTAGATAGTATAGCTTGCTCCCAGTGTTCATGAAAATACTCAGTGCTTACATTAATACAGTTTCCATGAGCAAAGCTAACACACAATGTACACTCTTTACACAGGTGTTGGACTTTATTTGAATATTCAGATTCACATAAATCATGATTAGACCTGGAACAGTGTAAGCAGATACCAGACACATACTCAAATGTGTTGCTTTCTCTGTTGGTTAGTCTGGTGCAGCTGTGTATTTTGTGGTTAATCAGCACTGACTTTCAGGGATCTTGTCTTCTGGGGCGGGAAAATAAATCTATATTTACCAAAAATAGCTACAATAGAATGAGTAAAGGTGGTGAACAAAACAGCTTCTGAACGTGGTGGAGTGTTTCGTTTTCTGAGCCCTTGCCCCTAGGAGTGTGCAAACCATGGGGAGAGGAGGGTTCTCTGGTAAGGGGAGACATATCCTTCTGCTTGAAAAAAGCAAACTCAGGTGGAGGGGAAGTATAAATAGGAGATGCAGCTGCACAAACAGTTCTCCCTTCTTGTTTGTGTGGGATTTATAACACCAGTCAAATTAAACTAACAGTACAAGTGAGTAACACTGAAGAGTGTGTGACACAATATAGAATGGCTTCCACTGCCTGCTTCTAGACTAGAGAGTTCTACAAGAGAAGCTGTCCATTTTTCCTTACACTGCGGTATTAAGAGCCGTTCTCTGCATAGTCCAGTGTGTTTAACGTGGGGTAAATTAGCTGAATCCAGTGGCAAACACAATACGCTTGGGCTGGCTCCAGTCTCTTGTTCCTCCTCTTTGTGCTGGAAATGGCTCCAGCGTCTCCTGTTAGTGATGCACAGGCTGTATTTGGTCATTAAACCCCCAAACATAACTGGATTCACTTGGACTTCACTGTCAGAATTTTATTAATCACATGTGTTACTCTGTCATAACTGCAATTAGACAGGAGTAGTATATTGTTTTAAGAAACATAATATGCCTGTTTTAATTCTTTAAAAGATACCAGAAGAGCAGCTAGTGTATTTGACACATGTTATGCAAAGGCACCCTGTGAATTAGGTATTGTTACCATTTGACAGATGGCGAAACTAAGGCAGAGAGAGCGGTTTGTGACTTATCTAGGGTCTCATAAGAAGTCCTTGGTACAGCTTGAAATAGAATCCAGAACTTCTCCCTCCCATTCCTGGGTCTTTACCAGCAGAGCATGCGTGTTCATATTTGATCATTTTACATTAGGCATCTCTGACGTTCTAGTTATTTTAAGATCAAGGCGAGAGAGGTCAAACTCTTCGATATATTTTTGTGCACATAATGCTCATATATTCTGGAGATTCTAATATTTCATTAAGAAGAAAAACCCTGTTTCTAGCCTTTGGGTTCCAAAGCTACCCTTGAATGTGTGACACAAGTAAACACTGCAAGTGCCATATTTGAGTCTGACAGCAGCTTCAAACAGTGCCTCCAAGAGGTGTGAACTTTCCTCCCCCATTAATCTCACTATGATGTTAAATCTAGAGGCTATTGATGACACTTCTAATGTCAGCATTAACTATTTCATTGCATATCATTGCAGTGGTGAAATGGAGAAGGGGGTGGGAGTGAAGGCCATGGAAGGTGGGACTTGAGAGATGCAGCAGGGAAGGAAATGCAGACATAAGAAAGGAGAGAAACAAAGGCATGGAAGAGGGAGAGAAACAGAAAGGTGGTGGGGAAGGAAGAGAAACAAAAGGCAGAAATAGCGGTGTTCCTAAAGGTGAGTGTATTTTCTACTTAGTGACAATAAAGTACCAAACAAAAATGAAATTTTTAGTTGCAACGACAAAGCCAATTCAACTAATGATCTTTGTGCAAACTTCTCATTGACATCAGGGGAGATTCACTGTGGATGCAGGGAGGGGAGTACTGAGTCCTACATTTATACCTTGGCTCATGAACCATAATTACAAATGGAATTTGGCCCTTTCCACAGAATGAGTGCCCCGATCTAGGTGGTACTGTGCTTTCATGTCTCAGAATTACAGTGTGTTCAACCCAAAATACATATTGTGTAAAGTTTGTGGATAAATATGCATATTTATATGCAGTGCATTGTTAGTAGTAAACATTTATGTTCGTGTCCAAAGGCCTACTCAGGATCAGTATGCTGGGTGCTGTAGAAACACAGAAAAGAACCAGTGCAATATCATTGCTTTTGAGTTATGGGGTTTGATTCTTCAGTTCTTGCTCAAAGCTCCTAGGGAGTTTTACCTGAGTAAAGACTGCAGGACATAGGCTCGTTTGTTCACGTCAGAACTGAAAGGGTCAGTGCATCTATCTTATCAGAGAAATATGGACCGGCATGGAAGGATTCAGATTGGCCAAAAGTTTGAAAATTACTACTACTGAGTGGACTCCTAATGCAGCGTTTCAGTCATAGCCTGTTGAGTTCAGAGCTGGGTTTGATACATTTCAGACTCTTAACTAACATTAGCAAACAGGTTTCCTCTCTCCTCCCCCTTTTAAAACATGCAAGGAGCTCATTGAAGAACCCAGGGATCCATATCTATAATGTTCTGCGCATTGTTAAGAATGGAAAGCAAGAGAATATTCAAACTCAATCTGTTTTTTCAGATAAACGGTTCTCTAGTGGTGGGTGTAATCCCTTCTCTCCCCAGCCTTTAGTATTTAATCCTGTTTCCCTGAACAAGTAAGTGTTCACTGGCAGGGGGCTGATGTGTGGCTGTAAATAGACAGTGTTTGCATTATCCAGTTAATCTCCACTTATTGTCATGTATTCAGCAAACAGGGATGCTCCCCCCAGCCCACCTGCCAGTTCACAGGAAGAGATTTTATCTGAGTCAGTTGATTATAGTGAAGGCCAAATGACTCATTGTGCTGTGATATGGTCAGCCTTTTCAGGGTTATCCAGACAATGGGCTAATCAGCAGGCCAGAGAAAATTTTTAATGCTTTAGATTGCCAGGATCATCAATTTAGTATTCATGTCTCTAGAGCATTGCTTACGGGTCAGTGTTTAAATCAGACCAGAGGTTTCTAACAATGGAGCATCTGAGCTGTGAGCATTTGGTGGCAGTGATACGCACAGTGTTTTGCATTCTGTCAGGTTGGGCTAGGGATTCCTCTGAATCCCCTAGAGCACTATTTTAAAAATGTGCTGTGAACTTTATGTAATATAGTGAGAACCTAAGACATAGTGTTATAACCTGATACAAGTGATCACAAGTAGTTCAAAATGTATGTTGGGTCTATGGAGGGTAATAGGCGTTTTTGTTCTGAAATCTTTATATAACCAGTTTGGTGTCTGGAATTATCCTTATTGTGCCTTTCCTTGTAAGTGGCTCTTCTGTGCTTCCACCTGGGGATCACATCTGAGCTCCAGCCTTTCCTGATTACTATTCTGAGAGCCTCACCCTGCCACAGGCCACGCTCACCCTGGGCTAATCAGTGGTTTTCTCCCGTGTACTGTGCACTTCTGAACAGTCTACCTCTCTTTGTTTTAAACGGAAGTGAAGCTCGGCAAAAGGATATTGTTATTTTAATAACGTCTATAGGTACTTCAGGTTCCTCAAGCCGTGCTCTGTACAAACAAGTTAGTGAATTTTCCCTGCTCTTTTTCCCCCCACTGCTGCTGCTAAAGCAGTGGAGGACAGTCACTGCTGTTGATGCTACATTTCCCTTGCAAATAGTCACAGCATTGGATTGATTCACCCCATCAGCATAGCCAAAGACACTATTGCTTTACCTCCCTGTCCCTGATGTTTGATCCCTAGGGCAGCACTGATTCTGACCAGCGTAGCAACACCAAGTTAGTCTTGAACTCAGTCAGAATTGCTCCAATTTTGGGTAGTAGTGAGTGCTATGCAGCATCTGACTGCCCCCTCTGCCACTTCTCCATCACACTGCAAAGAAAACAGATTGTGTTGCTCCCCTTGTTCAGCCAGGTACAACTTAGTGGTATAAAGTGTTGTAGCTGTGTCAGTGCCAGGATATTAGAGAGACAAGGTGGGTGAGGTAATATCTTCTATTGGACCAACTTCTGGTGGTGAGAGAGAGAAGCTTTCGAGGTACACAGAGGCCAGACCTGAAGTAGCTCGAAAGCTTGTCTCTCACCAACAGAAGCTATTACCTCACCCACCATGTCACTCCAGAGTGTGTATGCTTGATGCAGCTGGTGAATATATATTAGCACAATGGCTTTAGGGGAGAATCAAATATAATAATTCTGATCCTTTCTTCCAGTTTTTCTTTTGTGTGTGTGTGAGAGCGAGCATACATGTCAGTCATGCATGCTTTTCCACTTGGCACTGCTGATTTGACTTCTGAGTCAAAAAGCATTGTGACTGCATAAAGAGAGCAGGTGACTACTGTGGCATAATGGGTTGTTTTGATTACTAATGTCCTGGCTTTTTGTAGTCATACAAATCAATTCATACAATATCAGGGTTGGAAGGGACCTCAGGAGGTCATCTAGTCCAACCCCCTACTCAAAGGGGGACCAATCCCCAGACAGATTTTTACCCCATTCCCTAAATGGCCCCCTCAAGGATTGAACTCACAACCCTGGCTTTAGCAGGTCAATGCTCAAACCACTGAGCTATCCCTCCCCCATTCTTTATTGCAGCATTTGGGCTTTGCTGTAGGGTGTTTAATATCAATAATATGAACTGAAAATATGCAGAAGAATGAGTGAAGGACCCTACATCAGGTTTTTCAGCTACTATATTGGGGTTGTGCAGCTGTTGGGGGTGGGGGAATATATTATGTGGCCAGTTTTCAAAACCTTGCTTGGGAAGTGATATATGGAACCCTTCACTGGTAGATGTGCTATGCACTCATTTCCCAGGCTGTGTTTCTGAAAATGAACCTTTGCAGTTTGGTAAAATTGGGGGCGAGGGATGGTTTGCTTAGAAGCTTGAAAAAGAGCCCCTGCTTCTGAAAGTTGCAAGCTGCTTGTCTTGTTGTTGTTGCATTATGCCTTTGGCATTCAGAGATATTTGAATAATATGGTAACTTGAGAGAATAATTATGATTTTTTAAAGTATTCACCTACATGGATTGGGGGAGAAAAATGAAGAGCAGCTTCTCCCAGAGGAGAGTTGTCATTATCAACAGGGTGTTATAAATGACAAGCATCTTTCTAGTATAATAAATCGGGTGTTCAGGGCTTTGTTATTTAAATACCGATCACTGCAACAGCTAGATGTAGAACCAGCTAAAGTTAATCTGTCTTTCCACTAAGATGATTGTGGCCAGCCCAGTGCTACAGGAATATTGCATCAAGGTGTGAGATCACCCTCTGGATAGTGTTCTTGTAGAGCTTTTTATCTTGGCCTCTGGGAAGAGGGCTCAATAAAGTGATGCCTTTTCTAGCACCCTTTTTGGCTGTCAATGAGATGTTTTTTTCAGAAGAAGCTAATGTTCCCCCTCCATGGGTACAGGTGGAATGTGACCATTAGCAAGACCCAAGGGAGGAATATGTATAAATAAGAAGAGTGAAGCAGTGGTGTTTTCCACACTGTGATGGGGACAGTGACTGTGGTTGCTTCACCTTATTTGGAAATGACATGAAAACCGTGCACAGGATTACTTTGCAAAATTAATACATCAAAATAGCTGTTAGATCAAGAACCAACTTGTACCATGTGAATTATACATAGATTTTTAAAGGTATCTAGATGCCTAACTCCACTCGTTTAAATGGGAATTAGGTATATAAACACCTTTTTAAAAACTAGCTCAAAGTGACTTATGAGAACCAGTATGTATCTTGTACTCTTAAGGCATTTTTAAAGGTGGGGGCCTAGTGAAATTTGCAAAAGCACCTAAGTCCCACTGACTCCAGGGGAAGTTAGGCACATAGATGCTTTCAAATATCCCCAAAGGTGCCTAAATACCTTTTAAAAATCTGGCCCTGTGGAGCTTTGAACCTGGTGCATGTGTGGAGTTGAACATGAAATAAATAATAAATGTCAACAACGAAGAAAAGTGTGTAAAACACTTCTCTTCCTACAAGTATTAATGTATGGAATGTAAGGTAGAATCAGTGTATCCATCTGCTTTCTCTGGGTCCTGCAGCTGCGAGCCTTGAACAATAGATGACTATATTAGTGTCCAAGGTTAGATGTCACTGTATTTTAGTTACTTATTACATATAACTTTGAAGTGCGGTAGGGGAGAAGCTGTTAGGATCATGTTCAGTCATTTGATCCCTGCCAAATGATATCAATCTGTTTTTGTTTCATAGATCCACCCAGTTGTTGAGCAAGTCTTCTCTTTTTCTGAAGTTCCAAAGGCCTTTCTGAAGCTAGAAGGAGGACATGCACGTGGGAAAACAGTGATCAGTGTAATTAATAAAAAATAACATCCAAAGCCATTCTGTTTTGCTTGCAGTTTATGCTCGCTGATGGATGGCAGTTGGACATAGACTTGAAGGTGTAGTTCACTACCATTTCCTTGCAAGTCTCTTACAAATGGTGTCCTAAGGTTAAAACGCTTCTGAAAATTTTATAGGCCATGAACCTCTACGTGTAGTAAGTACTAAAAGTTCGTTTTTAAAAACAAGTTCTTGAATATAAAAAATTGGTTCAGAGTCCTTCCTACACCAGTTTTGTGGTTTGTTAAAGTTATGAAACAGAGGAAAGGCTAATGCTTTTTCTAGGTTGGCTAGATTATAGCCATGTGTGAAGAGGATTTGTAATTCTTCATATGGGCACTAATACCCATCATCCTGATGGCAGTAGCTAAATTGACAGCCTAATTAATTTTGTTAGGTCCATGGAGCAGTTTGTGCTGTATGCATGTTTTAAATAAGTATCAAAATGCCTTGTGAATGATGACTTTGCCCCAAAGGAAGCATTGGATGTCCTGAGTTGCAAACAAGTGTTGAATTTCAATCTACGGTTTCTTGATCATCTGTATAGTAACAGCAACAGAAGTCATTAGTACAGACTAAACTTCTTGTCTTTGTATGTGTTTACACAGCACCTAGCATAAAGCTGCTTAATGCTACTGCAATATAAAATAATTAGGGCTGTCAAGCAATTACAAAAATTAATCATGCTGTTAAATAGAATACCATTTATTTAAATATTTTTGCATGTATTCTGTGTTGTAATTGAAATCAAAGTGTATGGTGATCACTTTATATTTTGATTATAAATAGGTGAACTGAAATTTTTTACAGTGCAAATAAGTACTGTAGTGTAATCTCTTAGGAAAGTTGAACTTACAAATGTAGAATTATGTACAAAAAATAACTTATTTTTGAATGCAATGTAAAACTTTAAAGCCTACTTCTTGCTCAGCCAATCACTCAAACAAGTTTGTTTACATTTGCAGGAGATAATGGTGCCTGCTTCTTGTTTACAAGGGCACCTGAAAGTGAGAACAGGCGTGCGCATGGTACTGTTGTAGCTGGTGTCGCAAGGTATTTATGTGCCAAGTGCACTAAAGATTCATTGCCCCTTCATGCTTCAACCACCATTCCGGGGGCATGCATCCATTGCATTGATGAGTTCTGCTCAATAACTATCCAAAGTAGTGCAGAGCGACGCACGTTCATTTTCATCATCTGAGTCAGCGGCCCCCAGCGGAAGGTTGATTTTCTTTGGTGGTTCAGGTTCTGTAGTTTCTGCATCTAAGTGGTGCTCTTTTTAAGATTTTTGAAAGCATGTTCCACACCTTGTCCCTCTCAGATTTTAGAAGGCACTTCAGATTCTTAGACCTTGGGTCAAGTGCTGTAGCTATCTTTAGAAATCTCACATTGGTACCTTCTTTACGTTTTGTCAAATCTGCAGTAAAAGTGTTCTTAAAATGAACATGTGGTGGGTCATCATCTGGGACTGCTATAACATGCAATACATGGCAGAATGCAGGTAAAGCCATGGAGCTGGAGACATACTCAACTCCTTGGGGGAAAATTGTAACATTTAATTAATGCTTTTTTTTTTTAACGAGCATCATCAGCATGGAAACATGTCCTCTAGAATGGTGGTTGAAGCAGGAAGGGGCATATGAATGGCATATAAATATCTTGCAATGCCAGCTACAAAAGTGCCATGCAAATATGTGTTCTCATTTTCAAGTGGCATTGTAAATAAGAAGAGGGCAGCATTATCTCCCATAAATGTAAACAAACTTGTCTTAGCGATTGGCTAAACAAGAAGTAGGACTGAGTGGACTTATAGGCTCTAAAGTTTTACATTGTTTTGAGTGAAATTATGTAACAAAAATCTACATTTATAAGTTGCTCTTTCACGATAGTGTACTACAGTACTTGTAGGAGGTGAATTGAAAGACTATTCGTATTTTTGATTAAATATTTGCACTATAAAAATTAGTGATTACTGTACACTTTGTATTGTGCTGTAATTGAAATCAATATTTGAAAATGTAGAAGAACATCCAAAAATATGTAATAAACTTCAACTGATTGTGTTGTTTAACAGTGCGATAACTCAAAAAAAATTAATCACAGTCAGTTAACTGCAATTAATCACCAGCTCTAAAACCCCTCACAAAAGAAATAGTATTTTTTGGTATTTCACCTCATATAAGTACCATACTGCACTCTTTATTGTGAAAATACACACATGTAAAAAAAAAAATTTAAGTTGCAACTGCACTCAAAAACAAAATGTAAAACTTGACACTACAAATCCCCTCAGTCCTACTTCTTGTTCAGCCAATTGCTCAAACAAGTTTGTTTACATTTATGGGAGATAATGCTATTGTTTATCAAAAAATATGAAGTGAGCAGCGTACACTTTATATTGTGTTGTAATTGAAATAAATATATTTGAAAAGTAGAAAACATCCAAAAATATTTAAATAAATGGCATTCTATTCTTAACAGTGTGATTAAAGCTGTGATTTTTTTTAATGTCATGATTAACCAGGATTTTTTTTTTTAATGCTTTGACAGCCCTAGTTAAGACATACCATCTAGTTATGTTTCTAATAACAAACAGGACCAGATAATGGTCTAGAAACCAGTGAAAAATGGGTAGTGTGTTGAGGAAAATGCAGGTTTTGAATTAAGTTTAATACCTGCATCAAGTTCTGCATATTACTTGAAACCATTGCTTAAGATGCTGCTGTATCAATTTATAACACACACATTGGCTCTTATTCCATTCATTTGCCAGATGCAGTTTAATTAACTAGAAGTTATAATCAAAGAAACACTGAAACATTTAATTACGGTTTCCATTTCCATTACCTGGGATTTTCTAAAAACATCTTGCCCATAAATTTTCATTCCAGTAGGTTTCTCTTAAGCCTCCACTATCAATCATCATCATATTGTGGTATATTCACCATCTTGTGGTACTTGTATTTCACCTTTAATTGCACTTAAGTCCCAATTTTAGGCTCCACAGTGGTCCACAAAACTCCCAGTGAAACATAAGCCTATATCTGCACTGTGATAAAAGACCTGCAGCACAGCCATAGCTCTCAGAGTTCAGGCCTAAACATCCCCTTTGGAATATTTTAGCCCTGCACCCTGAGCCCTAGTCAGCTGTCCTGGGTTCTGAGACTTGGTGCTGCAGTGTTTTTTAATTATTTTTTTTTAAATCACTGTGTACCCAGAGGAGCCTTTAGCAGCACCTAAGCTTCTGCCTCACCTGCGTGTTTGGATGCCTGTCTCCAACCTGAGCCCACAAGTGATCCCTGACCTGGGGGAAGATAGGTATTTGCCTGCCTATTGTGTGCACAGAATCTGATCGGGTAGGTGTGCTCACAGGATCAGGTCCCATTCAAAATATGGTCACTGAAGAGGGAGTCCCTTCAAACTGGAAAAGGAAGGGGGTGATGGAAGCACCTATCGCATAACTTTAGCTCTGTGGCCACTCACCTGGGATGGGAGAGACCCAGGTTCAATTCTCTGGGGGGAGAAAGGATTTGAAGAAGTTATTCCCACACCCCTGCACATAGGCAGTAAGGGAACCCCTGTTTTGGGGAGGCTAGCCTGCGGGCCCCATCCCTTCCACCTAAGGCCCTGCCCCTCTCACACCAGAGCCACAACCCTCCCCAGCACGAAAAGCCCTGAGGGGCTCCGAGCTGCCTGTCCCCAGGCTGTCGCTGACCCCAGCCAGCCTTAGTGCCCAGCCGAGCCTCCTCACTCCCCCACCTGCTGCTGGCTCTCTGCATCCCTCCCACATCCCCCCAGCAGGAAGGACGCAGCAAGCAGCGGGGACCTCCGTGAGGGGTGGGGTGGGGGAGACAAGGCAGGCAGGTATCAGCAGGGGTGGGGCCACCGCAGCCCAGGCTAAGCCCACCCATACCCCTGCAGGAGAGTGCTTTAACCACTGGGCTAGTGAATATTCCGAGGTAGGGCTCCCTCGGTCTCTGCTGTTTAAGCTGTCCCACTGTCGATGAACAGCGAAGGAGTGATTGGGGGGAGGGAGGGTGGCTGCTACTTTATAACGATAAAGGAGTCAGTTCCCACTCACTTATAGGTATTGGGCCAGACTGTGTGAAAGCGGGCACCACCAAGTCCCCCTCTGATTTCACAAGGCAAGCACCTAACTTAATTCCTGCATGAAACTACTTAAGCATGTAAGCCATCTGACTCCAGGCAAGTAGTTCCCATTCGTGGATTGCTAAACAGGGTGAGATGCTCCCTGCAGCCTGGAGTTAGGTGCCTACTTGCATGAGAGGAAAGGCTTAGGACACACACCTCTCATGAGCATCTCCTCTAGTCCTGCCTCCTGGGGTGACTTTATGGATTGCAGTCTTAAGGCGCTCATTTCTCCCCATTCATTGTATAGAGAGCCTAGCTGATTTACTCAATGTTGTTCCTGTGAGGCGCTTTAAACCACAAGTCCTTTTGCAGATCCAAGGCTCAATGCATAGGTTAGTGGTTTAACCTGAAACAAATCAACAGTACTTGAGAGATAGAACAAGAACTTAATACCCTGTGTAGAAGTGATCTTAGTGCATTTCTTGTGTCACAGAAGCAGCAACTACCTCCACCACTTTTACATTCCTTGTAGGCAATCTGTGGTAGAAAAATTAAGGACCGAAGACGGCAGAGCCTGGGTGATCTCTTCACAACAGACTTGAAGCACAATACATGAGAAGCTGGCAGCACTGCACCTGTGCAGAGGAGCTTCACTATAGACGTGTAAACAGGGAACTTCGCAGATAGTTTCACTAAATCAAATTTACCTGAAGAAAATTTATTTGTGAAGTACATGTAACATACTGTGGATACAATAAAAAGGTACAGAAAAATTTGCCAGAATTACCACCTTGGAACCAGAACTCTTTAGAAAGGAATAAAAGCAGGTTACAACTGTACAATTTTTAAAGAATAAGACGTATTTGAATGTTGATTATTGCAGTTGTCTGTACAGTAAGTGAAAAAACAACACCACACACTTAAACTTAGATTGAAGGCACTGACTTTCCCACAGGTAATGATAAAAAATAAAGCACTGGTATCCTGCGAGACGACAAACAGTAAAGAAGAAAGTTATGTTCTAACAGACTTACTATGCAAGACAACGTCTAACAAGTGCCCCCTGAGGCTGCTAGGAGTGGTTTGTAATAACACTGGTCTAGGCAAGAATGAAATACAGCAGCATGGTACAAGAGTTTACATTCACTGTTCTGCCAGTGACATAAAATAAACCCACAATTTTAACATTGGGCCAAAGGAGACAGTAAACCATTAATGCACAAGAACAACCTGCTACAAGTTATTTCATATGCCTCTCTTGAAACAAGCTCTTTGCTCAGGTGTGGTTCCTATCCTAAAGTATGCATGGAACTTCAAACTTGCTTGACTGGTAATGTATCTAAGTTCTTATATGGCACTTACTGTGGTATGAATGTCTCCAAGTTTTCTTCCCTACCTCAACAATGAGCTTTTGTCCTAGAGTCCAATGCATTGCTGCACTAGAGTTGCTGTGGCAGCCTACCACCATTGACCTTGCCCTCCTCAACTTCACCTAAGATGTTTGGAGCATACCAAAATCATAGTGGGTTAGAATGTAATTAACTATGGCTGGTGGCAGACAGTAGCTGGGACAATGTCTGGAGAGATTTGGAACTACTGTGATTAGTGATGCTTTTTTAAAATAAAGGAGAGAAATATTTTAAATTAAATTTGAGAGCAGTAATGACTGCACTTAATGGAGCTACCTCTAGGTTTGAAGTATTTGCCCCAAGCAGAGAAGTAGATAATACTTTTTACAAATTAAAAGTAAGGCAGCTTTTTAAAGTAGAAGCAGATAGAAAATGGGCACATTCTTCACAGCTGACACACCCTTCTTGCTGCCCAGTACTTTTGCTAACAAACATCTATAGATTTATACGCTCTGTCTTTCTAATAGAAAAACTAGAAAATAGACTGCTTATTAAAATACAGGCTTTAAAATGACAACTTTCTAAAATACATCTGCTCATATCCTGTAGTCATTTTTTGGTAAAAATTCTCCTAAACAAAGTTTCAATAGACTGAAGTTCTTTTTTGTACTAATGCATTATTTACATGTTAATTTTCAGGAGATGAATACTCCAATATATTACTACAAAGCTCAATCTATTTTGCATACCCCCCCCCCATATATGCTGCACTTCAATCTTTTGTGGGATAAGTTTTATCTAATTATCAGTATAATAGTTTATACTTTTTTCCTGATAAAAACATCTGTAGAAGTAATTTAAAAATCACACTCTTAATATATTCTGGATTAGCAATTAATCACTGACATGAAATTGCTGCTTGGGAGGGGGAGTTTAACATTTAAAAAATTAATAAAAAACAAACAGTAGGGAGCAGTTACAAAAATTGGTCAACATAGTTGTATGGGTTAACATCCAGTAAAACACACAAACTTATGGAATTAGTGCTTAGAGCTGAATCTATTCTGTCACTTGTGCTTACGATTATTGTGAAGGCAGGATAGAGATCACCTCTCTTCTTCAAAGATGGCCACGTTAGTTGGATTGTCCAGAATGTTGTTATAATTTCTCTCCAATTGACGGAACTGTCTGGATTTACAGAACTAAGGCTTCCCAACACTGGGTTGGCTTCTGTTCATTGACCGTGTTAACAACAACATGACTTTGATCATATTGTGTGCCCCCTAAGAAGAAATTTAAAAAGAAAATGAAATGTGAAAAATCACTGAAACTGTTGGATTGAGACTGCTGCGTCAGTACTGTAAATGTTTCAGAGCCATTCTGATGATACATGCCGAAGACACGTAAATCACACATGCACCTTTTTAAATGGAGGTAAAGTAGAGGAGTATAGTCTCATCTTCAGTACTTCCGCCATCCTACACTGCCTCCTCACTCCCTTAGGAACTGCAGAAGAGCGAGCCTATCTGCCTCTCCACTTGGTGCCTGAGTCGTGCACCTCCTGCTGTTGTGTGTGAAGGAGAGAGTAGGACAAAGATGTCTGGTGAGGGTGGCTGGATCAGGACTCTCACCTTCCAATAATCAAATGCTGCCCCTCAATTCCAATGTGCTAGCCATCCAATGATTAACTGGCCTCCAAAGGCTAGCTAAGGAGTACTCAGTATAAAAGAAATGCTGTTGATCAGCAGAACACACAGCAATTTTAGCATTGGCCACAATAGTCTTTATGTTGTCAGTATTCATAAATAACCACAGCTATTTGCCTTCAGCTGGTGCAATCATACTATAATGCATTTAAACAGATAATAACGGCCATCCCGGGTCAGACCAAAGGTCCATCTAGCCCAGTATCCTGTCCTCCGATAATGGCCAATGCCAGGTGCCCCAGAGGGAATGAACAGTAGAGGTATCATCAAGTAATTCAATGCTATTCATATGGGTGTATATAGTTAATGTCTCCACCTCCACCTCTCCCAGTCTAACTGAATTGCAACACAACCATGTCCCTACATTTGCACTATTTCAATGACACCTGATGTTATTTTCTCTCTCTATGAACTATGTAGTTCTCTCTCTATCAACTATGTAGTAGTTGTCTACTACATAAGTGGTCACTAATACAGATCATCAGTCTAGAGCTCCCACTGGTGGGAAGCCTTAGCCTCTAGGGCAAGGAAATTTCTCTTCCAAAACATGCAATCGGTCAGTGACTAACAGCACCCAAGCATTTATTACTTCATGCTGTATTCATATAATACCACATATCTGTCATTAGCGGGTGTTTGAGTGGACTGATAGCCAATGAAGAAAATGTTCATTCACTCAAGAAAAGTCTATTCTTCCTATTCACAAAGATGCATTCTTCTAGAGAAACAAATGCCTTCAGGCAGTTGCATGTCAATTTCTATCTCCCTAGCGAGCTCCACATATTCATGGCCCTATGCTTTCCACAGCAGCGCATGTGGAGAGAAGCCCAAGCTGGTGGAAAGAGCTGGAGCAAAGAGCAGGTACACAAAAGTATCCTCTCTGCCAAGGAACTGCCTCTCCCCTCTGCAATCACTTTGTGGTAGCTGAATTCTGTGTGACAGGGCTGTCATCCATTGCTCACTGTGGCATGTTGCCGTCTTAGAGAAGCAGAACTTACGATAGGAGAAGAACAAGTTTCTGCCTTCTGGAGCAGCAGCAATTTCCCCCCATCCCAGCTAGGGTGGATGGCATAGGGCTAGACAAAGGGTATGGCTACACTGGCGATTTGCAGCGCTGGAAAGCCTCCACCAGCGCTGCAATTAGTAAGTGGCCACACCTGCAGGGCACTTCCAGCGCTGCAACTCCCTGGCTGCAGCGCTGGCCGTACACCTCACTCAGCATGGGGAATAAGGATTCCAGCGCTGGTGCTGCAGCGCTGGTCATCAAGTGTGGCCACACACCAGCGCTGTGATTGGCCTCCAGGGTATAAGGATGTATCCCAGAATGCTTTTATAAATTACTCTCTTTGTTTTGTTATGCATCCTCTCTTTGTTTTGTTGTGAACGAGCTCCGCGGAGCTCCGTTGCCATTGCTGCTTATCTAAAAAACAAACAGAGCTCCTGTTTGCTGTGATCATCTGTACCTGGCTGTAAACAATCAAATGAGAGGCAGGCAGGGAGCGAATGAAACAGCGGGGAGTCGTGTTGGCTGCAGGCTGTTTGCAATTAAGAGTTAAGACTAAGGGGTTGAAAAAATGTTCTGATTTTTCAAGGCAGGAAGCTAAACACACAGTGTTGGCTCCAAAAATCCCCTCTCTCTCTCCCCCCGCTCCCTGTCACACTAGACCCCACTCCACCCCCCTCTTTTGAAAAGCACGTTGCGGCCACTTGAATGCTGGGATAGCTGCCCATAATGCATCACTCCCAACAGCGCTGCTAATGCTGCAAATGTGGCCACACACCAGCGCTGGTAGCTATGAGTGTGGCCACACACCAGCGCTGCTCCTACACAGCTGGATGAGCAGCGCTGCAAACTACCAGCGCTGCAAACCGTAAGTGTAGCCATACCCAAAGGTAGCACAGCAGATATAAGACTTGTATTGCCAGTGCCAAGGGAGACCGGAGCAGTGGGGAAGTGTAGTCAGGCAGAGATCAGTGAAAGGGCTCTGTTACTGCTATATTATTCGGTTGAGACATAGGACAATCTACCAAAAAAAATAATAATTTTGACCATAGGAAATAACTAAGAAGAATTAACTAAGAAGTGCTTCTAAAGTACAGTTCATAAGTAATCATCATGGCAAAATATTCTTAAATTTATGCATGCTGGAATGTAACTGTGTATGAGACAGTACCTGAAATAGAAGGAAAGCCAGATATTTAAAAGTATAAGTGTGTGGTTATTAGGGGCAAATATCACGGCCATGCACTATTTCAGTACACCCACAAGATGGCACCATTATCACACATTTTGAACAAGTACCTTATATACTCATTCATAAGCTGAATATTTTTGGTAAAAAAGTGACGCATCAAAGAGCAGGGGTCGGCTTATAAATGGGTCTACACCAAAATTTGATGATTTTAAACTCTATGGAATCACGGTAAGTTTATTTACTAAAGAATGTGTTAGGGCTGAAAAATAGATGGTTGGTTATTTGGCTTTAATGGTGGTTCAGCAATGTGGAAGGACTGGAGACAGTTATTATTAAATTGCCTGGACCAGCTACACTAAATCTATTCATTTTTCAGATACAGTATATATAAAATAGGTCCTTCCACAAAGCACATGTACATCATGTAACAACAAATACTCGGGGAGGAGACAAGGTGGGTGACCTTGTCTTTCTCACCAACAGAAGTTGGTCCAAGAAAACATATTACACGTCATCCACCTTGTCTCTCTAATATCCAGGACTGACACAGCTACAACAACACTGCATATAACAAACAGTGTAACTTCACCTTTCGTAGATAGAAAGGGAAAGATGACCCCATTATAAACAACATTCCACAGTCTACATACCACCTCCTTGGGCAAATGTCTGAGAAAAGAGACAGGCTTTGCACAGTGCCCTGCAGGCCAGTATAGTCTGTCTCTGTCCAGACCCCGTATGGAAGCAATTCCCAGAGTAGATGGCCCCCACCCCAGAACTCCCTGCCACTGGAGACTGAGCTCAAGCACCTCAGCCAACTTCACTTGCCCCAGCAGAACATCATGATACATTTCTTTGTCTTTGGACCAATTCTGATTCAGTGTAATTCCACTGCAGTTTCTCCTGATTTAAACCAGCATGGGAGGCTACTTTACTCAGGTTACATTTTATTACTACACCTCTACCCCAATATAACGTGACCCGATATAATACAAATTCTCATATAACGCGGTAAAGCAGCGCGCTGGGGAAATGCTCGAGGCCAAAGCAAGTTTGATATAAACACGGTTTCATCTATAACATGGTAAGATTTTTTGGCTCCCGAGGACAGCGTTATATCAGGGCAGAGGTGTACTTACAATTGTCAGAGTTGCATAAACAAACTAAAAAGCTGCGTATTCCTCCTCACATTTCATCTTAGAACTTAAAAAAATTTTTTTTAGGATCTCTGCCCTTCTACTTTTGAGCTTGGCAGTTTAAATCAGAAAGAGAACAAACAGATAGATATTGTATTTTCTAATGTGAGCTAGCCGTTTAGATCTCTGTCTCTCTAGATCTACATTTTCCCTTTCGGAGCTATTCAGTATGGTATTCTGCAATTAGGCAGTTTTCAAGTATTCACTCAAAGTACATTACATGCTTTTTAAGATGTTTAGTTGAAGATGAGCCAGTATACTAATATCTTTTGTCTTTGTCTAGTGGCTCAATTAAAAATTTAAAAAATCTGCACAGTGTAGTTATTAAATAAAGACACTTCCTGAACTGGACCCTTTTGATAAACTTGTAATTAATAATTACACTTTTTCTTATGGGGAACAAAAATTCCTCCATCTGTCTGTAGCAGGATTAGGGATTACACAGTTAAAATTGTGAGTTAATTTTAGTACTCATGGAAGAAAAAGAACTGATCGTGCTCGTCTGCGACAGGAACTATATAGGCAAACATTGCATAACCCTGTCGTCACATTTCTGCCAACACTTTCCACGTTTGTCTCAATAAAGCACTAATAGTTTACTCAGGTTACTTTGTATTTGTAACGGCTATTCCGATTATATCACAGCATTATTTCAAAATTGGTTTTAAATGAGTAAAGTTAACAAGTGGTGTTTTGGGGAGATAGTATTTGCTTTAAAAGAGAAGTAATGTGAGTAAACTGTAGAAAACTAGTTATACTGGATGAGAAAACACAACAATGGTGAGCTGTTAGTTCTGCTGCTTATCATACCTGTGGGTTTACTATGCAGCCTATGAAATCACAAGGACAGAGCAAGGATAACATCTAAATGAAACAATCTTAAAATGGTATAACAAAAGCAGCTGCAAAATATATAATAAGGGATACAGATCTTAGGTTGGTCTAATGTTAATCATGTTTTAGCTTTAAAGGAATAGCTATTTTTAAATGATTTGTCCTTTTGTACTGCAAGTCTGCATGTGTTAGAAAATTCACTCCATACAAATGAAAACTAAAGAAAAATGTGCTGAAGAAATCACAATTTTATACTGAAGAAGTGTTTTATGTATATCACTAAATTAAATTAGTAAGAACAATGGGGGATTTCTGCATACTTACACATGCATGTAGGGGCCATGAAGAAACACACAAGACAGATAAAATCCCATGGGCTATTGAGCTAGGTATCTGAATAACTGGGTGACATCCTATATTCTTTGTAATGCATGAGTTCAGACTAGATGATCAGAACAGTCCCGACAGATCCCAGATTAAAATCTCTGAACTATAAAGCCATCCTTAATCTATAGAAACACTTTCAGCACATAGTCCACTGTAAACTTGTGTAATTAAAATCACACCGAAAGGCAACAGGTTCTTACCTTTGATATCTAAAACTAATGTTGGTTTCATTTTGCTATGGATCCTGCCATCAGGATTAACACACCAATATTGCTTGTCTTCATTCTCCTCGAGTGATAGGCCTAGTTTAGAGCCGGGAGTTATAAGGTTTCCTACAATTGTCAAGCAGCAATCCTCAGCCATCTGTATCATTGAAGAGACAACAGCAGTTAGTCAAGGGGCCTTGTTTCTACAGCTACCCTAATATCTGTACCCCAGGTTTTCTGGTCACGGATGGAGGGTGTAGGTAGGAGATTGTGGTTCTTGTCATCACACTCCCTCTGTTGGTAATGGAAATGGTTTCACTCACATTCGACTCTAGGCTCCTTATTTTCCCAATGATCTGCTTTCTGATGGCAGCCTCCATTGTGATCCTTTTCTTTTTACTATAGAGGACTAGCAAAACAGATTCATTTGAGAGAAACATTGAAGCTGTTTTAGACTAAGCAAAGGGATTTTTGAAAATGGGCTACCACAATTCTTTTTGGGGTGTGACCTCTGAAGTTCTCCATTTTTACCAGCCTCTGGTTACAGCAACACTCTTGCAATATTCCTTCCCCACCCACTACATCACCAGCATTTGCATTACTGGCCACAAGTCAATACTAGGCAATAACAATGCCGAATACGATACGTTATTTTGTATAAAAAAATTATTTCCAATGTTGAAGAATCCTGTAGATAGCAAATTACTTAACATGTGGTCCTGACAACATGGATTACAAGCTACTTTTCTTTCAGAAGCTAAGAATAAATTGCAGGTCTTGGAATATATTTACTTCATTCTGTACCTCTGAATTTCTCACCTGTACTCTAATCTACTAATTTCTTCCTGCTAGGCCAGCAAAGATTCAACACTCACAGGGAAGTTGCACTAAACCACCATTTCCTTCTCTCTATTCTGCCAGCCAGGGAGTGACTCCGTAAAATACTCCCCTAATCTCTCCAGCTACCACAGAATGAGTCTTATGGCAACTCACCAGTTGCCACTTAGCTAGCTAGGAAAGTCCTGAGCTGCTTCCTGGATGCCTAGGGCATGGCTCGTTATTGTGACTCAGGGTATAAGGCAACCTGGCTTTACAGGAACTCACAAACAGTCCCAATAGTCTTTTTTTATCCTCCTTTGTTTTTCAATATATACAATGTGTCAGAGCACACTGGCAGTATGGTATAGAGCTTTCGTTTGCACTTCTAAAGAGCAATGGCATAACTCAGTCATTATTGCAAGTAATGTAGCCATCCTAAGCTTTTGCTAGTTAAACTACATGACTGTAGTACAGCGAAAGCTGCATCCCCATGAATTCTCTATGCACCATAAGTTTTATTTAGAATAAATCAAATGGGTTGATTATGTTGAAATGAGAAGACTGAGAACACCCATCCATAGCCATATTGCAACACTGCCCAAGTAGTAATATCTTCAGTTTGAGACAGAACTACCATCATGAGGAAAATATTTTGCACGTGATGTTGTTAAAACTGTTTGCTCACTTGGCCTCATTTTTACAGTCTACATAATTCCTTTTTACGAGAGCGTCTATTCTGTGCATGTCCAAACACTACCTCTGTTAATTGAAAAGAGGAAGATTTGCCCCTAAAGCATAATTGACACAGTTATGGAGAGAAATCGCTCCCTTTACAAAATGGCTCTATTGAATTTATACAACCTTATGAAATAGGTGACATGATTCTTTGCACTCAAGCAGATTCACCGTATTAAATTAATTTGATTCACTTTAGACCCCAATTCCCGCACAGATTAATGCACGTTTTACTTTATCATTTACTTATAGTGCACAAAGTTAAGCACATGCTTAAGTCTGCAGAGGGATCAAGGCTTTAGTCAGAAGCCAAAGTCTATAGCAATAATTTGTATCAGCAAGAAGATTTTTAGGGCTTTGCAATTTCATCTTGCTGGAATGCCAAATACCTTAACCCCTGAGTGTAACCTTCAACACAATACTGTCCAAATACTGACTTCTGCAAACAATTTTAATAAGGGCGTAGTTCAGTGGATCTCAAACTTTTTTACTGGCGACCCCATTCACATTGCAACCCTGACTGCGACCCCCCCTCCCCAATAAATTAAGCACACTTTTAAATATATTTAACACCGTTATAAATGCTGGAGGCAAGCGGGGCTTGGGGTGGAGGTTGACACCTCACGACCCCCTGAGCGGTCTCGACCCCTAGTTTGAGAACCCCTGGTATAGTTGAAAAGGGAAATTATCAGGAAGGTCCATATTTTAAAAGCTTTCCCTGTTTTGATATTTTAATTGACATTTTTATGGAGGGAGAAAGAGGACACAGATGGAGGGAAAACAATGCATAAAGACATCATATTATGGACTCAATTGTATGTCTGACCCGAATGTTCTTCAACAAGCAGAAACACCCAGATCAAACATGTTGGACTCAAATATCTAGTGTGTTTTAACTTAGTTAAAGAAAAATAGAATATACTCTTATTTGTGACCATCAGCTGATATGCTGTTTGTTATAAAATGTTTATATCACCCAAAAAAAGGATGAGTTTGAGGAAAAGAAATAAAAATTATGTTTCAGCTGAACTAGAGAAGAGTGAGACATGGCAAACAAAGAAGAAAGGAAGACACAGCAGAAGTTAATTTTGGAAAGTACATGGTGTGTTTGTTTCACTAACTAAACTAAACTAAACGAACATTCAATGGGAACTTTTTACTATTGAAGTATACAAAATATTTTTAAATGAAACAAAGATTCTATGTTTCTGTCAAGCCTTAAAAGGATTCTGAATCACAAAATCTTATCAGATGTAATGATTGTCTTCAAGAAACATCAGTCTGGATTCTTAAAAACAACGAAGTTTAAACCTCACCCTGCATTTGATGAATCCGTTTTGATAAACCCAGATCTGGTCATCTGATCTACTATCTTCTGTAACCCGTATTCTGAGAAGACTCAAATCATCCACATTTCCATCAGCTGACATGAACTTTCCAGTTTCCTTGTTTCGAAGTCTGAAGTATACACGTTTCTATGAAAACAACACAGCTCTTTAGCTACACTCTCGAATGCAGGAACACATAGTGCTTCTGGTTAACCTCAGAGTAACCACTACTCAGTGGTACAGTTGGGGCCTTTGTCCCTTAGACTCGATTTCCTCTGAGGGCATTTAAAAAAAAAAATTTCGAAGGAAAACCAGATTCTGAAAGTTCTCTATCTGTGTCAGTACTGTTGGTGTCACTAGGCATGACTTTAGGTAACTCAGGAGGGTGGAAAACCATAAGTGTCAATGAAGCCTTCCTGTACTAGGCCTGAATGAACTAAAGTCACTCCATGTCTGACCAAAGCCTTTCCATGTTTGAACTTTAATCGACCTAACAAGCTAGCAACAGAGAATGGAATGTGTAACAGCTAGTTATCAGGTGCAACCCCACTCACACCGATACTAGGAAATAATAATGAGGCCTGTATGCCTCTGGCTAAGGGGCAAAATAACAGATCAAAAGAAATAAAACAAGATAACTGTTCACAGAAGTGTTACTAACGAGCTAAAGTGGTTGTTGCCAAGTATGACTTAACTGCTTAATGTAATTGCTACTTGCATGATGTATCTGCTATAGAAAAATAGATGGGAGGGGGAAGAAGGGGAGGGTAGTGGGGGTAATAGGAATGCTTAGCTGAAGTTATGTATAACTGTAAGTGTGTGCTTGATCTGAGACAAGTCTGTCTCCTGGCACCGCTTTGAGATCTCAAATAAACTTTGTCTGCTTCTCCACCTTGGTGTGTTTATTGGAGCGAAGCACACCGGGCAACGAACCACTGTTGCTGTCCTCGGGCATTCTGTGCCCGCAACAGTACCTTAGATAAAGCAATCAAAATGCACTTATCCTCACTCTGCATAATGCTAAGCAGTTCAGAAGCAGGCCTGAACAAGGACAGTTCTAGGAGAGGGAGTCAATACATTCATTATAGGTACCGGGCACGTCTTTAATTTCTAGCCCAGTTCTAATAATTCAAAACGTGATTCATGAACTACAGAAAGTTATTTCTCAATAAAAACTGGTTCAATATTCACTACTGGTATTTGCACATGACAGGATAGTCTAAGCACGAGAATCTAAGCAGTTATGGCACTTGCCCTCAAATTAGTGAATACTTCTAAAAAAACATGACTGTACTCTATACATTATATTCACAAATCAATCTGTGCATTTAAGAGTTTATAATATAAACGGAGAATGGATTTGTTTTTTGTTTTAATATTAACACAAATGAAAGTGCCTCTGGCTGAAGTATCCAAGAAACTAACAGCTTCGTTTCCCAAATTTCTGAGACTAGCACATGATAGTACAGATATCAGAATGCTTGTGACCAGTGGGAAGTTAAGAATCTTGACTGGTTGTAATTCAGTCAAAGTAAGTTGCTCAAAAATAACATATTTAGTTTAATGTGTGCATAGTAGACAATTCAGACTTTGGGAGGTAGTATTGTGAAGCCAAATGGCACAATCAGCATCAGCATTACTGAAGATAAAAATCTGAAGCGAACCTCCTTCCATGTTTGCTATTTCTGCTGTTTAATGTTACCTTTGATTGTGCAGTACCAGAAACAATTACTGACTATCAGATAAACTTGGCAATAAAAAATACAGAAAGTCTATAAAAAGGATCTCATGCAAACTCTCAGGCCCCAAAGTAGACCACAGCCTTTCTCACCTGTAATAAAGGTCGTAGAGAACCTATCTGGTGACAGCCAGTTAATTTACGCCAGTCTGGGATTTCATTTGGTGACAACAACATCTGGCGCCCTCTGTAATTACTGTATTCATAGATTATCCACCTGAAAAAAACAAAAAATACTTTCATGTTTATTAACTGTCAAGCATCATCTGTATTAATGTCAATTAAATACTGCTTCTGAAATTGTAAGAAGTGATATTTTAGACATAAATTTGTGTCACAAAAAAGTAATGCTTAAGTTAGTAGTGCTAACAACCAGGACCATATTTCTTTTTAAGTGGTCTCCAAAATAATAAAATTATCTCCTCATTTCGAGCATTAGTAGATTTGTGCTTAAATTTTAAAATATTTTCATTTATAAATCACACACCAACAAGAAATAAAGCATTTTCATAGGTTAGAGAGAGCATGAAGTATAATATTTTTATGTATAATGGCGCCATTTCAAGAAAAAGTGTGGCCAACCAAAATGGGTGTGTAAATATGCTGCAAAAGCAGTCATGTTTTTACTGGCTTGCAGGAACTCCCTATCAACAACACATGCAGGTGAGAACTGCTAGCAGACAGCTTTGGGTTAAATAGGGACAACTGCACTATGGGGGAATTGTAAGCATGAACACACGCGCCTGTCACCTATGTCCTATCTTAGGATGTCCCTCTCCAGGATTTTTAGTTTTTATTGGCAGGGGAATGGTGGAAAGTAGGAGAGTGCCAGGACTGGGATAGAAAAGTACTGCCTGGCACTCTACAGAATGTGCACAGATTTTCTGGCAGCCTTATATTTGCAGTATCCTGCCAGAATTTGCCCCTTTGGCTGCAAAAATACTGTATCAGACAAAACAGCAGGTGTGAATGTGTTCATTATTTTGTATTACTCTGAAATGGGCCAGAGTGCAGGGCAGTTGTCTAGTTCCCTTTTATGTACACAATTCCCTGCACTCTGATTAGCTGGGAGCATGAGATAGGCATACGTTTTCAATAACCTTACAGTGATTACGTAGATTTCTCTGTACCGTCTGCCTGAAAATCTCTCCCGTGACTGGCTCCTCAGTAGTCCCCCAGGACATGCCTACAATAAATGTGGTCGCTGCCTTAATTTCTAAGCTCCTCCCCAGCCGATCACTCATCTACCCTGTAGTGAGTCGGTGTGGCTCCCCTCCTGCCCAGCAGAGGGAGCCACCGTGCAGACTCCCAAGTGGGTGGAGCCACCACCTGTCCCCGCCCCCCGGAAGTCAAGGGGCGGGACAGGAAGTAGAAAAGCCGTCCGCCAGAGCTCAGTCAGAGCCCAGCCATCGCCGGGAGCAGACGTGCCGGCGGGAGCTCCTGACTGGGAACCCTCCAGGACCCGAGGCAGCTGCCCTGACTGGCTGGAGCTTCCCCGCGCCCACTACGACGAGGAGCCGCCGGAGCTTCCCCGTGACAGGTACTGGGGGCAGCCGCTGGAACTCCCCCGCACCCCCTGCGAAGAGGAGCCGTCGGAGCTTCCCCACCCCTGCTGTTACCCGGAGGAGCCGCCTGAGCACGCCTGGCCGGACTTCCCCGAGGAGCTGCCAGACCTGCCACCAAGCCCTGGTCTGGAGGAGCCTATGCAGGTTGACTGGCCTGGAGCTGGTGCCCCGGACGAGGTAAGCCCTGAGGGGGGAAATGGAAGTAGCCCGGGGGTAGCCGACCCCTGTCAGGCTACAGACGCAGAGGTCCTGATGTCAGTGTGTTGCGGTCAGACCCCACTGACCAGCAGCGGTGATAGCCGCTGCTAGGGCCCCGGGCTGGGACACAGTGGAGTGGGTGGGCCTGTGTCCCCCCTGCCACCCCACTCACGGGTGGCAGTTTTCCCCCCCTCGCTCAGCCCCTGCACCAAAGGGCCTGAGCCCCTTATATACTGTTTGCTGCTCAGCCCCTGCACCAAAGGGCCTGAGCCCCTTATATACTGTTTGCTGCTCAGCCCCTGCACCAAAGGGCCTGAGCTTATTGTACTGTTTGCTGCTCAGCCCCTGCACCAAAGGGCCTGAGCTTAGTGTACTGCATTGCCGCTCAGCCCTGCACCAGAGGGTCTGAGCTTCCTAACACTGTTGACTATTGTTCAGCTGGTTACACAGAAGACGTGGAGTGAGTCGGTGTGGCTCCCCTCCTGCCCTCAGGAGGGTCGAGCCCCGGCGCGATCGATTAGATACCCCTACATCATTTAATTTTAAAAATGAACCACTCTGATGCCTGGTCTACACTAGGAGTTTACATCGGTATAGCTATGTCTCTCAGGGTGTGAAAAATCCACAGCCCTGAGAGAGGTAGCTATGCCAACCTAACTCCCGGTGTAAATAGCGCTAAGTCAATGGAAGAATTCTTCTGTTCACCTAGCTGCCATCTCTCAGGGAGACGGATTACCTATGCCAGGAGGAGAACCCTCCCATCAGCATAGGTAGTGTCTGTACGGAAGCACTACAGCAGCTGTAACATTTCAAGTGTAGACATAGCCTTTCCTGGGGAAAAGGAAGGCTACGTCTCTGTTCCAGGGGCAAGAAAGAGCAGGGGGAGGGAGATAGAGAAACCTGGCATTGGTGGGAAGGGGGTTCAGCAGCTGACACAGCCATTTATACAATGTATGGCATCTGGATAGGAAACGCGGAGGGCTGTGAACATGCAGAACAAAGGGACTTAAGTAACAGATTAGGGAGCACACATATAATTGAGGGTATACTTCCACTAACTGAACCACCACCACATCCTTAGCCAAGAAACAAATTGACCTTTGGCCTCAGACTATGTCTTGTAAACAGAAAATGAGAAAAAGCAAATCGATCCATTCTGATTGGTTGAGGAATGGAATTAGCCAATCAAAGTGCAAGTATTTGAATATTTGTACAAAGAAATGACCATCAGGTTGTTATGACCCCTCACCTAGCCATAATTAAGGGAATTGCATAACAGACATAAGTGTCAAGTTACAGGTCTATAACTGTACAGTATCCATTGGCTCGGAGAGACTGACCCAATTCCTTTTCAATATAATAAGTGATCTTTTAAACAAACAGAACACCTACTCCTGTCCTTAGGACTTGTCTACACACAGAAGTTGTACTACTTTAACTATCCTGGTCCAATTATGAATAGAGGCAGTAGGCTGGGTGTGCTTCCCAAGCTATCTACTGCCTGAGTCTACTTCCTGTCTTTTTCATAAAATGAGGTAGTGCTGGACCAAGATGTTTCCCTTCTCAGCCTTAAAGGCCCAGTGCACTGTATTACAGTTACAGTGTAGTCCAGAGTCAGACACCAATTAATGATCTGTGGATACACAGCGATGCCACAATCTGCCAGCTAGATGGAGGTAAAGACTTGCGGTGAGAGATGGTTGGAAAAACTTTGATGGAACTACTCTCCAGAGAATGCAGTTCCAAAGTTGTAACACGTCGCAAAATTGTGTCAATTTTATACATTATATTATATATCAGAAAATATAAAATAAGGCATAAGAGAAACAAAAAACATTTCAATAGACCCAAAATGAATCCCCTCCCCCCAAAGAAATGCACAGGTTTAGTTTCTAAAACAAAGACAAATGTCAAAAACCTTTGTTACATGGAATTCCTATCCTCTGTACAGCTCTACTTATAACCTTTAATTTCAAACCTCTACCCAGTGAGCTAAGAAAAATCCCTACTAGCTCTGTCAGATGAGGGTGATTGAAGAAGATCTGACTTAACCTATCTAGTTGAGGGCAGTGATGAGCAAACCACAAGCTGGGCTACCAGAGTTTGCATTTAAATAGTTGGTTTTTTTTTTAAGCTAAAATCACAAAAAACCCAAAAACAAACCAAAACAAAAAAAACCAGAAAGAAGAGATCCACATTTTGGAAAAAGTGATTCACTAAATCAAAAAAATTAAAACTAATTATATGTTTTAGGTGAGTAATTTGGAGGTGGCATTAACATTAGGACAGGCACTAGAGGAGTAGTCTAATTGTAGTGATCACTTTCAGACATCAAAGGATGACTTTTCAAATCACCTCACGCCACCTTCTAATTTTGTGTGTGTGCAAATTTTGCACATACAATTATCTGTGTGTGTTAAATTAGAGAACTCAATTTTTTTAAAATGACCTAAGCATTTTACCTTAAACTGACTAAAGAAATGAAATTCATAACTAAAGAGCTGATCCTACTACTGCTAAAATCAATGGGCATTTTGCCACAAAGTTCAGTAGAAGCAGGCTAATAATAAAATTTGTCATTTGTCTTTACCTTATCCATAGTGCCTAGATAATATTGTAAAGGCCAAAAGTATAACTGGGTTAAAAAAAGAATTAGATACATTCATGGAGGGTAGGTCCATCAATAGCTATTTGCCAAGATGGTCAGGGACGCAATCCTATGCTCTGGGTATCCCTAAACCTCTGACTGCCAGAAGCCGGGAATGGATAAAAGGGGATGAATCACTTGATAAATTGCCCTGTTCTGTTCATTCCCTTTGAAGCATCTGACACTGGCCACTGTCAGAAGACAGGATACTGGACTAGATGGACCATTGGTCTGACCCAGTATGGCTGTTTTTGTGTTCTTATATCAATATTTTATATGAACTTAAGGCCTGCTTCCTACAAGGGGCAGAGCACCAGTCCAACATAGTCATCTTGTAGTAAGTAGGCCCCAAGACTCTCTCGGCTCAGTAAACAGAAATGAGATTAACAATGTATTGCAGAGTAATACTCCAATGGGATATCACTTATCTTCTAAGTATTTTTTGCATATTTAATGTTTAATTAATTTTCAGAGAAGCAAAATGTAATTGTTACTTACATGCCACCAAAAACTTGAATAGAAGCTATTCGAGGATTGTATCCTATAAACTGGAGATTTAAGACTTCTGTAGTAAACTCCATTTTCTTCCCCTTGAAACCTTTCTTTTCAAAGAGGGCTATGCTTGGCTCAGAAAGCTCCTATGTTAAAAGAAAGGGTTCTATTTAATACATGCACATCACTCCAGAACATTAAGCCACAAAGACTCTTTGCACGCTTTTGCTTAAAGATTTGAAGATCAGAAATTCCACAACCATTCTTCCTCACCGGCAGCAGCTTACTAAAAAAAAAACCCCAACCCTCACACAACCCATGCACACACTTTTTGCATGCAATAGACAAGTTCTTGTGACAATGTATATGCACAAATTTGTATGCTGCTATGCACACATCACAATTATACTTTCAAACAAATTTTAATTAAACTCATTGGATCGATCAGTTGAAAATCACTGGGGAATTCTGATTTTCAAACCCACAAGAAAAAGCAGCTTTAAAATGATCTTGAAGGCCTAAAATGTTGATAGAATCCCCAGCTCTCCCCATGATGAACTGTCACTTGAGTGAAGCAGTAGTCTCACACCCCCCTCCCCACCTGTCTTGTTTTTAATTCCTGTCATAGGACATGATGCTTTTAATTATTCACTGGACTAAATCCTCAAGATTAATGTTTCTGGGGTCAAATTCATGGCATTCACCCCTTTCCACAGAGTTGTGCTCCAGAAACTAAACTTTGGGGAAGGAGTTGTTTTAGTTATTATATATCTAGCCCTTTTGATTGCAGGGAAAACTTCAAAAATACAACTAGAGTGTAAACCACAACAGTGAGAACTGCCTGTGTCTGCAGAGAGCTGAAACAATAGCTTTGAGAGCTGTGCATAGCCCCATTCATTTCAAACAGTGCCCTGTGAACTCCATGTTTTCATGGTTTTTCATGACTCAAGAACAGCCACAATTGCACACACCCCCTATGAGTATAACAGCAAGCAGGTCAGCTGGAAGTTTTTAAATCTATCACTCTTACTTTATTGTACTGTATAAAATTGGCACCCAAATCCACGACAGTTTACACATGTACACATATCTAGATATGTCACCAAGTTACTAATTAAAAATTATCTAAGAGCACCTAATTGTGTTTACACACTTCACAGCAGAAGAAAGATGACATGGTCCCTTGCCCTAAAGAGCTTACAAGGTCAGAGATGACACTAGAGGGGCATGAGAAGATGGCTAGGATTTACTAATCAACGATGCATTATTCAGAAGATGCTAGTGCACAGCATGAAGGAGCAAAGATTTTTTTGGATAAATAACTTTACTGACCTACAGGGAACTTTTCAAGAATACCTATAGGATTTAAGAACACAGGGCTCAGTGGCTTTCAAAGAGGATTGTGCTCCAAAATCTTAGATGCTTTGAAAAATTGGCCTCTTATTTCTTGTATGTGTCTCATTAGAAGGCATTTAAATGAGGCAAAGGTAGTGGCCTGATGCATTAGGTGCTACGTGTGTAGAAGCTGCAGGTGAAAAAATGTAGAGACGGTTATGGGAGAAGCAGGCAAATGGGGTACTGAGACGAACTGGGATCACTGGAAGCGTGACAAAAAATATGACCAGAAAACTAAATACCTGAAATAGAAATCTTAAAGCTTTGCAGAATTATGAAAACGAGCTTTACACAAACACATTTTTGTCTGTTGCTTTTTACTCCATATATTGGTTTGCCATAACACAGATACTATCAGGTAGAAAACTGATTGCCTTGCCCAGCTCATCATCCCATCAATGAGTTAACCTCTATGGAGAAGTAAGCAGCAGTGTATGGAAGCAAATAAATGGCATGGAATTGCTTTATACTTATCTGCTAAGCCTCACATGACCTTTGGTAGAAAAACCTTAGTGGTGTTTATGAATTTTAACAATCAATGGCTGCCATTTGTTTGTTTTGTCAACAGAACACCACTGTTCTCCTTCACAAAGTACAAATTTTCCAAGAGTGAGTTGATCCTTCTACAGTCGAAACAGGCATATCAAATACAACAATAGCTTATGTATAAAAGCTCTCTACAGACTAGACTATTTTAATTAAAGGTTGAGAACAACCATTATGGATGTCCAGGACCACTCTTTCTTTATTTTTAACAGTATCTGCATCAGCAGCATGGCAATGGAGTGCAGAAAGTATGGCACACCTGGGGGAGGCTCTTTTCCTGAGTTTATATTGTACCTCAAAAGGCACCATAGGGACTAGTAATGACAACTAATACTGGTTCTCTTCAGAGCAGTAACAATATTGTCAAAGAGTTATGTAAGTATTATAATAGCCAAACCCAATGAAAAGGAGCAACAGTTTACTTTTTCTCTTCTAAAAATAGTACAAACAGCTGGTGGTAGTAGATCTAGCCTATCATTGGATTCTTGACTACATTTTGTTTAAATTTATGTCAGCTTTAAAATGTATTTGCATGATTCTGCAAATGATCTATTGTAATGATCTATCATAGGGCTGAGTAAACTCCATAACTGACCCATTAAAGGGTAATGAGTGCAAATTAAAATCACATTTGATTTCTCATTTGCTATTAAAATGCTATTTCCTATTTGCTGGCACCAGAATAATACTTTAAAAAGCTTATAAATTCCATATTGCCATGGAGATATAGAATTCTGATTTTTGAATACATGAGGTGTTGAACCTTCTTTGGAAGAATGAACCACTGAGTGAGTGAACAGTAATGGAATTTTTATGACTATGACAACTGAATTTTATAATTAATTTAGTTCTTCTGAAGTTGCATGCTTGAATTCCACTTTTTATGCACATACAGCATGGACAGCAGCAGGGAAGTTTCTCCACAATTCCCCACCAATATACTTGATCCCTAATTTGGAGATGAATAGCAGCAAAAAGTAGCAATTCAGTTGCTCTGCCTATGGCATCCTCTACTCCTTTACAACGACTGCTATCAATAATGATGGCAGTTTTTGGTTCATGCTCTGAGACCAACAAACTCATTACACATAGCTACTGAATAGTAACAACTTGTCCCTGTACCACTTGTACTTCACTGTCCTTTATATGGCTGCAAAAATGAGAAGTTAAATACTCCTATTATGTGTGTATTTATTCAGTTATCCTTACAATGTTTATAACATGTAGAGATTTAAGTCTTGTTTGGGGTGGACATCCCATTGCAGACAGATTAGAGTAGGTTCCTTCTTCTAACACATACTGATTACCAGAGAAATCTTCTTTATCATATGCAATCCAACTGCAGGAAGAGAAGGAAAAATCTGATAACTAAAGTATTCCACACATAACCAAAGTTCTGTCAGTGCTTCCCAATATTCCTTAGCATGTAAACAATCATTTTAATCACTCTTTGAAATATTTTAGCAGAAATAAGCTACTGAGAGAAACATGAAAAACTTCAGAGGTATTGGAGAGTTAAAAATTCACATGATGAATTGCAAAACTTTTTTTCTTCCATTTAACTCCACAGTTGGTATGTGAAACTGGATCCTTCATCAATTTCAGAAAGTTGTAATTTTTATTTTAAAAAATTTACCATTTCAGTGATTTTGCAATAATCATAATTCCATGCTTACCTGCCGCCCAAAACTTTTGAAGACTTTGTAGCAAATGAATCGTCAATATAACTGGTATTTTTCTCAAATATTTGGCAGTTACCTTTGAATTCTGGCTCTGAAAATAGCTGGACCTTTAAAATTATAATGTATATATTAAAAGGATATTGTATAATAATGCACTCAGCACCCTTTAACTAGATAAGTCAAATATTACTTTCATCCATGGTTATATTCAAATGAATTAAAAAAACCCAGAAACCTTCAGTTTTGCAATATTAACATATTCTATTATCCACGAGTTACTTTTCTGAAAGATTGCCAGGTAACCAGATTGAAAATTACTTTTTGCAGTAAATCATTCAGCAACATACAAAACTGTTCAACAATTACTAGTAAACAGAGATAGCCTGTTTAAAAAATCTGCCAGAGTAGATTTTTAAAACTTCCTTGTAAGGCAAGATGGTAAATGGTCTATCAAACTTATCTGTCCTGGTTCTTTAATCAGTTTAATCTTAGAAATACATTTTCCCTTTCTCATCCATATCATATGACCTGATTTCTCAGACTATGAAAGTGTTGTATGAACTTTGTAAGGCACTCAGATACCATGATGATGGGTGTGGTATAAATTCCCAGATTAGACAGATAGTATTTGTACTGCTAGGGCTGTAGTTGTGTCAACACTTACATTACAAACCTCTTTGTCTTGTTCAAAATTTCACCCTAGGCTGAAAGCCACACACACATTTGTTTTTGTTTTTTTCATATTCATTACTTTAGGAGGACAGTTGATCCAATAATTAAACCTAGTCACACAGAAATCATCCTTATAATAAATAATTATGCCAAATTTATTCACACTTAAAACAGGTACATGTCCAGGCACAGAGATTTTCCACAACAGGAATATCATGGACAACAGAATATGTCCCCAAACAAAACTTAGGTCCAGTGTTTCTTTTTTCACTTAAGAATCTGTTTAGATGTATATAATATGCAGGTGTAGACACTTTTTCAAAAATATGCATGGGGCTGGGCAGCCTTGACGTATTTCTTTCCCCAAAAGCTACGGACAGCTGTATTCAGCAAGGCTTTGGCAAGGCACAATATCAGTTAAGGATGCAAATCATGTTAAACAAGGTTTTTTTCCCCACAGGCTCAGAACTTTGTGCTATATTTACCATTTAGGCTGAACTTTTTCAAGTTTCATCTGTGCATGATTTTTTTTATTATTATTATTAAAGGAACGATGAAAACATACACCTTTCCCATTGTAAAAAAAACCAAAAAAACTAATATCTGTAATCTCACAAAACAGATAAGTATCCTTTGCATATTCAGAGTCATACTTTTTGTCACTGATGCAAGGAGATAAGATTTTACTACTCTTCAAACCATGATAGCCCTATAGATCTATGAGAGAGAGTGACCTAGGGCTTGGCTACACTGGAGAGTTGCAGCGCTGGTGGAGGCTTTACAGCGCTGCAACTTAGTAACTGACCACACCTGCAAGGCACATCCATCGCTGCAACTCCCTGGCTGCAGCGCTGGCTGTACACCTGGTCTACTTGGGGTATAACGAGTGCAGCGCTGGTGATGCAGCACTGCTTGTCAAGTGTGGCCACACACCAGCACTGTTATTGGCCTCCAGGGTATTAGGAGATATCCCAGAATGCTTTTAACTAAATTACTCTCTTTGTTTTGTTATGATGCCTCTCTTTGTTTTGTTGTGAACTCGGGGCTCCGGGAGCTGCTTATCTAAAAAACAAACACAGCTCTTGTTTGCTGTGATCAATCTGTAACTGACTGTGAACAATCAATTGAGATAACCCACTACCTTGCTGTGAATGAGGCAGGCAGGGGGATGAATGTCTACAGCTTAGTGTTTGCTTGAGGAGAGAAACAGCGGGGGGAGGGGGAGAAAGGGAGTCCGTTGGAGCAGCTGCTTATCTGGTCTGCAGTCTATTTGCAGTTAAGAGTGAACGAGGGGTCGAGGAAATGTTCAGATTTTGCAAGGCAGGGAGCTGACACACAGTGTCAGCTCCAAAAATCCACTCACACTCTCTCTCTCTCCCCCGCTCCCTGTCACACTCCACCCCACCCCCCTCTTTTGAAAAGCATGTTGCTGCCACTTGAACACTCCCAACAGCGCTGCAAATGCTGCAAATGTTGTCACACTGCAGCGCTGGTAGCTGTGAGTGTGGCCACACATCAGCGCTTTCCCTACACAGCTGTACGAACACAGCTGTAACTCCCAGCGC
The DNA here is from genome assembly GCF_020497125.1 of Mauremys mutica. Taxonomy (NCBI): domain Eukaryota; kingdom Metazoa; phylum Chordata; order Testudines; family Geoemydidae; genus Mauremys; species Mauremys mutica. The sequence goes on along the minus strand of NC_059074.1, from coordinate 81,998,261 downwards.
TGCACATCTGCAAGTGTAGCCAAGCCCCTAGATTCTCTTATAGCTTGCATACCATCAACAGAGCTGTTAACTGAATTCTAAGTGCAGGGCTATTTCTAACCTCATTACCCTCAGATTATGGTCTGTTACATCTGTGTAACTCCACTGAGGACATAATTTGAGAGCAATAATTTGGAGGTTGCAAAATTGTGAATGAGGGTACTAATCCATCAAGCTATTTTCAATGCATATTTTCAGGATGCTGAAAAAAAGTTGAAACACACAAGTAGCAAAGGAAGAGTTAAGACTGATCAGGCACATTACCTACTGCCAAAGGCAAGTTTATTCTATGTTCAACAAGCAATATTAGCTAACACTATACTTTATTTATGGATAGAAGGGGTTTCTATTTAACCCCCACTTTTTGATTCACTTCTAATATTTGTCTTTTCAAGTTTTAACTTGGTGGGTGCTGAATCTATGAGAAGAAACTGTGTTAATTTCTGAATATTAACGCTGCATTAAGTTCACAGAAATCAGGAAATGCTGTATTAACTCTGCATTTCCTGACTTCTTTGCTTAATTTTTAAACATTTGATATTGCACCAATAACCCCTTTGCTCCTGAAGTTTTTAAATGCTTGAGGGTCAGGAAACTGAGTAAACAGCAGCAGGGTGGACGAGAGGATGGGGAAAGCTAAAGCAGAGATGGGGAGCTAAAGATAAATGGAGTCACAGAACATCAACTACTCCCATAAAAAGGAACACACTGACACAAAACTATTAGTATTGGTATTTACTGAACATTACAGGTTTTCTTGAATTTGACAGGATGTAGTAAACACCACTCCATTCAATTATTTTGGCATCTTAGGCATTTGCTCAAGAATGACTGCTTTTTAAAAACATATATACATTTTACACACTAGAATATATTTGTTTTACGAATTTAGAGAAGGGTCTTACCTTGAATTTCCCCATTTGGCTATTGATGGTATCCTAAAAAGTTTGGAGGAAAAAAAATATATTAAGAGTGATGAAATAATGCAAAAGCATTCAAAACCTTACAGCTTTAAGAACCTAAGCAAATCTAAATTTCATTAGAAAACAGGAGAAATAGCTACGATCATTTGGCAGAAATGTATGAAATGTAATAATACAAAAGGTTTCCTTACCGCAACTATGGGCTGAACTGAAGAGATCTTACTATTCTTGCCTCCCCAGGCCTCAATGCTGGGATACAGTCCTTTATCAAGGATGTACTGTTCTCCTGTAAAGTCATGATTCTCATAGACTACCCACCTGAATAAACAGATACCAAAAACTTTTTTCAAAACACTGGTGAATATTTATTATTGTCTTAATGTAAGTTTTAAGAACATAAGAACGGCCATACTGGGTCAGACTAAAGGTCCATCTGGCCCAGTATCCTGTCTTCTGACAGTGGTCAATGCCAAGTGCTTCAGAGGAATGAATAGAACTGGCAATCATCAAGTGATCGAAGAAACAGTTAATGCTACTGATATTTCCAAAGGGTAAATATATGCCTAGAACACTGTTAAAACACAAAATTAAAGAAATAGTACATTGCATCAACAGTTTTAGCCCCGTCCCCAGTACCCTAAGGTGCTCAGCCCCTCCTGCTACCACAGTTTTCACTGAGTGGTGGGTGTTCAGCACTTTGCAAGCAGCACTCGGAAACTTAAATATGGGGGCCTGATTTTGCAACAGGCAACTCAAAAGACCGATATATGGTTTGCACTTCAAAAATCTATAGTAATAACAGTCATGCTTTCGCACCATGGATACTGTTTATGTATTAAGATTTTGGGGAAAACAAAAAACAGAAGAAATTTCAACACTCTTTTCAAATTAGCTACCGCAAGCCACATGAGGCTCTATGTATTTTATCTGGCAAGATGCTCATTTGTTTTGTCCCTGATCAGAGAGAATATTTTGAGCTGTTTCAAATCTAAAGCTTTTGTTACTACTTCTATAATTTTTATTTCTTAGCTCTTCTCTTGTAAAATGTGAGGATGTTTGGAAACAAATTTTTGCATGATGAACAAAGCATTAAGGATATTCTGCTACAATAACATGTTATGCATTTCATAAAAAATGAACCTGATCGAAGAGGATTTTTTTATGTGACATTGCACCTAAACAAAAACATTTGGCTCATTTACAAAAGCCTGTTAAGGTAAAGTGTCCTTCCTGCTAGGAAATATGCAGGGGCGGCTCTAGAAATTCCGCCGCCCCAAGCAGGGCGGCGCGCTGCGCCGCTCGCGCCGCCCTTCCCCAGTCCCGCGGCCGGGGCAGAAGTGCCTGCGGATCGTCCCATGGTCCCGCGGCTCCGGTGGAGCATCCGCAGGCATACCTGCAGGAGCTCCGTCCGAGCTGCCAGACCAGCGCACCCTCCGCAGTCATGCCTGCGGCAGGTCCGCTCGTCTCGGGGCTCCGGTGAACCTCCCGCAGGCATGACTGCGGAAGGTCCGCCGGAGCCAAATGCCGCACTGCCAGGACAATGCCGCCCCACGCGCCTGCTTGGCGCGCTGGGGTCTGGAGCTGGCCCTGGAAATATGCCACCAAAGGGAAGGATTTTTCCCTCACAAAACTAAATGCTAAAACTAAATGAAATATCTTAACAGATTCAAAGGTTTTAAGGCTGCATGGGATCATGATGAGTCCAACCATATGCATAGAAAAGACCACAGAATTTCTACATCAAGCCCCTAACTTCTAGTTCAGCAAGAACATATGTTCTAGAAAGACATCCAAACTTGATTTAAAGAATTCAAGTGATAGGGAATCTACCATATCCCCAAGTAAGTTGTTCTGGTGGTTAATTACTCTCACTGATAAAACTGTGCAACTTATTTGTTATCTGAATATATTTAGCTTCATTTAATCTTGTTATGCATTTGCCTGCAACATGAGGAGCCTCTCCTATTGCATGTCTCCCCATGATCTAAGTACTTTCCGCTGTTTACCTTCTCTTTGCTATAAGCTAGATAGATGGAATTTCTTTAGTCTTTCTCTAAGGCAGGTTTTGCAGACTTCAAATAATTTTTTTACTTTTTCCTGAACCTTTTCCCATTTGTCAATATTGCTTCTAAAGTGCAGAGACCAGAACTGGATACAATATTCGAGTAACAGTCTCACTAAAACTGTATGTAGGGATAATAACATTGCCCTACTTCTATCAATATACTCCCTTGCTTATACATCCCAAAATTGCATTTGCTCTCTTAGCCATCTCATCACACTGAGTTCATGCACTGAAACCTACTTATAGGTAAGACTCTCCCCACAAGAATTTCACCATTTCCCAATGTCCAGAACCGCAATTTTCATACCATAATGCGTTAAAATAATATGGCATTTCCATTTTACTTCACTGTAAATCAACTTTCACTACATACAAGAAGTTCACCAGAACAGGACATCTCTGTACTGAAGAACAGGTTCTATTGACAAAGCACAAGGAGCCTGATTCTCAGCAGCTGTAAAGTGGGACAGCTCCACTAACTTAAATTAAACGAAGTTGATTTATACCAACTGAGAATCTGACATGAGGAGTACAACAGTCATTAAAATACATAAGAACATAAAGAACATAAGAAAGGCCGTACCGGGTCAGACCAAAGGTCCATCTAGCCCAGTATCTGTCTACCGACAGTGGCCAATGCCAGGTGCCCCTGAGGGAGTGAACCTAACAGGCAATGATCAAGTGATCTCTCTCCTGCCATCCATCTCCATCCTCTGACGAACAGAGGCTAGGGACACCATTCTTACCCATCCTGGCTAATAGCCATTTATGGACTTAGCCACCATGAATTTATCCAGTCCCCTTTTAAACATTATTATAGTCCTGGTATAAAACTGGTACTCAAGCTTTGAATGATTTGTCCACAGTGAACACATTCTTATAATCCTTCATGTTACCTCTCCTTCTGACTCATGTATAAATTAGTCTTTTAACATGTTATTCACTATTAATTTAAGGCATATTCCAGGACACACACCCAAGTCATTTTAAAACTACTTAATCAAAGTGACATAAGTATGTATGGTAAACTAACCACAAAAGTTAAAAATGTTTGAAGTGTGCATACTAAATCATTAGGTCACATATGCCAGAAGCTTTGAAAATGAAACTGCCTTTCAATTACACACACATCTGGGTATCACTAAACTTCATGAATAATCCTAACAATTTTTTTTAAATGACCTCAAATTATATTTCAATTATTTCAAACTATATTTACTACCATGAAAATAAATATGTGTGATATTAAATTTAAGTGGGAGTGTTAATACATGCCAGATCCCCCTTGAGCATCTCTCTCCATACTATGCAACACCACTCTATCTCCATCTTGAGCAAATAGTTAGGTGCTGTCCTTAACAGGAGAGGACTTATGCATGTGCTTAAGTGGTTTTCTGAATCAGGGCCCATTTGTGGCTTTACAGACCAAAACCAATATCTTTAAGATCACTCAGAAATCAGCTGGAAGCCAGTGCAAACAGCTACATGGGAGTAACATGCTAATCATTGGAAGTACTTCTACAACCATATTTTTGTGGCCAGTGGGTGATCTAAAAGAACGATAATGGGTAACTGAATGAGAATTGTGGATACTTGAGACAGCCCAGGATTAGGTCCTATGTCCCTACAACAGTCTGTAATAAAAACCGCTTCTTAGTAGAACTAACCACTTCTTAAGCCTTCTTGCAAGTTCATTTTATTCGGTAAAGAAGGTCAGATCCACACTGTACACTAATTACCTGAAAATTAGGAAAAGGTAGTCAAACTAGAAGAAGCACAGCGTAGTTAACAAATGTTTATGGGAACTGGGACTGGGGGAGTTTTTGCCTAAATTAAACAAAGGACCAGAACCAAATTTACTCTTGGTTAAAGACCCAAGGTCAAGTTTAATCCAATTAACATTTGTATTTTGCAAAATAAGTTAATATGATTATTTCTTAAAACAAATAGTGATTGAGCTTGACGAGTAAAAACTAAGCAGGAATTCAGAAACACTGTATACTCACAAGAAGCTTCTTCTAGTATCTGTTTAAACTTGTTTTATGGGTGTTACCTTTTCCCACTATAAATGCTTCCATTTTCTGCCAATTGAAAAGATGCCAACATGGAAGTAGATATCAATGCTGACTTAAGAAAGCAAAGTGGCTCTTTTTAAAGGTATTCCTTTTTTCAAATGACAAAATAATTATTTCCTGGATTTTCTAACAAACTATGCTGGGATAGGTCCTGGAAAATTTCTGAAGAATGAAACTAGTAATGATTTGTTGTAAAATATGCCATAAACGGTGATGTTTTATTCCAATTTGTTTACAATACAATACATGCAAAAGTGAAAGTAATCCTTAGAAACAAGCATGTAGTGTTTGAAAATAGTATAGCTAAAAACACATATATGTAATTCTTGAAAAAAAGTCACTGAATTGTTCACATCTTTGTTAAAAATTTACATTTTAATCTAAAAAGATATCAGATGAGCGACTTAAAAATGTAACAACAAACCATTACTGCATCTATGGCCTACCAGCCTATTTAATGGTATTTTGCAGTCTAAATAGCTCAGAGAATTGCTAATTGATAATGACTGCACCTTTAAATGGGGGTAGAGGGGTGCTGTCTGGCTTGCTGGGGAAGAGGGAATAGCTCTTTACAGCCAGGAGGGGGAGCAAGGAACAGAAGCTGCTGCAAAAGGGGGAGTGGGTCAGTGTGGCGACGCTGACTCATCCCCAGGGACCAGAAGGGCTTGGAAGTTCAAAAGGAGCAAGTCTGGCAGAAGCCCCTTTTCCTCAGCCCAGGCGGAGCAGCACCCACCCTGCCTCCCCTTGAGGGGGCAAAATACCAGGTTTGGTCAGGACCTGCTGTGGGCTTCGCGCTAGCTGCTTCTTTCTAGGGGGGCTGGAAAGGAATTTTTCCCTCATCACCAGATCGGCCTAGGTGTAGTAGGGGGTTTTCACCATCCCCACAGTCGGTTCCAGGGGGACTTTGTCAGGGTGAGTAGGGAAGTTAGGCTATGATGTTGCAACTCATTATAGAAGTGTGGGGAAGATGTCTAGTGCAGATGCTCCACAGGGAAGGGACAGAGTGACCAGATAAATGGCTTGGTAAAGGACTTAAAAAGGAGATATTTGTTAAAGGAGTGGAGTGGGAGAGGGGACTTAAGGGCTCCCATGTCTGGTATGGCAGGGAGCCAACCCTTTCTCTTATAGTCCATCTTAACCCTTGTTTGGGGGAGAAATGGTAAGGTCCCAACAATGGGTTGGCTGAAGGACAAGGATGGAAAAAGATGGGAGCTGGCAGAAGCCCCCAAGGTAGATAGTGAATGAACATAGAGCTACCTGCACTGTACCCTTTTATCTGCCGGGTAGTCCCAGACATCGAATAATAGAGTTGCGGCCTGATTAAAATCATATCAAGTGTTTCCTGACATTCTCTCGGTATAGCTGGACAATGGGGTCTTTGGTTACAGATTCAAATTTGGAAGGGGTTCTTGACCGAAAGCTGTTACCATTTACTGTCTGTTCAGTGGCCTATGTGAAATGAAATGGTAGCTTTGCATTCTTAGTGGGCAAACGTCCCTGTCTTTGCAATTAACACCTTAGTCTGCTGTCTCAACGAATATATTAAGGATTAAATGGGCCTGGAGACTGAACAGCACACTCTTCAATTAAATGGTGTGGTTCTTCCAGGTTTTCAGATCTCAGGCAAATGAGTAAACGTGTGTGGAGCTTGTACTGCCGCTGCCCAGCTGTAAGAGGTCTGCGGGGTACGACAAGCTGACTTTCCAAAGCAAGTAAATTCAGCAGCTTTCATGGACCCCGTATTTCAGCACCTTATACACCACCACCATAAAACAACTGATTTTTTTTGGCAAGGGAAGAATTACAATCTGTTTTCCCAAATACATACCTAACACTTTACAGAACAAATATTCATTCCAAATATGGCTTGGTTTACTGAACGTTATTTTTTATAAACATTTCTGCAATGTCCTTCTGAAATATTAATACTTTAGCAGTTTAAAGAATCCTTTGGACACCATATATCTTATATGAAAAAATATGAAACACTACAAAAATAGTATGATAGTCCTTTGGTAAGAGCCCATGCTACCTGAATTAACTGTTCATTAGTAGGAAGCATTTATTTAAAAGAACGGAACATGGAGGGGAGAGATTGCAGGAGGAGGTGGCAGCAACTAGACACGATAAAAAAAAAATTGACTTATAGCTGTCCCTGCCAACCCATAATCCTTCACTTAAAGTCTTCACATCTGAGGTCAACAATATTTTTCCCCAATAAAATATGAGTAATAAAAATGGTCAGAAGCTAAAAATCAGGAGTCCCTTCTTTATTGTAACAGAGATCAGACATGCTGTCCCAATGGTTGTGTAGAGGCTGAGATAGGAGGTTTTCACCCTTCTCCAGGTTACGGTGGGAGGAGACTGCCTCCCATCTTACTTCCCTGTGTACCCAAGAGTACAAAAGGCGCTCAGTGGATGCAAAGACTGCCATGTAAAAAGGGCTCCCTTAGGAACAATGTTTGCAGCTAAGTCAGTGAGTATGAACCTGCAGCCCTTACTCCTGCAAAACTCGCACTGAAATATCAAAAGGAGCTCTGCCTTCATAAAGACAGTGCAGGGTGAGGTTTAGGGTGGGGTCCTTCAATGAGAGATAGCTAAATGTTGTGGAGGGAGAATCAAGCACCAATGTGTCTGAAATTCCTTCAGTGCTATCACTCACATTAATTCTGTGCATCTTGGAACATGCTGCCTAACACTTGTCTGTCTTTCCAAAACAAACTGCTGTAGAAAATACTAGTCCTAGCAAGGGTTTAGCCTGAAGGTCTCATCACAGAGCAATTATATCTTAAGAGGAAACTTTGGTTCAAAGTATCATTCTGTACTAGCAAAAAAGAAAAAAAAAGCACATAAATCCTAATGCAATTTTTATTTTATTTTATTCTCACTTAGCAACTAAAATCAAAATATTTTACTTAAGATATCAAAATGGATCTAACCCTCCCTACAGTTACATGTGATCAGACTGAGTACGAGGATGTTTAGAATTTGTCATGCTACTTGTTGGGCTCAGAAGCCTCATAAGGAAAATCCTCCCTGTAGCGAGCCCCAGTGAAAAATAAATGGAAAAGGTGAGGAAAAGTAGCAACTCAGTGAAACAAGCTAGAGTCGGGCTTTTACATATGCCACTGGAAGTACCACATGCTTCTAAATCTTCAAGCATGCATTCACTAACAGATGATTTAGCTACTAGTCTCATTTTAGTGACAATATAAGATGAACTCATTATGTAGCATCACAAAATTAAGTTGAGTCCTCTAAGGACTATATGAATATGTTTGATAAGGATTCATAATAATTTGAATTGCAAGTAGATACATTTACCTTACGGATACCATAAAGAAAAACAAAATCCCAACTGAACAGGATATTTCCCAACAAAAATAAAATATTCACTATGAAAAAGTATCCTGTTCCAAAGACGCCCTAAAAAACACAAATATATCATGGCCCACATCACAACCTCACACAAATGCCTTCCAAGTATTTATCCTCACAACACATCTGTGAACTTGGTAAATATTATCCCCCATTTTTCAGATAGGGAACTGAGGGAAAAAGTGATTACACAATTTGCCTCAGGTAAAACACATGAAATTTTGGTCAGAATAGCAAATTAGTCCCAGAGCAATTCTGCTGTTTAACAGCTTAAAAAATTCTACAACGGCATCCTATTATGTATTCTCTGATGAACAGCTAATTTACAGACATTCATCATTTGCAAATCAATAGGCCAGTGTTTCCTAAGAACATTCCCTCTTGTTACAGGAAGAAAATAAATTTCATAGTACATTTATTTACAAACAGCCACATTCTTCTTTGTTCTGTGCAATCACAGATAGGGAATTATATTCCCATAAGGATTTCATCACAGATATTAAAAGCAGAGAGCAGTAAAACATTAAATTATTTGCTAATTTATTCTAAAAAGAATCACTAACAAGGAAAAATGTAATTAAGAATATCACTTACACTCCACTTAAAACATGTATGGATTGTGTCCTCAGTCCATATCCAGTGTCTCTCAAATTGGAAATAATTCCTAATACATTAATACTGGAACCTTTAGTCCCAAAGTCTTTTTCACTGTACATTATCATGTGTGGGTTTGTGAAATCCTGTTGAAGCAAACAAAAATAAAGGAAAATGTAATAAAACGTTTCACTGCACTCAAGTAGCAAATATTAGATCTTCTTGGAACTTACACCTAGAATAGGTTGCAGCGACTGAAGCTCTTCACTGTAACCACCCCAATCTTTCCATTCCTGGTACGCGCCTTCTTCCAGCAAATATTGATGACCTGCAAATCCTGGTTTCTCGTAAGCAACCCAACTAAATATTGGATGGGGGAAAAAAGCACATGAGAATGGAACCTTGCCACTAAACACAGAGCTGAATTTATCCCATAATCCTTCAAAACAGCAATAATATTGAGCTAAGACAGGTGAATTCTTTTTAAAAATATAAGGAACTCCTGAACTTTGGCCCTGTTGAAAGGAAGCTGTCTTTTTAATCAACCCAGACGGAAAAGGGATAAGTGAGATAAAATCTGAATAAAATAAAACCTTTTCCTAGGATAGATGAAATGAGGAGCCTTAGGTTCAAAGTCACCACAGGGTGACTGTTTGCTTGGCACACCAAAGAGGGAGGCTCCCTTGTTCTCAGGGTGTACATGTGCAGTACCTAGCTTAGGTTAGAGAAGCCGGTGGTGCTGCTCTAACCTACACCGGCTGGCGGAGTGCATTTGCCTCCTTTTTACTTATGGTGGAAATGGGGTAAGGTGGCAGCACAGGTGCTGGGCGCACTAGCCCTGCACTAGCCAAGAGCTCCCCACACCAGGGGAAATCTCACCTAGCCAGATCTGGCTGCTGTGTGATGACAGAGCGCCACTAGAGGTCTAGAATGTACCGCAGAATCTGGTTATTTGCATTGATCTAATCAATGAAATAGCTATGAGGACGAAGGCAGCAACTGTACATTGAATCTTATCTAGTGCACTTTCCGACACTATGGTGTTATTATTTGCAACAGCCTTTCCTTTATTCTGCAATTAGAACTGTTTGTGGCATTTTCCTCTACTTACACTCCTTCCAACACTTTTATGGACCCCACTGATATAAGTGGCAGTGTCTTATTTTCTCCAGATTCTTCTTTTTGCTTTTCTTCCTCCACAAGAGTGAGTATTTCTGATTCCAGTTTCATGTGTTTCCCTTTGAAGAAAGGCTTCTCGTAAATGATTACCTGTAGCAAAGATGAGATAAAGTGGCAGTTACTGAAAAAGTGCATTAGTTACAAGTTTTGACAGCAGATTGACTTTAGGTCCATAGCACAAAATGAACGAAGGATTAGACTACGAAACTAATATGTGGGTCTCTATACTGGCTCAGGAGTCTGCTCTAATATTTATTATCCAGTCACTGTATAAGTGAGTGCTGTGCCATCATACTCCTAATTAGTGACTGGTAATCAGATATGACAAAAGTTGCAGTATCACTGTGTTTCAGCACCATGCATACACAGCCCAGCCACCATACCAGTACTCATTACATCACCACGGTAAATGAGTGTGTGGGTGTTTGGTTGCCACATTTAAAAGAGCTGGTCTCATAGTGATTAAATTAAATGTAATATATCAATTGGTTTTTACCTTTGGTTCTTCAATGGATTCAACTTTGCGGCCACCCTAAAAAAAATTACAAAAATAAAAACATACATACATATGTAAATTTATTACAAACAAAACTATTTTACAAAAAAAACAGTCTTCTTTAAGATGACTTTTTTCAAAGTCCACAATATCAAAGTCAAGAAGATTAAACGCTGATGGGTGCAGTTAAGAATAAGAGTCCAAAGACCTTTAAACAGCACTGTATACTACTTTGAAAGTCATTAAATATGATGTTTTATAGTTTATTTTTGTGAATCTTGCAGAGTCGTGTGACACTAATGTTATTGTTAACATAAGCTCTAATCATTTTACCATTTTCAAGGGTCTCAAGGACCTAATGTATGCTTCCTTCTTCTCCCAAAATGATAAGTTAGCATATTCACCAGGCTCCAACATTAAAGGGATTCCCTGGAAACCAGGTTCTTCAAAAATTAGCCATCTAGATTAAGATGAAAAAAACTTAAATAGTTCAGTGTTTCTGAATTACAACAAACATCAATGTCATGCTCAGACAGTATCTTACAACAGAGGCCATTACCCATTAAAAGAAAGTAAATATAGGACCACATTTATCATCATGCCACCAGCCCGAGAACAGGTATGTTAGCACACACTTCTATGACTGTGCAGTCCAGTCTGGTCTGCTCTGGTCTTCTCCTGTAGACATAGCTACCACCTCTCGGGGAGGTGGATTAACTATGCTAACAGGAGAGCTCTCTCCCACCAGTGTAGAAGTGTCTTCATGTAAATGCTACAGGGGTGTAGCTGTACCAGTGCAACTGTACTGATGCAGCGTTTTAAGTGTAGACCTGCCCTCCCAATGGTTCTATGCTTGTTTGCAGGATTAGGGCCTAAGGAATTTTCACAATAGTTAACACATGTTTGGGGATTTGACCCTGTGTTGGGTAACAGGAGTTTCAGACAATGACTGAAGCCTATATTATTGTCTATTTATTGGAGACATATTTTTGTATTTAAAAATAGATTTCATGGGTACAGAATTGATTTTTTTTAAGTGAGTTAAAGAAGATCCTCACCAACCTAGAGCCAGATTCAATGCAAACGCTATCCAGCTTTCATGACATATCAGACAACTGCAGATTTTTTGTTTGTTTTTTGGTTTGGTTGGTTTTATTTTCCTCACTATTAATTAAAAAGTTCAAATAGCTCAGAATTAAGACCCGAGTATTTTCACAATCAGCAGTTTCTTGGTTCCAGGCACAAAGTAGCCTTCCAGAATTTTGCCACACAGGACAAGTGCACTGATTAGTGAATGTTTTGTGGCACAGAGGAGTTCTTTCCCAGTAAATGCAAACTGCTGATAACTGAGAAAATTTGGCTATTTGGGTCTTTATATCTTTCCCAAAGTAGAGTCTCTACACTGTTAGATTTGTCTCTGCTTTATTGCATCCTCTTTAACACCTGGCATAAAAAGAATACAGCACAGATTGACCTTCTTGTTGTCCATTATTTGCATTTTTATAAAACCATTAATCACTCTCAGATAGTCTAAATGCAAGGCTTAGAAGGATGCTTCCCCAAATTAGGTGGCACATACTAACTTTGATATTTTAATACAGTTGCTGAAATATGACTAAAACTCTGGTCTTGCTATGCTGCTGAAAGATCAAAACCATTACATGCCATTATTTAGTGGCATGTTTAGGGCACAGCTGGTTCGAAAATGGTCCCTCCCCCAAGGAAAATTTCAACTGTTCAAGGTTTACAGGGTTTTATTTTTGTGAACACCAATAACTTTTGGCTAAAAACCATTATGGGAACTGTAGTCCAGTTGGTGAAGCCAGCCTTTACAGCAGAATTCTGGCATGAGGCACAACAATGGCATTTCCAAATAAAAACTTTGTTTGGTTTTTTTTGATGAAAAGTCAAAATTTTGCACAGAAAATTAAATTGTTTTTGAGAAAATGCTCATTTAGTTGAAAGCCAGATTTTCCACCCAAAGCAGTTTTGAGGGGAAATTTTTTATCATAGTTTAACCCGTAAAGTCATGACCCATAAGTGTTAAAGATAATGAATAAATCTCTTTAGTTAGCGTCAACTTTGTTTTAGATTCCAGTACTTCATTTGTCCACAAAAGGTACAACATGGGCAGCAGTATTATAAATGTGTGACCACACTTCCCTACCAATGTGTTTCAGTCCTAAAGTCAGAGTTCAGAAACTCAATCCTTGCCTTCTCACTGGGTTTACTGAAGAAACTGAACTTATTGGCAGAAATCTCTCCATATAGGGCTGTCTTTCTTATGTGAAATTGATACTAATTAACATGGGGACCACAGCAGGTGACCCTATTAAAATGGGGTTGCGACCCACTTTTGGGTCCTGACCAACAGTTTGAGAACAGCTGGCTTAGTATTTATACGTAGGATAGCCTTTCAAACAGATATTCTTTTAGTGCAGTGGTTTTCAACACTTTTTCATTTGTGGACTCCTAAGAAAATGTCAAATGGAGGTACGGACCCTTTTGGAAATCTTCGGCATAATCTGCAGACCCACAGGGGTTCACAGACCACAGGTTGAAAACAACTGTTTTAGTGAGTGACCACATCACACTAAGTGACCAGAAGTAAAACTGTATGTTTGCATGTCTGACAGCTATAACCAACAATTTTAAAATAAATTCCTTTTATATCAGTACATATACACACATAAAACTATATACTTACATGCCCCAATGTACTTTTATAGAACAAGTCTTCTGTGTTGTGCCAAATATACCAGTTTCCTCAGTGTCATCAAAAAATGAAGTTACAATTCCCAGTCCTTCTGGTCCTGTATACAGGTCAATTTGGCAAACCCTGTAATCCTGGAAAAATGGTAATTCTGTAATTGTAGCATCATTTTTTATTGTTCTTATATAATTTATTGTAACTAAATCAGTTTTTAAAACACTTCTGCTGTTCATAAGCCATTTAGCCTATTCTATCTCAGTTACAGCTATATGGATGCCCGTAAGTGAAATGTGGTGTGGTTGGTGGTTTTTCCACTCTCTGTGTGTTAAAATCTCTCTCAATTATTCTCAAATCTAACTTTTCATTCCTGACTTTTCTGATACCTGTGCAGGCATGCATCTCCCTTGGTCTCTTCTATATTTTGTCTAATTAAATATGAGGATAACACTACAGAGAAAGTTCTTTAACAGAACCCTAATTTTTTTAAAAGCCTATTTACAAATCAGGCATGCCTCCTTTTCCCTTTCAAATATTGTTACAGCTTATAGCCTATTTTGGCAACCTTCAAATGGCAAGACTTCTGAATGATATGTTAACACACACACAATAAGTTGTGTATGCTAATACCGTGTACATGAAAACCCACAATTTGTGTGGCTATAGATATTTGTTAATTCAAATCTGGGTTTGTGGGTGTGCACTAGAATGTGTGTAAATTGAGTGCACACAAAAAAAATGTATGTTAGATCCCATGTACTTACTGAACTTTGGAGATTTTATTTTTAATCAATTTGAAAGGCTTACACTGCATTTTAAATTTCTACTATGTTTTGAGGGATTAAATAATGATAAATATCAAGGAATAGGGTTTCCTTTCTCCCCCATCATACTAGTACTATCAGAGTTGCTACTGCAATACACCACCAATTATTTTATTAACAACCCACAGAACCATTGCATAAGCTCAAATGTGTCTCAAATACCCATACTTTAAGTAATTATATGTTTGGTGTGTTAATAAATCAGTTTCTTGACATCAGAATTATTTATGCCAATAGAGGAAACAAACTCTGAAAAATATTTAAGAATTGAACAAAAATAGATGATATTACTTGCCTTTACTACGTGTTTAATTGAACCAATCACTGCGGGCTTAGCTGAGTTATATTCATCTTTCTCTTCAGAAGTATTTTCATCCCAAATATTAGTGAATTCCAGTTCTCCTTCCTCCAGAGGAATAGAGGGTCCTTCAAAATTTGGTTTCTCATATAGAATCCAGCTAAAGAACAGAAAAGTTTCCCCTTCATACTTTCATGATGACATTTTAACTAATCATGATTTTCTAAAAGATATGCTCTAGTTCAACAACAGCTATTGGACTTGAAGCAAGAATTAATTCAGAGAAGTCATATGTCCTGGGTTATGCAGGAGATCAGACTAGATTATTCCTTCTGGCCTGATAACTATGATATAGTCTCATTAGTATAGAGATTTATACATAATGCTGCCCACACTTTTTAAGTCCAAATGGGTTATGTACAAAAACCTTTTCCCCAAAATATAAAACATTGCCCATGAAAAAGTAATTTAGTAAATGTAAAGCAGCCAAGAAACCAGGGTGGATAAAAATCAATGATTTTTTTTTAATTTAAATCAGCTTTTTAAGGAAAAACCTATCTAAAGATAATTTTAATTAAGATGCATTATAGCTCACAGATAACTCATCATGGAATAGGGATTATAAATTCTAATTCTATAGTATGAGACAATATATTCATGTAATGTTTAAGAAAAGTTTTGTAAATGAGTTCCAATAGTTCATGGATTAGGGACCCAATTTTATGGGGTTCCAGGGGCTTCTGTATAGATTATATAGATTAGTCTTTCTATCTACCCAATGGGACTCAGTGCTAAACCTAGAACAGGGGTCGGCAACCTTTCAGAAGTGGTGTGCCGAGTCTTCATTTATTCACTCTAATTTAAGGTTTCACGTGCCAGTAATACATTTTAACATTTTTAGAAGGTCTCTTTCTATAAGTCTATAATATATAACTAAACTATTGTTGTATGTAAAGTAAATAAGGTTTTTAAAATGTTTAAGAAGCTAAATTTAAAATTAAATTAAAATGCAGAGCCCCCCGGACTGGTGGCCAGGACCCGGGCAGTGTGAGTGCCACTGAAAATCAGCTCGCGTGCCGCCTTCGGCACACGTGCCATAGGTTGCCTATCCCTGATCTAGAAGATACCATCAGAAATGCTTAGTTTTGCAGTTCTCAAACTGTGGATTTGTGTCTCCAGAGATAACATGTAAAAATGTTTTTAAATAAACAATATAATATATAGAGGTGAGAAATAACAGACCTCAACCATATTGTCCCTCTGCAAATTTGTGTACACAGAGTCAATCCCTTACCTCTCTCTAAAAGTATAAAGTTTCAAAAAGTTCAATGAACAGAAGATTGTTGGGGGCGGAATAGATCTGGAGAAGGAGAAGAAGTCTGGAGATAAATGTGAGAAGGGAGGGACAGGCAGTAGAAACACAAGTAACTGTTTGAGCAGCATATTCCAGAAGTCTTGAGGTCTTTGAGTGTAGCCTTCATTGATTTGAGATCTATCATACCATTCTCTCACTAGAAGGGAAAACCTATAATGGCAGCAGGCCATAAAAGAGACCCAGTTTGCATCTCATCTGTCTCTGAGTTGTGAAGAATATGTATTAAGGTTATAACAACCAACAAGAATGCACTTTTATGTAGAAATCCATGATTAAATCGAGTCTTCCTGATTAGTGATTTAAATCAATTTGATTTAAATCAAATCCACCCTGCATGAAACACGAGTTTTCTATCATGCTGGGCTGCATTTACCAATTCTCCACTTAATAAAAGCTTCTAATAAAGCATCTTATCTAAGAGACAGAAATCTGGAGTAGAAACTGTTTATACTTCCCTACCTCTACAATCCCATACCCTTAAGCATCAGCTTCCTATTGCAGTCTTGCTTAACTAAGCTATGATATGTGCTATCCTAACATTTACAGTTAAAAACCATGATGCTTTCTATAATTAACTGTTTAATAAAATGTTAATGCAATCTTCAGTCTGTCTTAAATAATCAAATGCAAAGAAATGCACATCATACTATTATGCCTAGGCAAAGCTGAGGCACGAAAACAATGTGATCTTAAATAAATATACTAAATACCAAGACACAACAGGAGTAATAGTTAAGAAAGGACAGAAGCATTAACTCTGAAATTCTTTCCCAAAACAACTGATCAACTGGAGATAGTAAATACACCAAAAGTTGCTGACATGCAAGTTACTGTCCAGTGTTCGTGTTTAATGTTCTTTTAAAAATACAAATACCTACTGGTGGCATTGCAATTTCATTAGAAAGTGCTTGACACTTTTATATTGGTGCAATCTGGAATGGTAAGAATACTTGCTTTAACACAACACTTTCTAGGCTCACACCTAATCCCAGAACTTGTCTGAACCTCTAACTATGTGAAAAGATGCATTTTATTGTCAAACTCCTCACAACATCAATTTGGTAATAAAATATAATGAAGCAATAGGATCTGATGGGATATGAAGCTTCTGTCTAATAAAGCCACACTTACCATAAGGCGTGTTGTGAGGCATGAGGACAAAGGCTGAGTGTCTTCTATCATAGTGTGTGATGATATAGACAGAGTGATCATTTACTGAAGTTATTGCAAAAGGATTTGGTTAAGAGAAAAAATTTTTGTAGAGGAAATTCAAAGTGCTTTCTGTTGGTTTCCAGGACTCCACATCATGGCTACACTATATCACTGTGGTGTAGGTTTTTTTAATGAACAATGAGATAGCATATGCAAAAGTAGTTATGTAGAAAGGGATATTAAAATGAAAAAAGGAGGACTGCATGAATTTTATAGCAGAGTTATAAAAGCCTTTGGGCAGTTTATTTGGTAATTAGTCCAATGTGTAAACTAAAGTATGCAAATTAGATTGCTTTTCAACACAGATTAGTGGTGTAGAAGTTGACAAAAAAAAATCTGTAACTTGTGAATTCCACGTATGTGACATCAAAAACAGCTACATCTATTGAAGAATTTGTTAATGAAAAAATATTGCATCTTGGCTGTTAGTGTGCCAAGTATCCATCTGGGAAACTTTAAGCAGACTGAGTTTTAACCTCTCACCTACAGTATGCCCCCTTGAGGAAACAAAGATTTAAGAGAAATGCACACAGATTTTTAACTGAAATGATGTCACCATGATCATGCTTTACTATGATAACGCGCCCCCCCGCCCTCCCCGAATACTGCAATTCACTCCAGCCAGGCAGACTCTTGCACGCTCTTGGAACCCCAGCTGCCTACAGTTAATTCCATGCTACATATCATTGGCCTCAACAGGGCTCTGGTGGGTGCAGAGGTCTGCCTTCAGGGACATGTAAAGACCCTGTCTATTCTGGAACAGCAATCACGTTTGCTAAAACAGTTGCATATATGGTATAAAAGCAGCTCAGGCTAACCCAGTTGGCTGGACAATGGCCACAGTTTAGAGTTTAGAAGCCATGTACTAGCTTAGGAAGGGTCTAACATTAGAACACTGTTTCTTGATTTGGTTTGGCCAAAATATAATGAACAATCAAAATATGGTTAAATTGACAGAGTTGAAATAGTACTGCAATGAAGTTACAAAGTGGTTCTGCTCCCTTTGTTCCTAGCCTCATGGATATGGGGCAAAATCACATGGAGAAAAATTCCCATCTTACCATCCTCGGATGACTTTAACTAAAATCACTGATGACAGCACCCAAGAGCTGCAATCCAAAACATCATTAAAAACTTCTATACCATTCTTGTGAGAGTTTGATTCAGTATATATCACCATCTGTATTAAAACAAACAAAAAAACACCACAGGAGAATTATATATCACCATTTGTAATCTAACAGGAAATAGTAGTCTGTAACAAAAACCAGAAAATATAAACCTTACCTTGCCAGGTCTGGGATTGATTTTATTTTGGCTGTTTCCTGAAAATGCCTGATAGAGAGGGGAGAAAAAAATATGAATAGATATTTACAAGAGTGTGTCATTTTTCCATTACAAAAACAGTAAAATAATTGTGTTCTCATTTGGTATTATTTAAATTGATTTTAATTTTATTTCAAATTTCTCCTACTGTAGACCACTCTGTCACATGTACACAAATGTTATACTAGTTAAAGTGTTGCCTGTGGACCAGGTACCCTTGAAAATCCTGCTGCCCAGCTTTCCAGATTTTCCAAAGGTGTTCTCACAGACCACTTAGAAAATTGGGGTCGTACTGGAATTACAGAAGTATGTGAATTCAATAAAGTGTAAAATGTTTTTTGTATAGAGATACCATGGAAAAAATGCAACAAAAACTATTTTTTAAAAAGCATATACAAATATTGGAAAGATTAGATATGCTGGCATATAAAAATATACATTTAAAATAATCAGCACAATCAATTTTCTTATGGACATCTTTTAGTTATAAATGTGGATTTATAAAATTACAAGAATGTGACAACACGAGTAGACTAAACAAAAATATGCCAGACAAAACAGTCAAAGTACAATGAGTTAGAAAACATACAATTTTAAAAGCAAACGTTTTAAACCAATGTTGAACTAAGTGATAGAGAATATGCAATAAAGCTGGGATTATATATTGTGTTTCTAAAAAATAGAAGAAAACGTTAACATTTTTATTTATTTATATTGCACTAGTACCTATGGACCAAGACCCCATCATCTTCAGCAGTGGATAAAGAACAAAAAGACATTCCCTGCCCCAAGGAGTTTACAATCTAAATAAGAGACAACACACCACAGATGGATACCAACAGACTGCAAGTGCAAGGAAAAAATGGGACAATGCTGGTGAGCATGACAGGCATTGGTCTCAAAACACCAGCTGCCTAATGATGGCTCATTTTTTATAGGCATCATCGTAATGAGTTGAGACTACTACTGCAGGACTGGTTTTCTAGCTTCTGATTAAATTCCAGTCAGCACTTGCCCAGTTTTTTAAGGTAACTGTTTGTTGCTGTCCTTATATTCCTTTCCTTTATGCTGCTTATTAACTTTACTATCAAGCTTAGTCAAGAGAACATGTACAATAGGTCCACTTCATACAAATAAAACAATTGTCTCTTCCTCTCCTAAGGAAGATAAAGTAAAAAAGGCCCCAGTCTTGCAAAGGGAGATGTATGGAGTCCTATGAAATCCATAGGAGTCAGTTTCATCTTTTTGCAGGATCAGGACCCTATGCTTGTCAAAAACATTCCATTTAACCCAAGGGCAACAGAATAAACATGGATGGGTACGTAACCATTGAACTATCTTTAGTCATTGAGCTTCACAATTTATTTTTGAAATCATGCCATTAGAAAAGATCAGAGCAAGAGCCCCTTCTCTTCACAGTAAAAGCAGCAAAGAGTCCTGTGGCACCTTATAGACTAACAGACGTTTTGGAGCATGAGCTTTCGTGGGTGAATACCCACTTCGTCACAAATTTGATTTCAAAAATAAATTGAAACATTTGACAAAAGTCTCAACTCTGATGGAAAGAACATGCAACCTTAATAGTGCAGGACAGGGCTTTCTGTTTCCTTGAGGAGGAAAAAACAACAACACAGCCTTCCAAATGTCCCAACCTACTATTTTTTTAAAAAAAGATTAAGCACTGTGGTGGATACACCAAAGAGAGCAGAAAAATTATTCAGTTTACAGAAAACCAAGAAGTACTTCTCAATTCTCCCTCAATTCTATACACCATTTTGAGGGGATTATTAAATTTGGGAGCTCACAGCTCTGCTACTCTCCTTTTTTCCTACCACCTACTGAATGTACTTTGCCTTTTTGATATTGGTGGGGAATATTTTTGAACGTTAGAAGTCTGTAGATGGTGGAGGGTAGCTCAGTGGTTTGAGCATTGGCCTGCTAAACCCAGGCTTGTGAGTTCAATCCTTGAGGGGGCCATTTGGGGGAACTGGGGTAAAAATCTGGGGATTGGTCCTGCTCTGAGCAGCAGGTTGGATTAGATGACCTCCTGAGGTCCCTAACATTCTATGATTCTATAGAAATAGCTGTACATTTATTCATAGTTCAGACAGAAGTAATGTGAGTTGATCCTAACATGTAGTGCAACAGAACATTACTGAGGGAAAAAGCAGGTCTGCCCTTAAATTAACTTTAAAAATCAAGTTAATATTCTGTGTGAATACTTCCCATGAACACCCATTCTGTGAACAGACAAAAGGACTTCAATATCCAGGGTTATTAATCAAGCATCTTTCACCAGGCCATTTTTAAAGTCTCCTTAAAAATTATGACTACTGCCCTAAATACAAGGAGTACAGAGGAAAAGTTAAGGAAGCCTGACCCATTATCTCTGCAGCAGTGAAATGGCCCTGTGTCTTGTTGGGGAGAGAAGCAGTGAATATCAATAGGAAGTGTATGTCTTCAAAAGTCTACAGAATTGGGCAAGAAAACAGAAAATGTTCTATTGATCTACAGAAGTAAATCAGAACAAGCTTTATTTTAAAAAAGGGAAACTGAGGATTCATAACAGAATGTCTAGTGTTTGATTATTAAGATTCCTAGGATAAGGACACATTGTAGAATCATCAATAAGGGCTACACACACAATATAATTTCCATATTTACCCACTCTTTTAAACTCACAATTTATGTACTTCACTACTTGGAAGGAAAAACAAGTCAAATTGTGTGTACTGAAGATAACATGAAAGCTGAAGAACTTTTCCAACCAGTTAGAAGAACTGCATCGTACTCACCTCTCCGTCTAGAAAGCCAGAAGGGATATTTGGTTCATATGAGCTAGACTTTAACAAGCTTGAGAAATTTTTGTCAGTGCTTCCATAGTTTGGCATTTGTGAATTTAGTTCTTCTTTTGCATCTCCTGTTTGCAAATATTTTTCCATGTAATTTGGAACTTTTAAACCTGAAAGAGACTGAATTGCAAAATCAAAATGAAAGAGTTTGTTTTGTGTTTTAGCAGCCAAGCAGGGTTTCATAAGGTTTAATTTTCTGAATTATTTAGTTTTATTACCTCAGATTTTTGAGGCATGTCAAATGGTCTGGCTGCATCAAGTTGTGAAGAAGGCATCCCTGAGGAGTCAGTTGCGAAAGTTGTTGTGATAGTATTTACTGAGGTTACAGAGGGAGTAAACACCTTTCCTTTAACTGTAGATGACAGCAAGCTTGAGAAGACAGCGCTTTTTTCCAGACGGGACCTCTTAATTTCACCATCCGTACTATCCCTGTTCTGCATTTTAAGTTGTAGGGCTGGTGCTAGATCTTGTGTTTTTCCTCTCTTTATTCCCAAACCCAATATAAATACATTGGGATCAAATACTTTCTCTAAGTTGTCTTCATGAATTGGAGGCATTGCAAAATGGGGTGCAGGGGAATTTGGAAGCTTTGGCCTTTTCTTCTTCTGGGGTATGCAAACTGAGCTGTCTAGATTTTTGATAGTTTCAGTAAACTTTTTCATGTCAGAAGGGGAATCAGAAATACTCTCATCTTTACAAGGAGAAATATTACCAGTGTTACTTGGGCTTTGCTGAGTATTAGTAATATTTTGCTCTAATGTCTCTATGTTTTCTAAATTGCCTTTGTTAGACTGCATGTTTGTAGAGATTGGTTCTCCTGTTTCTGTCTTTTTGCCTTCATTTTGTATCTGAAAAAGCACATTCTGCCCCAATTCTGATTCTTTGGAAACTACATCAGATTTTAGGGGACATTTATCATCTTTACAAGGAGATGAGATTTCTATGTTTGATAACAGTATTTTTTCGTCACTTTGGTGGGATTTTGAGCTTGCATTAATTGCTCTATTAGCATTATCTTTTAAGATTTCATTTTTGTTGGAGTCTTGTACAGAAATTATAGGTAACAAACTGTCTTTATTAATAGTGGTAGGTTCTACATCTGCTTGTCTTAAAGAGCAACCATTAGCATCTGCTTTGCTTGTTTGGTTAAACAGCGATCCTGCAACTTTTCCTTTCTTAAGTTCTGCTGCCTTTTCAACCTCCTCATTACCTAACGTTCCTACTTGAGAACCTTCTTCAGGTTTGGCCTTTATTTCTGCTGAGCCTTCTTTCACCCATGATACATTTTCAGGTAACTTCTGGTGATTGTTTTGCTTATTAATTATTTTATCAGTTTGTTCATATTCCTGGGGTTGTTTTCCAAATTTCAGCTTTGCTCTACCAACAAATGTATTTGATACAGTGTTATTTTTCAAAGCAGGGACATCAGAGGGTCGCTGGCGCTGATTAGCACGTTTATTTTCAAACAAGGAAATTTTGTTGGCAATGCTGCTGTTAATTTTATTAACTGGCTTTTCAAGAGAATCGTGTTCATTTTCTAGGTCTTCAAGACTTTTAGGAGCTTTAAAATTCAGTTCTACATTCTTGGGTTTGGCAGGACTGCAAGAAGCACAGTGAAAGTTATTTTGCAATGTATTCTTAAGTTGAATCATTGTACTAATTTAAAAATAAGAAATAAAACACAGTTTCATAACAATATATTTTTCCAGTATCAATATTCAGTTTAAGTTACAATATTCCAAAAGGATTTCATAAAAAGAAAGGAATAATAAGTGTGCTACCAACAGTAACCCAAAGTCAGGAACAATGTATTTCACAATGTCAAACATAGGGTTGGCCATTTGGCTGGTCCCAAACTAGCTGACTAGTCAAATATTATTCAAACAACATCAGATATGGTCACATATTTGAAAGCACTGATTTATTATAATATTAACCAAAAAGAGTAAGACTTTATGATCTTTAATAGGCTTAGCCTTAGACAGGTACTTAATTACTTAATTACAAAAAACAAGTTATTTAACAGAGTTAATTTAATTCGGGGAAAAAAATGAGAAACGCAACGAAATGAAGTTCTGAAAAAGGCAAGAATGGCATTATGATGCAATGAAAAAGATAGGCAGACATCTACATCAGGGCATTCTTGCTGGAATATTGGACGATATTTGACCATGGTCAACTAATACAGTCAACTGATATTATTTGACTAGCTTACCAAACTTAGAAACATACCCACACACACTCACACACAAAGTTCCTAACAATATTTCGTAGATAAACACAGTGTATCAGATAGCCAAACACTGCAGAGGATTTCAACTATTTACATATCTCAAAAGTCAAAGTTTAACAGTGGAGACAATTTATTGAATTCTTTTTTATGTCAGATACATTTTTAGTGTAAACCGAGGTGGGCTTTTGAAGAATTAATTTATTTCACTATTTTCCTTTTTAAACTTGGAATACATTGAAAGAGTTCCATTTTCAGCCAACCTTTTTTAAAATTTGAAATCAACCAAAATTATTACTTGATATCCAACATCATATTTTCTGATTTATTTCTCCTGTAAATATACCTGTTAAATTGGGTAGTAAGAAACATTTTCTCCCAATTATGAATTTTGTTTGATAACAAAACTTTTCAGACTTCACTGTAAATTAACTTCTGTTTCTAAACGCAAGATGACGAATTTGCAAGGCCAGATTCTGAGCTGTGCTTCTTAGGAGGTGCAGCCTGGGCAGTCAGGAGCAATGGCTTTATATCACCTTTCTGACTCCCAAATTCTTGGTTGTTCCAAGGCCCCTTGATTATGTTGAACTTTCTCTGGGGCTGGTCTAATTCATGGAAGCTTCACTCAGCTGTCTATGGGCCATCCTGCAGCCCAGAACAGCCAGAGCAGAGTGCTCTGGTCACACTCCATCCAATGCACTCTACATAAGGGACTCCAAAGGAGATGGGATAGGGCTGTTATGCTGGCAAGGAACCTCTTCGCAAAATAGAGGAGGGTGGGGAGAGAAGGAATTCCTGGCAGGGCAGGGGGAAATGTCTGTTTTCAGACCCTTTTATGCTGCAGGAACAATGTAAACAGGACAGAACACAGTAAAGAATTAGGGCATAAATCTTCAAAACTTGTCAGAGTGGTATATTAAAAGTGTTAACTGACCCATTCTCCCCTCAATGATTGTGATCTGTTCCCTAAACATTACAGGGAGTTACACGCATGCACTGATGAGAGAACACATAGTGTGTGTAAATGCACTACATGAAGTCTGGCGATTGTGGGAGATCACCAATCAGCTCCCAGCAGGCTCTTAAAAAAAAAAAAAAAAAAAAAAGAGACAGGTGAAGTCTATACAGTAACTCCTCACTTAACGTTGTAGTTATATTCCTGAAAAATGCGACTTTAAGTGAAATGATGTTAAGCAAATCCAATTTCCCCATAAGAATTAATGTAAGTGTGTGTGGGGGGGTTAGGTTCCAGGGCAATTTCCCCTACTCTGCAAACACCAGGGGCGGGAGGCTCAACCCTCAGCCTGCCCACTCCACCCCTTCCCCCAAGCCTCCACCCTTAACCCACCTCCTCCCCCCTTTACTTCGCATGCTACATCCTGGCTCCTCCCCCCTCCCTTATAAATGCCACAAACCAGCTGATTGCCACATTCAGGAGGCAAGGGAGGGAGGAGGCGTGCCGAGTCCTCGCTCCTCCCCCCCTCCCTCCTACCCGGGGCAATCAGATGGCTTGCCGCATTTGGGAGGCAGGGGGAGCCTGCACACCGAGTCCTTGCTCCTCCCTCCTGCCTCCAAAATGCTGCAAGCCAGCTGACTGCCGCAGGCAGGAGGTGGGGAGCGAAGGGGGAAGGCGCTGATCTGTGGGGTCTGCCAGCGGGTGGGAGGCACGGGGGGGCATAGGAAGGCTGCCAGCTGTGGAGAAAGCAGGCAGCTAAACAAGGTAAGAGTGGAGGATTGCACAACTTTAAATGAGTATGTTCCCTAATTGATCAGCAACGTAACAACGAAACAATGTTAAGCGGGACGACTTTAAGTGAGGAGTTACTGTACATGATCGGCTGGCATACACTCATGCTTATCTGTTTGGATAGAATACTATTCACTAAATTGAATAGGAATTGACATAGGTGGGAGTACAAATGAGTTTATGTGGACAGCCTATATAGCACAGCAAATGTCATCTCTTTTGTAAGATGTCCCTCTACCAACACAGGCATACTGATGACAGAAACTTGTTCAAATATGATCACAACTAGAAGGTACGTAAGTTTCATCACTGTAGACTCAGACTCTAAGGCCAGAAGGGACCATCGTGATCATCTAGTCTGACCTCCTGCTCAATGCAGGCCACAGAACCTCACCCACCCACTCCTGTAATAGACCCCTAATCTCTGGCTGAGTTACTGAGTCCTCAAATCATGATTTAAAAACGTAAAATTACAGAGAATCTGCCATTTACACTTGTTTTAAACCTGCAAGTCACCAATGCCCCATGCTGTACAGGAAGGTAAAAACCCCACAGGGTCCCTGCCAATCTGACCCAGGGGAAAATTCCTTCCTGACCCGAAATACAGCAATCAGTCAGAGCCTGAGCACGTGGGCAAGACCCACCAGAAAGATACCTGGGTTAGAATTCTCTGTAGTAACTCAGAGCCCTTCCCATCTAGTGTCCCATCACTGGCTGGTGGAAATATTTGCTACTAGCAGTTGAAGGCTGCCTACATGCCATTGTAGGCAGCCTCATCATAGGGATGATGAGAGGGAGGGATAGTTCAGTGGTTTGAGCATGGGCCTGCTAAACTCACGGTTGTGAGTTCAATCTTTGAGGGGGCAATTTGGGAAGTTAGTTGGGGACTGATCCTGCTTTGAGCAGGGGGCTGGACTAGATGACCTCCTGAGGTCCCTTCCAACCCTAATAATCTATGATCCTCTCCATAAACTTATCAAGCTCAGTCTTGAAGCCAGTTAGGTGTTTTGCCCCCACTGCTCCCCTTGGAAGGCTGTTCCAGACGTTCATTCCTCTGATGGTTAGAAACCTTCATCTAATTTCAAGCCTAAACTTGTTGATGGCCAGTTTATATCTATTTATTCTGGCACTTAACTTAAATAACTCTGCTCCCTCGCTGCTATTTATCCCTTTGATGTATTTATAGAGAGCAATCATATCTCCCCTCAGCCTTCTTTTGGTTAGGCTAAACAAGCCAAGCTCTTTGAGTCTCCTTTCATAAGGTTTTCCATTCTTCATATAATCCTAGTAGCCCTAGTAGAACATTTGGCAAGCAGAGAAAAGAAACTGTTAAAACTTAGGGACCATTCTAACTGCCCCCTAGGCAGACTGTATTTCAGCAAGAACAAACTGAAACCATGAAAACCATGTCTATGGGGCTTGTCTATGGTTACAGCACTGCAGTGGTGGCGCCGCTGTAGCGTTTAGTGAAGATGCCACCTACGTTGACAGGAGAGGTTCTCCCACCAGCATAGGGAGTCCACCTCCGAGAGGAGACAGCTATGTCAACAGAAGCCCTCATACAGCTTCATAAGCAAGATTCTCCAGATATTTAGGGCTTGTCTATACTGCAAATTAAAAACCTGCCGCTGGCTGGATCTGTGGGGCTGTTTAATTGCTGTGTAGACTTCTGGGCTCAGGATGCAGCTTGAGCTCTAGGACCCACCTATCTCGCTGGATCCTAGAGCCTGGGCTTGGACACTGCAATTAAAAAGCCCCACAGCCCGAGTCAGCTGTCATGGGCCAGCCGTGGGTGTCTAATTGCAATACAGACATACTGTTAGACACAGTTTTTTGCTTGCCTATAGCTAGTGTTTCTTAAACTTTTGAAAGCTGAGTTCTCGTTCAGGAAAAGGAAACCAATTGTGCCCTCACCTCCTGCAATTGTTGAAAGATATATACATTAAAATTAGTCTTAC
The DNA here is from genome assembly GCF_020497125.1 of Mauremys mutica. Classification (NCBI taxonomy): domain Eukaryota; kingdom Metazoa; phylum Chordata; order Testudines; family Geoemydidae; genus Mauremys; species Mauremys mutica. The sequence goes on along the minus strand of NC_059074.1, from coordinate 81,970,980 downwards.
ATGTCCCCCTCCCCGGACAGTCCTTCACTCTCACCACCCTACACTTTGGGCACTTCTGGTGTAGCGTTCATAATATGATCCTTCCGTTCCTTTCTTACATGCTTTGACAAGCACTCAGTTTTAACATTTAAAGTATTATTAAGCAAATATGAGTTAGCACCCATTGAAATAAACAAGGCAGTTAACTCCTCACAGGTATAATTGCAGGCTCACTTCAATTCAGGCAAATACCACTGCCTCAGTTAACTTTCAAAATGTGAAGCATGTGTTTCTTCACAGCAACAGGTAGAAACCTCTCTTTTAAAAAATGAAAACAGACTCTGCCAAATAATTAAGAGGTCTGTCAGGGCACCCCACATCTGAACTTTTGAGAACCCATTCCCCCAAAGAGGGATGTTCTACGCTTTGGGAAATGCTGCCTTAAAACATGAGGCACCAGTTAAGGTATACTTTGTACACCTCTACCCCGCTATAATGCGACCCGATATAACACGGGTTCGCATATAGTGCGGTAGCAGTGGGGCTCTGGTGGCGCTTTAAAGGGTCCGGGGCTCCGGCTGCTGCGGGGAGCCCCAGGCCCTTTAAATCACCGCTGGAGCCCTGCCACCGCTACCCCGGGGTTGCGGCAGCGGAGCTCAGTCGGCGATTTAAACGGCCTGGGCTCCTCGCATGTGGCCAGAGCCCGGAGCTCTTTAAATCACCGCCGGAGCCCTGCCGCTGCTACCCCAGGGCTGCGGCAGCGGAGCTCTGGGGTCGATTTAAAGGACCTGGAGCTCCCCACGGCTGGAGCCCTGGGCTCTTTAAATCACCACTGCAGCCCTGCCACCGCTACCCCATTTAACGGCATTTCACCTATAACGCGGTAGGGATTTTTGGCTCCCCATGAACGCGTTATATCGAGGTAGAGGTGTATTAAATTGAACAAACAATGCCATACGTAGCAAAGGTAAAAAAACCAAAACACCTGGCTCATTGTTGGTGTACTTGAAATATATTCTTATGTGGGGAAGAGTGGAAGATAGATTATCCATCTATCAAGTAAACCTGCCTCCTACACTCATTCAAGTCTGGTTAATTCATGCAATTCACTAAGCAGTGCAACTCAGCCTGCAATTCACTAAACCTGCAAACTGTCTGCTCACCAAGTGTGAGCAGGTATAATGCCTGGTCTACACTAGGAAATTAAGTTGGTATAATTACGTTGCTCAAGGGTGTGAAAAATCCACACCCCTGAGTGATGCAGTTAAACTGACCTAAACCCCCATGTAGACAGCACTAGGCTGATGGGAGAATTCTCTTGTCAACCTAGCTACCGCCTCTTGGGAAAGTGGACTACCTACCCTGACAGGAGAAGCCCTCCCATCGACATAAGCAGCGTCTTCTTTGAAGTGCTACAGCAGCACACTACAGTGTTTTAAGTGTAGACAAGCCCTAAGATAAATACTGGTGGATTCCCCTTTAAAGATGACATACTGTCTACAACGTAGCAGTCAGCTGAAGCAAGCAGTTAGAACTCCCCCAGTTTAGCCATATAAGGAAGGTGACTCAAATAGGCAACATACGGCAAAAACGACAAGCTTCACAAATTACACTGATGCCAGAACATCAGAGACTGACACAAGCAAAACAAAATTGTGTGATCACAGACCTGGCTAATTTAACAAATGGACACAAATGCAGGCAGCTACAAACCAATGTTTGAACATCACCTGTGATAACTGAGGCCAAGACTTGCATTAAGAATATCAAATAGTTGCAAGCCTCAGGTCTTATGCTTCCTTCAGAGCTATTGTGATGTAGTATCATCCTAAATTTAGCCATAACTTCATTAATGGTAGACTCAGGTCACTTGGGCCTCAAATTATAGCACCTTTAAAAAGGTGCAATAATAGAATAAGGAAAGTATCCTAGATTTTAAATATCCATATTTTGTAATGTGTGGAGGTGGGTGGGGTGGGGTGAGGGAGGTTAGCTACCCTTGTTTGCCAAAACAATTTAAAAGACAAAAAATACTATCACTACTTGTATGAAACTGTCAAATGAAAAAAACAACCCACAAATGTTTTTGCTATCTGTAATGCTTCTATAGCAGCATTTAACTATTCCCAGATCTCTGTGCATAATGGTGTAAAAGCAAGCATGTTTTGGCATTATAAAAAACAACTATATTGCTAAGGTTTAGTTTCATTTGATAGGTCAGGGGAAGGTGAATGTGTGAAAATAACTGGGGTTAGTCAAATAGAAAGGGATAAAAAGTAAACATTTTTAAAAAAATACTTCATGTCTTATTAACTTTTAAAACTAAAAACACAGCCCTCTGAGCTATCCAAGGTAAATTTCTTCTTCTGTCTAATGTAGTGTGTGGGGAAAAAAGTCTCTTTGTAATGAGATTGCCAATCTTTTTTTCCATTACACAGCAGTTTGATACACACCTAGTTTTACAATTTGCATGTTCTGATTGGAACATTTTCAAATTATGACCTGATGAATCTCATCTGGTATCTTAACTAAGTCAGCTGCCTATATAAAGTGTGACATTCACTTGACAGATGCTGTTACAGTAGTGTATAACTAACAACAGTAGTCAACAATCTCACTATAAGGCCATGTCTATACTATCGCTTATGTCGGCAAAACGTATGTCAATCAGGGGTATGAAAAAAAACAAACACCCTCCTGCGCGACGTATGCCAGTGGTAGTGTGCACAGTGCTGTTGGTGGGAGAGCATCTCCTGCCAACACAGTTACCGTTGCTCGTTGGGGGTGATTTTATTATGTTGACAGGAGAGCTCTCTCCTGTCAGCATAGAGCAGCTACACGAGAGATCTTACAGTGGTGCAGCTGCATCGATACAACCATGCCACTGTAAACTTTCTAGTGTAGACACAGCTTAAGAAGCACAAGAGAATCAATCTTGCAGGCTATTGAGCATGTCCTACAAGACACTGAGCACCTCTGATGTCACTAGAAGTTAATGAGAGTGGCAGGTGTACCATACATCACAAAAATTAGGCCTTAGGTCAGATAGCTCAGGTTATTCATTCAGCAAACCTGAACATTTATCGATTAGTAAGCGCACTCATCCCTATCACCAAGTTTCAATCAACAATAACCAAGACAAGGTGTTTCATTACCCTGCTTTTTAATGTCAGGGTCAAATTCTGACAGTAAGCATTGTAGGAGATATTTTATTTTTCAACACCTTGAATTCAAATTAAGCATCCATCTAACCGTAGATTTTGCTTTTCTGTTGCTCTGATACAAGAGTGACTGTCACTTCATAATATAATATGGGGCACTGTCAACTTGACTTTTACTTTTTATACTGACACTTTTAAAAATTCCACTTTTTGACAGTACAATTTTTAAACAGGATTGTTTTTTCAGCTCTCCAGCTGATGTTTATAAAGGTCTTTCACGCAAAGGAGAAACTAAATGACTATACAGTAGCACACAGTGAAACGGACTACACGCAAAGTTTTCGAAAACACAAAGAAAAACTGAAAAAATACCATTTTAGTAATTTTTTTAAAGTAATCCTTAAGTGCTACTTATTACTATGGTCCATACAAAATTTGATAGAAATGCATGATTTTCAAATTCTCAGTGTCATTTTTAACTGAGAATAATCTAGATATTTAGATAGATATTTAATAAGTGCTATATGAAAATGGATTGATTTTGTCAAGGTAAAAGCTACAATGAGCAGTCAAATTAAAGTATAAAATTACTTACAGGCTAATTTTTGTTGTAACTGTAGATCTGGAAACATCCAAACATAAATTTCTCAGCTTTATGCTATCTAAATCGGAATTTGCTTGTTTTTCGGTGGATTTGCCTAGCTCTCCATTCTGAATCCCTTCAGTACGCAAGAGAGCTCTTCCCTCAGAGCTATTTACACGTTTTGCTGCCTTGGGTTCAGTTTTACTTTCAGAAAGTAAAGAAATAGTGTTCTCTGTGTCACTGGGAGAGGAAACTTTGGAGGTTTCTGCTTTGTTTTCACTAGTAGGTGCAGATACCGCTCCCTTTTCCAATGAAGTACTTTTTGTTGTTGGGTTACCTTCTGTTGCTGACATAGGTTGTATAAACTGCTTTTTCGGTAAAGAATCTTTTACCGGACTCTTCAAACTAGTGGGAGAAATAGGGACTGCATCAGACTGATTCTTTTTAAATGATCTTCTCCTGAAAGGGGATGAAGTTGGGACATGCTGTTTGCTTTTCTCAGATTCGGTTTTAGGCAGTCCCTTGTGGTTAGATCCGATTTTTAAGTCCTGGTTACTCAAGGTAGAAGAGTTCCGTTCAGAAGTTTGTTGAGGAGATTTAATTTTTCTTTCTGAGTTGGTTATCTTTTCTGAAACCACATCAGAAGGAACATCACCAAAAGCAGAATCTTCTTTTGCAGTATTCTCAGTCTGATTTCTCTCTCCATTTAAAGTCTCACTAGATGACTGAGATTTTCTCCTCTTTCCAGATCTCCTAGTAACAGATTTTTTATCCATTGTGTCTGTGTCACCCCAAACTTCTCCTGATAGAAAAGTCACAGATTCATTAAAAGGTGTTTCATCTGTTTTACTAAGATAGATATCTAATGTTAGAACTCTAGCAGGATGTCCATGCTCAGCTGATTTGGATTTCAAACTGTGTGGCAATTCCTTTGATGCTGCATACTCAGGTTGTGCAGATCCTTGCACATTCACTAGTGGTTTATGATTTAATATGTTCTTTTCTAAGTCTTCACTAGATAAATTATTCAAACTTCTGATGAAATCTGGTGTTGTGGAATTAGTAATGTCTACAATAGGCTCTTCTTTTAGTTCCAATGTCTCCACTGTAAGGTCACTTTCAGAGAATGTGTTTTTTATTGTTTCGGTGCTACTGTTCCAATCAGGTGACCACTCAATATCAGAAAAGACTTCCTTGCCACTCCATGCTGTAATAATATCGTGACGCAAAGGTGTTATTTTCTCACAATATTCTTGTGTCTCTGCAAGATCATTGCAACATTCTTCTTTCTTTAGGTCTTCACTATCTATTGATTTCAGTGAAGCTGTATCCTTATAAGGAGAAACTGATTTCCCACTTTTAATATTTGGACTTGTAGAGGGTTCTAGTGAATTTTTGGCATTTTTTCTCCGCCCTGTACTAAACAAATTTCCAAGCTTTCCCAATACTGGTTTCTTTTTGTTCTCTTCTTTGGAAGACTCTGGAGACTGTGTTTTGGACTAAACAAAATCAGGAAGAAAAAAAAAAGTTTGATAATGTGAAGGTATTTCTTCAAACATATTATTAATAAACATTTATATGTTCCAAGAGGTAGCAAAGGGGAACTAAACTGTTTATTAAACAATAGGTCTTCTTAGAAAAGAAATGCTTTACTTTGGTTGTATATATTGTTATACAATTCTTTTCTAATTACACACATCTTGCTTTAAATTTTATTGGTAATACAAGTCTCAAATCTTCAAATACTTGTGCACGCACTTTCAGTTTGTTCATCAACATGAAGATAGGTCCATAGCTTTTTATGTCTGAAGTGATTTATTTCCATAGCAATTTTGCAAAGGAAGTTTAAGTTATTACAGAGGAAAAATATTACCAGCTGTGTTACACTGTGGACCAAAATCTGCCCTCTATTAAAATAGTGCCAGACCATTGAGTTCAATGCATATTAGTATAAGTGACCGAGGGCAGAATTTAACCCTATGAGTTAAATTTTACCCTATAACTTCAAATTAACCTGTCAAACAGGAAATAAGTTATCTAGGGAATACTAGTATATTTACAATATCTGTCAGTAAGTTACAAAGAATATAAACACTTTAAAAAGCAGGCGTAATGCACTGGAAAATCTTCAGCAATCAAAATATAACAAACATTTTAAATAATATTTCCTGTCTAAAGTGATTAGTGCTATACAAATCAATTTTGTTTGCTGAAAAATTAGAGCAAAACAAACAAAGACCCTTTCACAATATTAACATAGTCTAAATCTTTTCACAGTAAATTGTGTACATTTTATTTTTAAACAGACTAATATTTTCTTTATACCTAGCATTGGAAGGATTAGATTTTTTATCAGTAAATGTTGATAAACATTTATTTCCCCATACACAAACAAGCTGATGAAAATATTTCCATCAATAATCAAAGTTTACAGATAGCAGTTTTTCTTATTTTTGCCTGCTTGAGAAGTTAGAGTTTGATTTAAGGCTATTTACCTTATATATTTTACAATTTATGTTTTAATTATTATAAAGTTTTAACTTTTTGAATCTCAGCATCTACTGCCAGTAAATAATTGTCTGACCTCCCCCCATGATTTCCCATAACTGAAAAATATGGATTAAAATAAAAACAATTCTTAGCACATGATTCTGTGCAACTGTGAACATTTAAATCAATAAAAATTGAAAAAAAAATCTTAATAAACAACAGCATCTGTCAAAATTATACAAAAAATATAATTCTGACATGTCTATTCATAGCTAAGTATACATACACTAAGTGAAAAATGAGGTTGCTCTGTGGCTCTACAAAGTGAGATGACAAGCATTGTGAATCACTGACCCTAAGGGAAACACCTCCTGAAGCATACAGCTCATGTTATTTCTCCCTCCCCACCCTTAGGTGAAAGAGCAGCATCAGAGATTACTGGTGCTAACAACATAATGTTGAAGCCATGGGAGCGGTACACAACTGGAGGATGATCGGCAAAGCTGTAGAACGAAGCGGGGCTGGAAGCTCACCCACGTGTCCCCAAAGGCTAAGCGAGCTGCACAATGCTCCCCTTCCTTACCGACACGCGACCCCTGGAGAGAAGGGGCAGCAGGAGGTTTTCAATGCACAAAACGCCCGGCGTGCCCAGGTCTGCGCCCCCACGCGGACTTTAGCCCCGACTGCTGAGCAGGGGCGGCTCTAGAAAATAGGCTGCCCCAAGCAGCCGTGCGCAGCGCCGCCCCTTACCCGGTCCCGCGGCGGGTCCCCTCTTCCCGCGGCTCCGGTTGAGCTCCCGCAGGCATGCCTGCGGCAGGTCAACCGGAGCCCGGGACCAGCGGACCAGCCGCAGGCATGCCTGCGGGAGCTCAACCGGAGCCGCGAGAAGAGGGGACCCGCCGCAGTCATCCCTGCGGCAGGTCCGCTCCTCCCGGGCTCCGGTTGACCTGCCGCAGGCACGCCTGCGGGAGCTCAGCCGGAGCCAAATGCCGCCCCCCAGGGAAAGGGCCGCCCCACGCGCCTGCTTGGCGCGCTGGGGTCTAGAGCCGGCCCTGCTGCTGAGTTTACACTGCACAGCATCCGTCCTCTAGCATCCCTGCTCGCAGCCAGGTGTGGGTGGGGAGCACACTCATCCCTCAGCTATGCCCAGCTCCTTCCCGCCGCTGATAAGGGCAGGGGAAGCCAGGAGACAGCCGCCTCGCCTGCAGAAATTTGGCTGGCAGCCCCTTACCCCGGCGGCCCGGCCCGGGGACCGGGCAAGCTACTCACAGCGAGAGCTGAGCGGCCCCCAGCAGCCCAAAGGCCGGCGCACCGCGAGGAAGCGCACTCAGCGCAGCCGCTGCTGTCTCACCGCCTGGAAAGCGGCGCTCCGCTAGTTCCCGCGGCAGAGGCGCCAGCTGTCTGAGCGCTCCCGCCTGCCTCCAGCACCAGCGGCTCCGCCTCCTCCTGCCGCTCCCGCCCCACAGGTCGGGGGCCCCAGGGCAATGCGGGCGGGGCGTGCCCGTGAGGCGGGAGCGCTCAGCGCGCCGAGGAGCGGCTGCAAAGGCGCCTTGGTGCGGAGGCGTGGGCGGGTGCAAAGGGCGCTGTACCTGGGCGCACGGGCGGTGCAAGGGACGCGGCCGCCCAGGACACCAGGGAAAAGGGCAGGGCAGGGCAGGGGGGTTTGAAGAACGGGAAGGCAGAGAGGCGGCGGCTCAGAGGGGAGAGAGACGGGGGAGCAGGACGGGAGAAGAGGGAAGCCAGGAGCTCACAAGCGGCAATGCACAAAGAGGGGAGTTGGCGCTACCAGCGCGTGTCTGAACAACTTGAGCGGCTGCTAGGACAGAGCCGATTCCCAGCTATCCAGGGCAAAAACCCGCCCCGAGCAAAACCGACAAACTTTGATGCTGAGGGAAAAAAGCCTAGAATGTAAAGTATCCAGTCACGCCCTCTACCTCCAACAACTGCTGTAGGAAGCGGCTCTCGTTATAAAACAGGGCTTAAAGACGTCAAAGTGGTTTTGCACAAAGTAAATGCCCAGGATGGGGGGCGGGTGGATTCACTAAGCAGCATAGTGTTTGGTTAATTATCATAATGGTTGTTTGACGATCAGCTATTTTACTTTACTAGCTGCAGGCACACTAGGTGGAAAGATCATGTACCGATTCCAGCTCTACTGGGGGGCAGAATAAGTAGGAGATTATGTTCATTAAAAAAAAACTACTGGACAGAACACTACAATATGGAACGATTCTGCACTGGTAAAGAGGTGGACTGAATAAGCTACTTAGCCTTCAACAATTCTAGCTTCTCAAAATATATTTACTAGCCTGTGTACTAAAACTTGGTTTAGTTAAAATCCAGTTACAAAGCATATTACTTAATTGCAGGCATAGAAACTTGGGCAATGAAGATACCACAGGGCTACCTAGCAAGAACTTCAAGCCAAAAGAGGAGAAATGAATTTGTAGAAGTGAATACAGTTCTATAAAAAAAAAATACAAATTTTCCTTTAAAGATTGTGGCATTGAGGTGGGGAGGGAGTCAGCACTTAATAGAGGATAAATTAATAAATTTGAAACCAAAGTTTGAGAGGCTTTGGATAGTCTGAAAAAAGCAGAAAACTAAGGGGAAATGGAGAAGTCTTGATAAGACTACATAAATTAAATAAAACAAAACAAACCCTCATCAAGACAACTCAAGTATAAAGTTAGGTCAGTACATACATGTTTTCAGGATCGCAGCCCAAGTCATTAGGGCTATGGGTATGACCTGTGTGCAAAAGTGAAAACTTCACTCTGAAACACATACAAAATACTGCATAATAAAGTTTGCTCAAGTACAACCACCCCCAACCCAGACATGAAAAATCAAACATACTGCACAGCAACCAATCCACAATTTTATAGAAAGCCCTGGTTTCAATAAATGTGTCATCCATCAAACTCATAAGAAAACACCCCACCAAATAAACCTTAACTTTGCCATGCAGTCACCTTGGCCCATATCCTCAAAGGTGTTTAAGCATCTAATACTTTTGAGGGTCTGGGCCCTCAATTTACAATCCTCAATTAAGGATTTTTAGATCATGTATCTGGTGGTTGGTGTACAGATCTCCAGTGAGAAGTTTTGAGATGTACTGTCCTCACTTCACCAACCAACAGAACTGAAGCATTTAAATGAATTGGAGAGAAATGGTGGTGATTAGTTGAGTAGCTTCTAACATCACAATAATAATAATAAATACCTAGATCTTATATAGAGCTTTTCATCATATTCCCTAATGACCTGGTCTATTGATTTAGCCCCACTAAATATAGCTGTCAGATACAATAATAAATAAAGTGGGAAATTATGACCTAATTTCTCCAAAGATAGACTATACATGTGTTTTCAATGAGTTATAACTACATGCAAAGAGTGAAGAACTAGTAACAAACCAGTTGTTAGCCATAGGGAGATAAAAAGGCGAGACACTGAAAATCAAGAAAATTTTAAATGAATTAAGTTTACAAGCAGTTTTACTTGTTAATTCTCTGAAAATTAATTCTGTACTTAACAAGTAAATGCTGTAAATTTGGAGATGATACATATAGTTGGGATTATGTCTTCCAATGTGTATTACTTTGCATTTATCAACATTGAATTTTATCTGCCATTTTGTTGTCCCGTCACCCAGTTTTATGAGGTCCATTTGTAACTCTTCACAGTTTGCTTTGGACTTAACTATCTTGAGTATCTTGCATCCGACGAAGTGGGTATTCACCCATGAAAACTCATGCTCCAATACATCTGTTAGTCTATAAAGTGCCACAGGACTCTTTGTTGCTTGAGTAGTTTTGTATCATCTGCAAATTTTGCCACCTCACTGTTTACCCCCTTTTCCAGATCATTTATGAATATGTTGAACAGAAGACAGATTCCTGCAGGATCCCATTATGTACCTCTCTCCATTCTGAAAACTGACCATTTATTCCTACCCATTGTTTCCTATCTTTTACCAGTTACCAATCCATGAGAGAATTACTTTAAGAGTCTTTGGTGAGGGATCTTGACAAAGGCTTTCTGAAAATCTAAATACATCATATCCACTGGATCACCCTTGTCCACATGATTGTTGACGCCCTCCAAGAATTCTAACAGATTGGCGAGGCATGATTTCCTCTTTATAAAAACCATGTTGACTCTTCCCCAACAAATCGTGTTTATCTATGTGTCTGATAATTCTGTTCTTTACTATAGTTTCAACAAATTTGCCTGGTAATGAAGTTAAGTTTACCAGTCTGTAATTGCCGGGATCGCCTCTGGTGCCTTTTTAAAAAATTGGCGTCACATTAGCTATCCTCCAGTCATATGGTACAGAAGCAGATTTAAATGATAGGTTACATACCACAGTTAGTAGTTCTGCAATTTCACATTTGAGTTCCTTCAGAACTCTTGGGTGAATACTGTACCATCTGGTCCTGGTGACTTATTACTGTTTAATTTATCAATTTGTTCCATAACCTCCTCTAATTACACCTCAATCTGGGACAGTTCCTCAGATTTGTCGCCTAAAAAGAATGGCTCAGGTTGGGGAATCTCTCTCACATCCTCAGCCATGAAGACCAATGCAAATAATTCATTTAGTTTCTCAGCAATGGCCTTATCCCACTTGAGTGCTCCTTTAGCATCTTGATCATCCAGTGGCCCCACTTGTTGTTTAGCAGGCTTCCTGCTTCTGATGTACTTAAAAAAATGTGTTGTTATTTTTGAGTCTTTGGCTAGCTGTTCTTCAAATTCATTTTTGGCCTTCCTAATTATATTTTTACACTTCCCTTGCCAGAGTTTATGCTTCTTTCTCTATTTCTCAGTAGGAGTTAACTTCCACTTTTGAAAGGATGCCTTTTTGCCTCTAAGTGCTTCTTTTATTTTGTTGTTTAGTCACAGTGGCACTTTTATGGTCCTCTTACTATGTGTTTTAATTGGGGGGTATATGTTTAATCTGAGCTTCTATTGTGGTGTCTTTAAAAAGTTTCCATGCAGCTTGCAGGGATTTCACTTTTGGCACTATGCCTTTTAATTTCCGTTTAAATAACTTCCTCTTTTTTGTATAGTTCCCCTTTCTGAAATTAAATGGTACTGTGGTGGGCTGCTGTGGCGTCCTCTCCACCCCTCATCCCCACTCCCCAGGGATGTAAAATTTTATTCTGTTATGGTCATTATTACCATTCAGCTATATTTACCTCTTGGACCAGATCCTGTGCTCCACTTAGAACTAAATCATGAATTGCCTCTCCTCTTGTGGGTTCTAGGACTAGGTGCTCCAAGAAGGTGTCAAGAAACTTTGTCTCTACTGTTACCACTCACAAAAGAGATCTTGGAGTCACTGTGGATAGTTCTCTGAAAATATCCACTCAATGTGCAGCAGCAAACAAAAAAGTGAACAGAATGTTGGGAATCATTCTGAAAGGGATAGCTAATAAGAGAGAATATATCATATTGCCTCTATATAAATCCATGGTATGCCCATATCTTGAATACTGCGTGCAGATCTGGTTGCCCAATCTCAAAAAAGTTATATTGTGGAATTGGAAAAGCGACAGAAAAGGGCAACAAAAATGATTAGGGGTATGGAACAGCTTCCATGTGAGGAGAGATTAGTAAGACTGGGACTTTTCAGGTTGGAAGAGATGACTAAGGGGGGATAAGATAGAGGTCTATAAAATGACCGGTGTGGAGAAAGGAAATAGGGAAGTGTTATTTACCCCCAGGAGCCTGTCTTAGCCCCGCTGTACCACCAACTGGACTTTTAACAGCTCAGTCAGTGGTACTGACCGAGCCGCCAGGGTCCCTTTTCAATCGGGTTTTCCGGTCAAAAACTGGACACCTAGCAACCCTAACTCTGGGTTACATTTTCAAATAGTGCATGTTAAGCCCATAGTTGAGTTTGATTTGCAAGACAACATGTATAAAAACTTAGTAGTAGGCAAATCAATTGCACCTCCGAAAAAAAATTGCTATGTGCAATTATCTTGCTTAAGTTCTTAATTATACGTTTGACATGCAGTATTTGAAAATCTAGCTTTAATCTCTTACTGAAGTTTGAATTTGTTTTATGTCTAGATAAATAGATTCACATACACAAGAAAACTGTTGCTTGATTCTGAAATACATGCCCTGTGCAAATTATACTGAAGTAGCAGAGCATGACAATTACACACAGCCCTTACAAAACGCATAAAGACCAGGTTCTTGCCCTGAAGAGCCCATATTTTAACTCACACAAATATAATATGAGGGACAACAGTGTAAATGCAAGAAGACATAAAAGGCCAAGATTTTCAGAAGTGGCTAGTGATTTTGGGTGCACAGCTTGAGACACCATAGAGGAGGCTAATTTACAGAAACTACTGAGTACCCATTCTCTGAAAAACAGACCTTATTAAGGTGTCTCAGTGCATCAAAAAAATCGAGGCACCTAAAACAGTAATTTTTTAAAACCTGGGTCAAAGAAGCATTAGTGTCAAGAAAACCACAGGAAATCTGATGTGTTTTTAGGATGCATTTGAGGGTAGGTTGAAGATCACACTGCATAAGGAATGGGAGGCTGTTCTAAGTGTATTACAAGCATCTTTAAGGTGATGTTCAACTATGAAGACTATATAAAATTGCCACCTCCTTAATCAACAGATCTGCACTTTGTGCATATTCAGTCATATCTGTTTATATTAATGACAAAAAGTACTCCTGTTGGCCAGGCAGAGCCAATGCAGCCAACACCCCAATTCTGCAGAGCACTTACATGTGCTTATCTTGATTTCAGTGGGACTTAAGCATATGCTAAAGTGCTTTGCTGAATCCAGGACTACGGGATCAAAGGGATGTTCAACTTAATATGTTTGACAAATCCTCTTATAGCATGTTCACACTTGGTAAAAATATACCTTTTTTCCCCCAGGTATTTGCTAACATGGTAGCTATCATGGTAAAATCCAAGTGTGGACAAGACATTTATAGTTTTAACACACTAGCTGGTTGAGATAAACCCTAAGCTCTACCCTAAAAGTAAACAAATGGAATAAATTGCGAACACTAAATTTGACTTTCACAATTCTTTAAAATTCAATTATTTATGGCTTTATCAGTAACAGGAAAATTTAGGTTTATGATGTCCCTTTAACTCTACCTTAAGCAATTCTAATTATTTAGCAGGAAGCATTTTTAGTTCAGGACAGGATGTTTGGGGTTTTTTGGATACCTTTACCTTTAAATTACAAGTCAGAATGCTAACAGCATGTGGGAAACAGAAAGCATCAGAATGGAGTTCCAGCAGCCACTGATGGAGTCACAGAAGTGGCATTAGATAAATTATAGTGCAATGAGTTGTAACTGCTGTTCTCTACTCCATTTGTTATAGTGATTGAGATTCAGCTGTTCAGAGGCAGAAGTGCTAGGGTTTGTCAGGACTAAGCAACTACTGCAGCGGTGTGAAGCCTCTACTGGAGAGTGGAAAAATTGACACAGGAGGGATGCAAAAAGAAAAAAGATAAGAGAGCGCAATATAAATAAAATAAGAAATCAAAATAGCCAGTATAATGAGGAAAGAATACTAAAAGGAAAAGTGGATAAAGTACAATGCAGAGAGAGGCAATGCAGAATGACAATGTTTGTGGGGTATGGAGAAAACATGGAAAAGCTAATTTTAAACTAAATAAAAAAACAGAAAAGTGAGAAATATAAAAGACAACAAGAACTAGAAGCCTGTACTGAACAATTTTTTTAAACCAACTACTGCACAAGCAACATTTATAAATGAAAATGAGAGCAATTTTTTCTAGGTTTCGTTTATTCTGTGCATTTGGCACCTTAATTTCGCAGATTCATTATGGACAGTTTTCCTGGTGGTTTGTGCGGTGGTTTGCCTTTCACAAAGCAACCAGGGAGGAATAATATGTTGGAGAACTGGAAGGTGTGGTTATAAAAATACTCCAACAAAAATAGCAGGGGAACTTGGGGACATGGGTTGTATATGATATTTTAACTAATTATTTTAAATAGACTAGATTTCAGGTTGACAGTGTCTCTCTAATATATGTAGAAGAAAAAAGCTCTAACTCCAACAATTCCATTACTAGACTCCCTTGTAGGTCGTCTTCTCCTTCCCTGCCAACCTCCACTTTGAGATTACACCAATCACTGTAAGGTCTGGGCACCACTATTTAGTGCAGGGGCGGCTCCAGGCCCCAGCACGCCAAGTGCGTGCTTGGAGCGCCAAGCCGCAGGGGGGCGCTCAGCAGGCAGGCTGCCTCCGGCGGTTTGCCAGCGGAGGGTCCGCTGGTCCCGCGGCTTCGGTGGACCTCCCGCAGGTGTCTGCAGGAGGTCCTCCGAAGCCGCAGGACCAGCGGACCCTCCGCAGGCAAACCGCCAGAGGCAGCCTGTCTGCCGTGCTTGGGGCGGCAAAATCCCTAGAGCCACCCCTGATTTAGTGCACTAATTACTGAAATGGTAATTTCTCTGAACCCTGCAGACAGGCAATGCAGTTATAGTACTTTGGGATCTTGTTAACAAAATTGTTATTTTTCTGACCTACACTTTTAACAGGGCCGCCTGGGGGAGGGGGGGGCAAGTGGGGCAATTTGCCCCAGGACCCGGGCCCCACAGGGGCCCCCACGAGAGTTTTTCAGGGCCCCTGGAGCAGGGTCCTTCACTCGCTCTGGGGCCACCGGAAAACTCTCGCAGGGCCGGGGCCCCCCAAGCTTCTTCCGCTCCAGGTCTTCAGCGGCGGGGGTCCTTCCACTCCGGGGGCGGAAGGACCCCCTGCCGCCGAATTACCGCCGAAGCGGGACCTGCCGCCGAAGTGCCGGGTCTTCTGGGCACTTCAGCGGCGGGTCCCGGAGCGGAAGGACCCCCCCATCGCTGAATTACCGCCGAAGCGAGGGCCCCCCGCCGCCGAAGACCCCAGGCCTCCTGAATCCTCTGGGCGGCCCTGACTTTTAAAAATACATTCTGACAACATTTTTTACTGAAAGAGTGAAGTGGATAAACTAGAAATGTTTTCCCAATTTTCATGTTTTTTATGCTCACTGACTTGTAATTTTTTCAGTTTCTCTGTTTCCAGTACTTCAGGATGTTTTAGGCAAGAAACTCATATATCCAACACACCAAAACCTCTTCATTTCCCCATAAAATATTTTACCAGAACAATGATTTATTAGCTTATGGAAAAGAGTTATAAAATGTGCATTGTAGAATGAACTGTGTTGTAACAACACACAGAAGAATATAAGGCCTATGTACCACTGAAATTTGATGTAAATCCCATAGCATACATGTTTGATTGATTTTTGGAGGGAAACAGCAAATCTCAAGAAATCCAAACATGGGTCCAATTTCTACATTCTGTCCTAAGTGCCAGGCATAAAGTTCTACAGCTTGGAGCACACCAAAAAAGTAGCAAGGAAGAAGGGATCATGCAAAGTCAAAGAAATAGGACTTGGGGAATTTTTAAACTTCACTGAGCTGAGAATGATTAAGTATTTCTACAAAGCAAAAAGTTTATTACACATGAAGAAGTATGGACAAAAATTAAAAAGATTCCTTCCTGTCCCGTATAAGTGTTTAGAAAAGGCTGTTGGACACAAAACAGCAAACACAGCAGGAAAAACATGCCTGTTCTCATCCCCAAAGTAAAGCATTTCCCTATACTGAAATCCTTATCCCCCATCTTGCCAACAACAGCTTTTGATTTTTTAAGGCAGACTTCCTGAATCAAATGGAGTGTTAAGCTTCAAACTGACAATGAATTTGAAAAAAATAAAATAAATTAACCATATCTTAACCCAAAGAAAGTTTAAAAAAGAGAGAAAAGAAAGTATTGTTTGCCTTACCATGATGATGATAATCCTTTTTGTTTTTTTACAAAAGAACAAGCAGACTATGAGATGTGAGATGCAGTCGCGTGTGTGTTAACAAAAAAACCCCCTACTCCTCTGTGATCCTGTCACACCTTAACCCCCTCCCCTGTTTTTCCCCCTTTCTCCTCGGAGTATCCAATTTAAAAAAGAAAGTAATATCTGAACCAAGCTCTTCTGATTGATAAGTCAAGTCATCTGGCAGGCAGAAAATGACATCTACGGAGGAGTTCAATTACAGTTGTGACACTTGGGTTTCTAAGGGTTAATTAAGGAGGTGAGTCCTTTAGTAGGTGTAACATCAAAAAGGGAAGAACCTGCTGTAAAAAATTAAGGAGGCAGAGTTTGGCAGATGCCTAAATGCATTAATTAGCCTACACAATACAAGAATGCAGACATGCAATGCAAGGGAAAAAACCCACACACCTTTGTTCCCATAAACTTGATTCAAGTTTACTGATCTCCATTTAAGGTACGTATGCCTTTGTTCAGCAAGCGATTGGTCCAAACTGACATCCATATTTATTTAGCTCCTGAATAAATACATCATAGATACATATTTTTCCATGGTCTAGTGGAAAACACCACTAAGTATTAGAATTTAAAAAGAAGAGTACAGGGAGCAAAGTCCAGTGAAATTTAAGATTTCCAGAGATAATATTCTACTAGAAAAATAACAGTTGAATAATTATTGAATTTAGTAGCTCCTATGTTAAACAGTTAAAAAAAATTGATATTAGCTGTCCACATCTGTCTCTCAGATTATCTAGCATTGCTTTAGGCGAGACAAATATACATATAGTCTGCTCCCACTAAAGACTGCAGTAAATATCAGAACCTCTTGATCCTATAAGGGAAAAAAGAATCTCACTCTGTGTACTTTGTCTAACTACTTAAACATGCACCTGCCAAACAGGACAGGGCAGGATTAACAAAAACATTTTGTTGAATGTTCTTGATTGAAATCTCAGGTCTCATACACCTTAAAACAGAACCATTAAATATAATCCATCTCCCTCATAATTCTGGATGCATATTACTGTCTGCAGGTCTCTCATTCCTCTGCACTTTGTGAGATTACATTATCTTGTCTCAAGGTCTTATCTCTAATTAAATAGCAATATCATGTTAGTAAGTCTAGAATTACAGTAGGAAGTCTAATTTAGTCCCCCTTTTTAAAAAAGGCATTTCCCAGTACTCTTTAAAGAAAACCACTTTGTATAATTTTTGCAGGTGGGTAGGAAGGAAAATAGGCATATCCTAGAGCGGTAAAGCAGAAGTGTCTGTACTAAAGAGTAATTTGTAACTCACTGGAAACTAACTCTTTCAGAGGACACTATCAAATGCTGCTGTTGACTTATCCTCTCCCTTTCCTTTTAAAGTCTTGCTGTCAATGCAGCTCTGTAGTTGTCCTGAAAATATATGACATTTGAGCAGATCTTATGGCATTTCAGAAGATTTGCAAGAAACATGCAGAGCCACCAGTTTATTGCCAAAGCACCCAGTAATCAATTTATTATGACAAAGACAAAGGAATGCAAGCAGAGTTGTCATTATTGCAAATAAATGTGAACAAAAAAACAATAAAAAGCCATTAAAATTGGAGTAGGTCAGTTAAAAAATGTATACATGAGTAAAACTGGCCAGTAAATATTTTTTCAATACAGCCAGTTAGACTCTGCCCCTCCTTACCTAAGTCCCATGCACTTCTGACATCTACAGCAGCACAATACACACACCAAACTCATAAAGTTTGCACCAGAACACAAAACCTTACGCTGACCTCAGCCACGTGAAAGTCTTACTGGCTAATTGTATTATGTGTAATGGAGGGAAGCATGAGGTCAGAGTTATGGGTTTGGATTCTAGAGCAAGTATTAATTTCTACTTCACATAAAGAACTTTCAGCAATGTACAGTAAGAAAAAGTATTTATGAGCATTAAAACTGCCATTACAAACACAAAGTTAACACAACACAGGCCTAAGCACAACTAGAGTTAACTTGTCATAGAATCATAGAATATCAGGGTTGGAAGGGACCTCAGGAGATCATCTAGTCCAACCCCCTGCTCAAAGCAGGACCAATTCCCAACTAATGTCACATTAGAAATGAATACTGTGAATGAGTGCCTCATCACCCAGTCCAGCACCTTTATGTGAGTCTGAGGGCCAGAACGGCATAAAGTGTCCCTAAAAGCTTTGGTTCGTGCCACATGAGGATTCTCCTGGAACAGGGTCTGTGGAAGACAGTGGTAACAAGCAGCCTGGGATTAGTGGCTGGGTTAAAGCCATCATAGCTCCCTATGTCTCCTGGTCTTGTAAGAGCATAAAGCCAATATATAAAACTGCAAAGAGAACAGTGGATCAGACTGAGAAGAAATTTCACAGAAGCTTACAACAAAGACAGCCGCATATGTGACATTTGATCTGGAGACCAGCTTTGCAACATTCGAGATAGAACTAAATATATTCTTCTTAACGGGTGTTAAAAACATTCACTAGGATGAAGAATGAAAATATTCTGTCAAACTGTGAGTATTTAAAAATGAAATTAAGATCTTCTTATCCTCCATAGCAGTTCTAATTAAGGTGCTCAGATATGTACATAATTTACCTATAACATCTGATTGTAAAAAATCCTTTAATTGAGGTGTCTCTCCAGTTCAGCACCCAAAAATTAAAGCATCCACATTAGTGGCCGCTTCTGAAAACTTGGCCTTTAACCTCTCTGGGCCTCTAAAAGCCCACTTGTAAAATGGGGTTAACACTTATCCACGTAGGTAAATTATTTGAGATCTACAGATGAAAAGTGCTAAGTGCAAAGAATTGTTACTTTTACAGTGAGCGTTATCCCGACTTTCAAATATAAAATGGGCTTTCCAGTCATTTTTGTTAATTACAATATTATTGAGCATTTCTCCTAATTGTGAGTAGCACTATGCCAAATGTCAGTGTTTTCCTGTAATTCCAAGAGCACAGAAACTAATTGTTACAATAATTATTGGATAGAAATGCTTATTAGTTAGGGTAAGTGTCACAATTATATTTCTGAAACCAACACTCACGGGAATCACCTAGTATATCACTTCCCTGGGTACCCATAGTTGTGAGACACCTCGCTACCACCTGCCCTTGTCTGTGCCTGCGAGGGGTCAGCTCCCCAACCCCACCACCCCTGGGCACCACAAGCACTCCCCTCTCCAGGCCTATCCAGGCCATGCTCTCACACTACAGGTTAGTAATAGGCACAACTCAACCCCCGAGCCTTTTGAGCATTTTCTTGGAGTGATCAGTCCTTGGTCCACTGGATACTCACAGAATTCTTAGATCCACTGCTTCCAAAGACACTATAAATACCAGCTTATCGGTTTCCCGTCAGCTCACCGCTCCGTTTAACACATAGCACTTAGGTATGTAAAAGTTTATTTAAGAAACAGTAGAGATTTAAGTGATACAAAGTAGTTATATTAGAAATATAGTTTCATGTAAAATAAAATCATAACCATAAATCATAATAGAACCTAAACTTACTTAACTAGTTACTATCAAGTCTTACAGTTTTGTTCACCAGCGTTTTTCAGCCATGTAGGTTGTGATCCCTTTCTCATGAAACAAGACTCACACTCAGCTTGTCTCCTCAGTGGAGGATCCAGGGTGTACCTGAGTATCCCCCGTTATACCACAAAAACCTATTCTTTTTACTCAAACAGGATATCCTCCTGCTGTTTGTTTTTTTCCTGCAGCTTTCCCCTTGTGTGACATCTGGTTCAGCAATACAAATAGGTCTCCACTTGACCAGACGGAGAGGGATAAGCGTCTCCTACCCCATGTGAGGCTCACTGGCTCTAGAATCTGGGCCTGTAGAGCGGCAACCCAGCAGCAGCTGTAACCAGCTTGTGCTTCACTACCCACAACCCGCTGTGGACATAGACCCTGGGAAGTCTGCTTCAAGGGGTCTGACAGGCAGCAACTCATTGCTCCTGATTGCCTCCCTGCCCTATATAAATCCAAGAGGCATCCCAGGCAGTGCCCAGCAATAATGTGGATCTCCTGTAGCTACAGTGACCATTTCTGCTCTTGAACTCATGGCTGTGACTCCGCTTGATTTGGACTTCACCTCCTGAGCTGGACGCTGAAACCTAACTCTGACCCTTGGCATCGACCCTGGCCTGGAACCTGACTATGAACTCCTCTGCTACTCCTAGCCTCAGGTTTGACTCTGCGCTGACCCTGGTCATGACTGCCCTTGTTAGGATCCTGACACCTCTGCCTGACTAGAACCTATCATCTTCTGCTGACCTGTCTTCACTTACATATTTTCAGAACAGTTCTCAGTATAGATACGTAACTCCTTAAATATCATCCATACGTACATCTTGCAGTGATAACATATTGCCTCTATCTAAATCCATGGTACACCCACAACTTGAATACTGCATGCAGATCTAGTTGCCCCATCTCAAAAGAGATAGATTGGAATTGGAAAAGGTTCAGAAAAGGGCAACAAAAATTATTAGGAGTATGGAACAGCTTCCATGTGAGGAGAGATTAGAAAGACTGGGACTTTTCAGGTTGGAAAAGAGATGACTAAAGGAGGATATGATAGAGGTCTATAAAATCATGACTGGTGTGTTATTTACTCATATTACAAGAACAAGGGGTCACCAAATGAAATTAATGGGCAGCAGGTTTAAAACAAACAAAAAGAAGTATTTCTTCATACAATGCACAGTCAAACTGTGGAACTCCTTGCCAGAGGATGTTGTCAAGGCCAAGACTATAACAGGGTTAAAAAGGGAACTAGATAAGTTAATCAAGGATGAACTTATCCATCAATGGTCCATCAATGGTTATTAGCCAGGATGGGCAGGGATGGTGTCCCTAGCCTCTGTTTGCCAGAAGTTGGGAATGAGCGACGGGATGGATCACTTGATGATTACCTCTGGGGCACCTGGCATTGGCTACTGTTGGAAGACAGGATACTGGGCTGGATGGACCATTGGTTTGACCCATTTTAATGTTTTTATGTAATGATTAGGATGACCAGTGTGTTAGTGGCTGTTGGTAGAGACCTCACATTTTACCCGTTGATGCACTATATGTAGACCCAGGGCATACCTATAAATCCTTGTGCTCTCCTTATGCCCTCTGCCAGTTGACATCACAGGGTCCCCAGGACACATCTCACCACAAAGAGACTTAGGCATTCTGATGCTCAGCATTTCAACACCTAACTTTTAGTTGCCTAGGAACAAATCGTTGGAACAACACAGAGACACACACTGCCTGTTAAGTGCCTACGCTCCCTACACAATACACAGGGAGAGATAGGCACCTTAGAATCAGATCCACAAAAGCCAGCTCCTAAGCAGTGTGCTGCTTAAGCTAGCCAATGGGAAATGTTGATGAGAAGGATGTGTCATAAGCCCCTCCCCTCTCTGAAGATAGGCATCTAAGTCTTGGGCTGTAGGGAGGTGCCTATCTCTGCTAGCGATCCACAGCTGGGAAAATATCTCCTGAAGTCAGACAGCTTAGGTGCCTAGCCATTTCTGGTGAGAATGAATTAGGCACTTCCTCACTCCACACCAAATGGCTGGAGGAGGAGGAGTGAGTAGTGGTGTCTACCTTATAAGTCCTAGGCCAGGGGTTACAGCACTGACCCAGGATGCAAGAAACCCAGGTTCAATTTCCCCTATCCCCCACCCCACAACTGTCTAATGGGGAGAAAATATTTGAACAGGTGTCTCCCACTCCTCTCAGGAGAGTTCTCTTAACCACTGAGCAATGGGATATTCTGATGTGAGGAGTCTCTCTCTCTCTTTGAAGCTGTTCCATTTTGGATAAATATTTAGTCATTCGGCCAGAGAGAACATATGAGAATGACTCTGTAACCTGGTGGTTAGGGCACACATCTGGGAAGTGAGAGACCCAAGGTTCAGTCCCCCTGCTCCAAAGACACTCTAATTATTTCTCGAAAGTGGAATAGAGAGCCTCACATCTGAATGGCCCATATAGACCATGCTTGGGGAACTCTCCTGAGATGAATGGGGGGCCCCTTTTCAAATCTATTCTCCCTAGCAGACAGAGGGGGAAACTGAATCTGGGACTCTCACATCTCAGATGAGTGCTCTAACTATGTGGTTAAAAGTGGTAGTGACACCACCACCACCATGACAATTTTTAATAGAACCTGATCTGGTAGGTGGCCTCTGAGCCTACATCAGTCCCAGCTGATGAGATAGACAAAGCAATGTTAATCTTCCCTCAGTTTGCGGTTCACACTGGAGCTTAGGTGGGAAATAGGTGTGTCACAGATCTTAGCAAGCACTGCTTTTTGGCCCACTAGCACAGCTGTGAGGGTAATCCAATCCTCTCTGCTCTGGATCACAGAGGTTCTTCAAGCTCCTAGAGCCTCAGCAGGCTGCAGCACTGGTTCCTCCCTGGGGCTCTCTGGCACATTTCCTGGGCACTGACTCTGTCTATTCCTCTTCTTGGAAATGGAGCTCCTCAGCCCACCTGTCCTAGGAGCAGTGCTGACTCCCCAAGATACCCCAGTTATTAAACAACACCCCTCTCCCAAATCTCCACCCCAAAGATGTGAAGCTACTGGTTTACAGTCTAACACACTGAGCATCACTCAGTAGAAGCAGTAAGCACCTACATAGCCTGCACAGTCTAACACCTTTATGCTCTTTCATACTTGATCATGTAAACCACAGGAAATACAGATCCATACAAAACAATAAACACTAAATACATGTCCATGTCTCAGTTTTTACATTTGAATTTCTGAATAAGATTTAGTTTAGGTAGAGAGCAACGTAACCTATTGTTGGATCAGCATTAATTTCTGTGGTTTACAACATTACAAAGTTAGTTTTTAAGATAATCCTTAGAGTCAACATGATTGAGTAAATATTGCTCTAACGACTGCAGCTCTATTGCATAGTTTAAAATATTTTCTAGACACCTAGGGTACGTCTACACTACGGGATTATTCCGAATTTACATAAACCGGTTTAACAAAACAGATTGTATAAAATCAAGTGTGCGCGGCCACACTAAACACATTAAATCGGTGGTGTGCGTCCACGGTCCGAGGCTAGCGTTGATTTCTGGAGCATTGCACTGTGGGTAGCTATTCCGTAGCTATCCCATAGTTCCCGCAGCCTCCCCCACCCCTTGGAATTTCCGGGTTGAGATCCCAGTGCCTGATGCGGCAAAAATCATTGTCGCGGGTGGTTCTGGGTGAATGTCGTCAGTCACTCCTTCCGCTGGGAAAGCAATGGCAGACAAGCATTTCGTGCCTTTTTTCCCTGGATTGCCCTGGCAGATGCCATAGCATGGCAATCATGGAGCCTGTTTAGCCCTTTGTGACTGTCACCGTATGTGTACTAGATGCCGCTCACAGAGGCGATTCAGCAGCGCTACACAGCAGCATGCTTTTGCTATTGCATGATAGCAGAGATGGTTACCAGCCATATTGTACCATCTACTATGCCATAAATTGGTAATAAGATGATCGTGGCTACCAGTCCTTTTGCACTGCACCATCTGTTGCTGTCATAAGTGCCCCTGGCTGCTCTTAGCCAGGGGCGCAAAAGCCAAAATTGGGAATGACTCCCTGAGTCAATCCCTCCTTTTTCGTATCTAAAAATAGAATCAGTCCTGCCTAGAATATGGGCAAGTGTACTAGAGAACCACTGTATCATAGAACCAGAGAGCACAGCTGCTCTGTGTCAGATCCTGCAGAAATTATGAGCTGTATGCTATTCACAGGGGGTGCTCCTGCAACAACCCCACCTGTTGATTCCGTTCTTCCCCCAGCCTTCCTGGGCTACCGTAGCATTGTCCCCCCACTTGTGTGATGAAGTAATAAAGAATGCAGGAATAAGACACAGTGACTTGTTAGTGAGATATGAGTGGAAGGCAGCCTCCAGCTGCTATGATAGTCCAGACAGGACAGTAAGGAGTGTGGAGGAGAGGAGCCCAGCATCCCTCTGCTAGTCCAGGGGCAATTGAATCTTTTCTTTACACATGAAGGGTGGGGGCTGATGGAGCTCAGCCCCCTGTTGCTATGATGACGATGGTTATCAGCCATACTGTACCATCTACCACGAAAAATTAGGACCAGACGCCCTTGATTGACCTTACCGATGCTAGTCAGCATGGTTACCAGTCCTTTTGCACTGCCCCATGTGCCAATGATGATGATGATGAGGACGGATACCAGCCATATTGTACCATCAGCCATCCATAGCGTGGGGGGTGCAAGGATGTTGGTGTTGAGTGCTGCACCATCGCGTCTATCTGCAGCATTCAGTAAAGATAGGGTGACATGTAAAAGAGTCAAGAGAGGATTGTTTTCCCTTTCACTTCTGGGGGTGGGTGGGGGTGTGTGTAAATTGCCTAGCTATGCCCTGACCCACCGCGGACACTGTTTTTGACCCTAGAAGCATTTGGCGCTCAGCCAAGAATGCAAATGCTTTTCAGAGACTGCAGGAACTGTGGGATAGCTTGAGTCCTCTAGTCCATGAGCGTCCATTTGATTCTCTGGCTTTCCGTTACGCTTGTCACGCAGCAGTGCGCTGAGTCCCTGCTATGGCATCTGTCTGGAGATTTTTTAAAAATGATTTTGAATTTCGTCTTCTGTAATGGAGCGCTGATAGAACAGATTTGCCTGCCCTTACAGCGATCATGTCCGCATCGTCCATGCGGGAGCTCTTTCTTTATTTTGATTTTTAACTGCATCACCACACGTGCTGATCGGAGCTCCACGCTGGGCAAACAGGAAATATTCAAAAGTTCGCGGGGCTTTTCCTGTCTACCTGGCCACTGCATCCGAGTTCAGATTGCTGTCCAGAGCGGTCAGTGGTGCACTGTGGGATACCGCCCGGAGGCCAATACCGTCGATCTGCGGCCACACTAACCCCAATCCGATATGGTAATACCGATATTAGCGCTACTCTTCTCGTTAGGGAGGAGTACAGAAACCGGTTTAAAGAGCCCTTTATACCGATATAAAGGGCCTCTTAGTGTGGACGGGGGTGGCGTTAAATCGGTTTTATGCTCCTAAAACCGGTTTAAACGCCTAGTGTAGACCAGGCCCTATTCAAGAGAACCTGATAAGCTGGGGGGGAGCAAGGCCCAAGGAAGGGCAACACTCTAGTAAACCCAAACACAATCCCCCTCTCCCTCAGCTGCTGAGAAGGGGGAGGATGCTGGGATTCTTATTGAAGCAAAAAGCATCTAATACATTTGAATCCTCCCTTTCTCTGACTGCTAGAAAGAGAAAAAGTGTATGTACTGTCTGAACTCTACATTACTATCTCCCTCCCAAGCCTCTTGACTGCTGTGAGGAGAGGGGTCTCTACTACTGTATACCATAACTAGACTTGAAAGAATTAGATTTTTATCAGTAAATGTCAGTAAACATCAATTTCACCATATAGGCGCACACCAACATAAATATTTCCACTGATAATCAAAATTTAGATGGGCAAAGAAAGAAAAACACTTCTTGAGAACTTGGAGTGGAAATTTGCTGGTATATTGTGACACAATGTTAACAATTTGTGTTTTAACAATTATAAAGTTTTAACATATTGAATCTTAGCATCTACCGTCATTAAATAATTATCGCCTGACCACCCCATAATTTTGCACAACTGTAAACTTTTAAATAAGTAAAAATCTTTAAAAAAAAAGTTTAAATAATCATTATCCATCAAAATTATAAAATAATAAAAAACGAAACCTGCCAAGCCTAACTGTAGGCCTCAGAGCCGGGGGGGGGGGCACCCGGGGCTACCCCTCCATCATGACAGGGGATGGCTAGGCAAAGTCTGAGTGAGTGGTGTTGCAATCTGTCCTGTGTGGTGGCAGCGCCACTCAGGTTTGGCCTGGCAGCCCCTCTATCCTGACAGGTGTGTGGATGGGACCAGGTCAAATTTGAGTGAGTGATGTTGCAAGCTGGCATATGGGGTTGCAGTACCACTCACTCAGATATGGAGGGGGTGGTTGCAGGGTCTCATGGGCTAGGCTGTTGGTGGGCAGGATGATGGGCCTGAGAGGAGAAGTGGAAGGTCAGGTGATGGTGGGGAAATCTCTGGCCCTCCAACTTTAAATGGTACTCTGCAGCCCCTCCTCAACATTACATCTCCAGCTATCATTAAAAAAAAATTATTTCCCTCTGTGAATAGCTTCAGTGCCTGCCTCTGCTGCTGCTCTCAGCTTTCCCAAACCCCAGAATAATGAAACTGAAATGTTTTGTCAGTTTCACAACTGTCCACAAGTCTCTGAGTAGCATCAGTGACCAGGCTGGTTGATTTCAATTTCACTGTCCCGCTGCTTGGGAAAGCCCACTCAGGATATGCCTGCACTAGAGCTGGACGTGTAACTTACCCCCTCAGAGACACCATACTGCATTGATTGACTTTCTCCTCCTGATTGGAAGGCTATCTTTGCAACTGCAAGGGCTAGACACTTCACTCTTAAAAATTAAATCTTAAAGGCTGAAGAAAAAAAAATCAAAACATACACAAACTCCCCAAAATAAAACAGAAATAAAAAACAAACAAACCACACTCTCTCCTAAAAGAGAAGTTTCAGTATTGCCAATTCAAAAACCATGAGTCAGGCCCTCAAAAGTAATGACTGGCTTAAAGGTATGATTTTTTTTAAAATAAATAAATTTAGGGGGATTCTTTTAACTCGCATTCTGGTTTCTAGGCCTCTAGGGCACATTCTGTTTATTTTCATGCTTTTCTCCATAAGAATGAGGACTAGAAACTTACTTTTTTAAAAAATGAAAGCTGAGATTCTCTCGCGTGATCCCATTACTTCAAGACCTAAGTCTTTAAGAAAAACTCCAAATATCCCAAGACTCATGATAAAACAAGCAAGAGTTGACAACACTATTGTTTAAAAGTATCAAGAAATGGTGATTCTAAATCATTTTCACTATAGCCATTATGTTGTGTATTTACAAGGCTAAACCAAGAATAACATTTCAGAATAACTAGGCATTAAAATGCACTGAAATCTAATACCCAAATCCACAAATGCCAGCTAGGAACAATGTGCCTTAGCAATCGGGACAGCCACCTACTAGAAAATGGACTGAGACTACCTCCACACTAAGTAGCTATGAGAGAGTCATTTTCTGTCATTGCTACTCAGGAGGAGAGGTGAACTGTGTGTGGGGCGGGGGGTGTTGGGTCTAACTGGTAACATAAGGGGGAAAGTCTGCATCCCATTACCAAGTCTCCCAAATCATCCAATAGCAAACCAAATATCTATAAGCTTAAAGAAAACATTTATTCTGACATTATAAAAGCATAAGAAAATACCTCTCTTTGGTTTTAACGAAGATTGCATGCAGTTCTTACAAAATATGTATGTGCCATTATACTAATTTACATAAGCTTCCAGTGTGATCTAGTGGTTGAAGCAAGGAGGAGTACAGATTTAGGAGTGGAAAACTGTCTTAAATGGGCTATCTTGATTATCACTACAAAAATTTTTTCTCCTGCTGACAACAGTTCATCTTAATTAATTAGCCTCTTAGAGTTGTTTGGGCAACTCCCACCTTTTCATGTTCTCTGTATGTATATATATCTCCTCACTATATGTTCCATTCTATGCATCCGATGAAGTGGGCTGTAGCCCACGAAAGCTTATGCTCAAATAAATGTGTTAGTCTCTAAAGTGCCACAAGTACTCCTGTTCTTTTTGCGGATACAGACTAACATGGCTGCTACTCTGAAACCTAGATTTAGGATTATTATTCCCAGCTCTGTCTCTGGTTTTTTTTTGAGCAAATCACATATTCAACTATATTAAGTAAACAACACTATGGCAAAAGGAAGCTTTTGTCAAAAAGTCATCACCCCAGTCTTTCTATTAAGGTATGAAAGTTAACTATACATATCTCAGATCTCCAGGCAATCCTCCCCTAAAGTCAGGATCAGAAACCTTGAAAGAACTGATACTTCTAAATTAAAAAAACAAAAATAGAACTTCTTCCTCAAAAAACAAAAACAAAAACAAAACAAGCTTTCAGACCTTCTTTATATATTGTCAAGAAGCAAAAGAAAGCACAAGCACATAGCGTGTCAGCAGCAGAACTGGTAATAGGTATGACATTTTAATTGCCTTAGAAGTTAATTTTACAATTCTCTTATGTTTCTAAAGCATTGTGACATTCTCAGAGATATGGTAATTGCAAACCTTATTATTGCCGTAGTTGGGAGCTCAATGATAATACACCAAATCTCTCGCTCCAATCTACCTATTCTTTACACCAAGACAATGATTTCCCACTTTAGTAAATTTAAACTTAAAGACACAAAATGAAACAACTTTCCCACCCAAGAGTTATGTTAGATGAAGAAAACTTAAGAAAAAGAATCTGGCACATCAGAAAAAGGCAGGCTAATAAACAGGGACAAGTTTTTTAAGTGCTTGTACACAAATGCCAGAAGTCTAAATAATAAGATGGGTGAACTAGAGTGCCTTGTGATAAAGGAGGATATAGATATAATAGGCATCACAGAAACCTGGTGGACTGAGAGCAATCAATGGGACACAATCATTCTGGGGTACAAAATATATCGGAAGGACAGAACAGGTCGTGCAGGGGGAGGAGTGGCACTATATGTGAAAGAAAGTGTAGATTAAAATGAAGTAAAAATCTTAAGCGAATCCACATGTTCCATAGAATCTCTATGGATAGAAATTTCATGCTCTAGTAAAAATATAACATTAGGGATCTATTATCGACCACCTGACCAGGACAGTAATAGTGATGATGAAATGCTAAGGGAAATTAGAGAGGCTATCAAAATTAAGAACCCAATAATAGTGGGGGATTTCAATTATCCCCATATTGACTGGGAACATTTCACTTCAGGACGAAATCCAGAGATAAAATTTCTCGATACTTTAAATGACTGCTTCATGGAGCAGCTGGTACGGGAACCCACAAGGGGAGAGGCAACTCTGGATTTAATCCTGAGTGGAGCGCAGGAGCTGGTCCAAGAGGTAACTATAGCAGGACCGCTTGGAAATAGTGACCATAATACAATAACATTCAACATCCCTGTGGTGGGAAGAACACTTCAACTGCCCAACACTGTGGCATTTAATTTCAAAAGGGGGAACTATACAAAAATGAGGGGGTTAGTTAGGCAAAAGTTAAAAGGTACAGTGACTAAAGTGAAATCCCTGCAAGTTGCATAGGCTCTTTTTAAAGACACCATAATAGAGGCCCAACTTCAATGTATACCCCAAATTAAGAAAGAGTAAAAGAACTAAAAAAGAGCCACTGTGGCTTAACAACCATGTAAAAGAAGCAGCGAGAGATAAAAAGACTTCCTTTAAAAGGTGGAAGTCAAATCCTAGTGAGGCAAATAGAAAGGAACACAGACACTGCCAACTTAAGTGCAAGAGTGTAATAAGAAAAGACAAAGAGGAGTTTGAAGAACGACTAGCCAAAAACTCTAAAGGTAATAACAAAATGTTTTTTAAGTACATCAGAAGCAGGAAGCCTGCTAAACAACCAGTGGGGCCCCTTGATGATCAAAATACAAAAGGAGTGCTTAAAGACGATAAAGTCATTGCGGAGAAAGTAAATGGATTCTTTGCTTCAGTCTTCACGGCTGAGGATGTTAGGGAGATTCCCAAACCTGAGCTGGCTTTTGTAGGTGACAAATCTGAGGAACTGTCACAGATTGAAGTGTCACTAGAGGAGGTTTTGGAATTAATTGATAAACTCAACATTAACAAGTCACCGGGACCAGATGGCATTCACCCAAGAGTTCTGAAAGAACTCAAATGTGAAGTTGCGGAACTATTAACTAAGGTTTGTAACCTGTCCTTTAAATCGGCTTCGGTACCCAATGACTGGAAGTTAGCTAATGTAACGCCAATATTTAAAAAGGGCTCTAGGGGTGATCCCGGCAATTACAGACTGGTAAGTCTAACGTCGGTACCGGGCAAATTAGTTGAAACAATAGTTAAGAATAAAATTGTCAGACACATAGAAAAACATAAACTGTTGAGCAATAGTCAACATGGTTTCTGTAAAGGGAAATCGTGTCTTACTAATTTATTAGAGTTCTTTGAAGGGGTCAACAAACATGTGAACAAGGGAGATCCGGTGGACGTAGTGTACTTAGATTTCCAGAAAGCCTTTGACAAGGTCCCTCACCAAAGGCTCTTATGTAAATTAAGCTGTCATGGGATAAAAGGGAAGGTCCTTTCATGGACTGAGAACTGGTTAAAGGACAGGGAACAAAGGGTAGGAATTAATGGTCAATTCTCAGAATGGACAGGGGTAACTAGTGGTGTTCCCCAGGGGTCAGTCCTAGGACCAGTCCTATTCAATTTATTCATAAATGATCTGGAGAAAGGGGTAAACAGTGAGGTGGCAAAGTTTGTAGATGATTCTAAACTACTCAAGATAGTTAAGACCAAAGCAGATTGTGAAGAACTTCAAAAAGATCTCACAAAACTAAGTGATTGGGCAACAAAATGGCAAATGAAATTTAATGTGGATAAATGTAAAGTAATGCACATTGGAAAAAATAACCCCAACTATACATACAACATGATGGGAGCTAATTTAGCTACAATGAGTCAGGAAAAAGATCTTGGAGTCATCGTGGATAGTTCTCTGAAGATGTCCACGCAGTGTGCAGAGGCGGTCAAAAAAGCAAACAGGATGTTAGGAATCATTAAAAAAGGGGATAGAAAATAAGACTGAGAATATATTATTGCCCTTATATAAATCCATGGTACGCCCACATCTCGAATACTGTGTACAGATGTGGTCTCCTCACCTCAAAAAAGATATTCTAGCACTAGAAAAGGTTCAGAAAAGGGCAACTAAAATGATTAGGGGTTTGGAGAGGGTCCCATACGAGGAAAGATTAAAGAGGCTAGGACTCTTCAGCTTGGAAAAGAGAAGACTAAGGGGGGATATGATAGAGGTATATAAAATCATGAGTGATGTTGAGAAAGTGGATAAGAAAAAGTTATTTACTTATTCCCATAATACAAGAATTAGGGGTCACCAAATGAAATTAATAGGCAGCAGGTTTAAAACAAATAAAAGGAAGTTCTTCTTCACGCAGCGCACAGTCAACTTGTGGAACTCCTTACCTGAGGAGGTTGTGAAGGCTAGGACTATAACAATGTTTAAAAGGGGACTGGATAAATTCATGGTGGCTAAGTCCATAAATGGCTATTAGCTAGGATGGGTAAGAATGGTGTCCCTAGCCTCTGTTCGTCAGAGGATGGAGATGGATGGCAGGAGAGAGATCACTTGATCATTGCCTGTTAGGTTCACTCCCTCTGGGGCACCTGGCATTGGCCACTGTCGGTAGACAGATACTGGGCAAGATGGACCTTTGGTCTGACCTGGTACGGCCATTCTTATGTTCTTATGTTCTTATGGTAAGAATAAGAGTAATAAAGAGAAGTCAGCTTCTTATTTATGCATTTTTAAGATGTAGTTTACAAGAAATGTGATGCAATTATTCTGATTAAAAAAATTAGATTTACACAGCAAAATGTATTATGTTAAAGTTAAATTCTTGTCTAAGGACTGATTGTTGTACTTAAAAACTGATTTTAGGAGGCTCTATTTATCTGTCTAAATGTTGCCTGTCAAGATTTTGAAAATTATCTTAATGAACAAAACATGGGAAGAAAGTTTTTCCTGCATCCAAGAACTTTCTTTTGTTCAAATCTATCCCCATTTTGACCTTACTCTTACTCAAAGAGTAATTTAGGAAATGCGTTGGCAAATGAGGACCAGAAAGAATGTCTTAGGGTATGTCTTGGACTGTGACACATAGTACATCTGTTTTAAAGAGATAATTGAAAGAGCACTCTAGTTTATAAAGTAATAATTCAGTTACCAAGTGAATAGAATAAGAAAGTGAAGATCAATTATTTTTCATAACAAGAGACTGGACATTGGAAATCCAAAGTATTCCTTTCATTGTGATTATTATATTGCAACTAAAGATACAAAGTGATAGATTACACATGTTCCAATTATGTTGTACATTGTGCAGTGTGCAAAGGGGGAAGGATAAGGCACTATGCACTGCTATGGAGGACTGATGAGCAAAATACATCAAAAGATGTGTGCTGTTATCCCATCAGTTCTAAGGGTGCAGAGCAAAATTGTGCACATGCTGAGCTACATGGTTCTGTAGCAAGGCAAAATGCAGCTATGATCACACCAAAAGAGAGCAAAGCCTGTTGCCAAAATCCTAAAACTCATTCAAATAAATTGCGCAAGTGCAACTGGTACAAGAAATGCATAGTGTAAAGCAGTCGCTGACTCTGCATAGGTCAGTGCACAATCATAGCAACAGGGGCTGTGAAAAAGCAATTAATGATGCAAATGGCAAATTCACAGGATTACACTCAGCATGAAAGAGAAAGGGCATGAATATGCCCTCCACGAAGAAGGGGAAAAGATGCTTGATATCATTATGAGGAAGAGTGTGCAGTAGCATGAGCAATGGCACTGTTGAAATGTTGACATGCTGGTGTAATTGATTGACATGATGATACATAGAGGCAATACAGCAGGATAAAAGGATAGCCATGGGTCACACCAGATAACCTAGTATATATCATCGTCCTTTGTGAGTACTCCCATAACTCCTTGCAGAGCGTCCATACTGGCCCATTGGCAGCAAGTCTCTAACACTATCTGGACTTTGCTTGGGGCACGGAATGTCAGTTGTTTATTAATCCAGGGCTGATAGTCATACACACTGTCACATGTATTACCCAGTTGCCTGCCTGAGCCAATTTTAGAGCCATTTGGTAAAGAGTAGCATTTCCACATATGGGAACACTTTCCTCTACTGGACGTTTTTCTACAGTTTGTTCACAGCATTACATATAACGACATTTGCAAACCCTAGTCCCAGATAATTTTTGGTGCTCTTATTCACTGAGGATGAAATTCAACCCTGTGCATCGGGCCAGCACAAAGGCTATTCAGTACTTAAGCCAAAATTAGATGGCATCCGCCTTGTGGTGGTTCCTCTGTACCAGGAGTGAACTTCACCTTCAGTGTACACTTTTTTAGAGCTACTTGGAAGGAGGGGGTCCAGAGTGAACCCTGCCTTAAGCAGCCAGCCATGGATCGGAAATATGAGTTGGTTTTTAGTCAAAGGTTAAAAAACTCTACTGGAAGCCTTGGGAATACTTCAAAGAGGTCACTCAGAATAAGGGTTGATTTCTTGAAGTGGATCTGTAGCGCAGGTTTCACTGGACATATTTTAAGCTTTTCTCACTCTTCTCAATTTTTTTTTTAAATAAATATGAAGCTTTCCTACACTCATTCCATATCTCCATCTTTAATGCTAAAGTCCTAAAACCTAGGACACCTTCCCCTTACACAGATATGCAATAAATGCATGGTAACATCATAAAATTGCTAAATAAAATTGTGACCTTTCACTTCCCCATCTTTTGCATTGTTCTTATTGTTCTCTAGGATCTATGTTAGCTATCAACAGTAATACTACGCATCTCTGACCAACTACAGCTCACCAACTCAAAGCTGAGCTCCCACTAGAGAACAGCAGAAACATGGAGAGTCACAGAGAAGTATTTAATGCTTCTATGAATCAGCCATAATAATCAAACATGGAGTAAAGAAATGGTATTTTTATGATGTAAAAGAGATGAGGTTTTAGATGGTGTGGGAGGTAGACGAGATGGGAAGGGGAGAGAGGGAAATTTTTATTAATGCAGAAATCCATTTGTAGGACAAATGTAGATAGGATTGGCAGTGATCTGGGAGTGTGGAAAAAAGAGGAAGTACAGGAAGTTGCAGTGATGTCATCAGTCTAGTCAGCAGAACAGTTCTTTATTAAGTAGACTAGTAATTTTGTTGAGCAATATGTAGCTCTGTGTTATGACTGTCTGAGAAACTACTCATGTTGTAATTACATATACATTTCAAGGTTTTTTTCAGGATAAAGGGATGAGCAAGTCTATAGTGAACTGCATTACAACACCATAGCTTTGATCTTAATAGCCAGATATTTTATACAGCAGTGGTGGCCAAACTTCTTAACATGTTGGCTGCATACTGCCAGAGTCAGGACCCCCGACTGTTTGCTGCCCCGCCCTGCTTCAGGGCCGGGGCTCATAGACTTTACTGCTTTGTCATGACTACAGGCCAGAGCCCTCTACTGTTTGGTGCCCTGC
Source organism: Mauremys mutica (assembly GCF_020497125.1). Lineage (NCBI taxonomy): Eukaryota > Metazoa > Chordata > Testudines > Geoemydidae > Mauremys > Mauremys mutica. The sequence goes on along the minus strand of NC_059074.1, from coordinate 81,936,645 downwards.
CCTGTCCAAGGCTCCTGACTGCTCTAGCAGGCCAAGTGGTGGAAGCCCCAGTGCTTATTTCCCCTGAAATGTGCCCACTTTGTAGCAAGGGGTCATGGTCTTCCGCCCAGACGGATGGAGAGACAGCCACAACCACCCTACACTCCTGTATTTATAGAACCTCTTCTTATTGCCTTTTATATCCCTTGCTAGGTGTAACTAATTTATGCCTTAGCCTTTCTGATTTTGTTCCTACAGGCCTGTGCTCTCCTTTTATACTCAATTTGTTCATGTGTCCACTTTTGTGGGATTCTTTTTTGATTTTCAGATCATTAAAGAGCTCCTAATGGAACTATATTGACCTTTTCTTACAATCTTCTTAAGGGTTTTTCTAGGATCCTTAGCACTGAAGCATGTTATAGCAAATTATCCCAATAGAAACAAACGATAGGAAGAAAAGTAAAAGGTAATCGAGCCTGGGGAAGAGCATGTGAAGGCTTTGAGTACTGTTTTATGGTAACAACCACACTCAGAAGGGGAGCAGTATTGTGAAAACACCAGATGTAGTGGTCTGTTGGAGGTGAGATGTAAAATGAGGCTGTGGCAAGACCTGAGCCCATACTGGGTAATCTCATTTGCAGAGACCCATTGCGAATGACTAACTAACAAGTACATGAATTAACCCAATTACATTAAGGCAAAACATTGAATCACAAAATATATTATAGGTATTTATAATACAAAAGCTGGTGATACTGGATGTTAAGCCAATGGAGTCTTGGCCAATTCTGTTCAGGTCCCTGACATCCAATAGGACCCTGGGCAGCTTTTTCCTTTACCTTTTTGGGAATTGCAGGAACAAACCCCTCATCCCGCTTTAACTCTGACACTCAGCATATGGCCAACATGGACACAAAAGCTGTGTGGCATGCAGATTAAAAAGAACAACAAAATCATTTAGGAGTGCTTTATCTTCTCTATCAGGTGGGGCTGGGGGCGTAAAGGTTGTCGAGGCTCACAGTGGACTTTGATAATGACAGCCACAGCGTTACTCTAATCTCTCCCCACTCCCCGTCTCAGCAACAAAACCGTTCACCCCCTTTTCCAGATAATTGATGAAGATGTTGAACAGCACAGGTCACAATACAGACCCTGCTATTTACTTGTCTTCATTGTGAAAACTGACCATTTATACTTACCCTTTGTTTCCTATCTTTTAACCAGTTATTGATCCACAAGAGAATCTTCCCTCTTATCCGATGACTGCTTAGTTTACTTAAGAACCTTTGGTGAGGGACCCTGTCAGAAGCTTCCTGAAAGTCCACATACACTGTATCTACTGGATCACCCTTTGTCCACATGCTTGTTGATACCCTCAAAGAACTTTAATAGATGGAAGAGGCATGATTTCCCTTTACAAAAGCCATGTTGACTCTTCCCCAACATACTGTGTTCCTTTATGTGTCTAATAATTCTGTTCTTTACTATAGTTTCAATCAATTTGCCTGGTACTGAATTTAGGCTTATACTCTTAGGGGAATTCTGCACCACTGCACAAACGCAGAATTAATGTCCCCCGCAACATCTACTCTTTCCTTGCTGAATAACTGATTAACGCGCCCCTCCTGGGCAGTGGTCCCAAGCAGGTGCATCTGGTTTGGACATCAGGAGTAGCCAGGGGAGACGTAAATCACCACCTCAGGGGCGGGGCTGGGCATGCATGTGAGACGCTGCAGGGTGGGAGGGTCCCAGAGCTCCGGCTCTGGTCCGAGCCCAGAAGTCTGCACAGCAATGAAACAGCCCTGCAGTCAAATTGCACAAGCTATTGTAGACCCTTAAAGTCTTCTGTGCTTGACATACATGGAAATATTAGTACTGTCATCTGCTGTGTGGAGCCATATAGATGTACTAATATGACTAGTAAGGAAACTATTTGTCCAATAACATTTCCTGAATCTTGTGTCTGTATTGTTACAGATGCATTTGCTCACAGGTATTTTGAAAAAAATTATCAAAATAATTGAAAATGACATGATTATATTATGTTGTTTTGACAAATAAAATATGCAGAATTCTGTACACTATTTTAAATTTCTGCAAAATTTTTAGTTTTTGATGCAGAATTCCCACCAGGAGTAGGCTAGCAGCCTATAATTGCAAGGATCACCTCTGGAGCTTTTTTAAAAACTTGGCATTATCTTAGCTATCTGCCAGTCATCTGGAATAGAGGTTGATTTAAGTGATACGTTATATATCACAGCTAGTAGTTGTGCAATTTCATATTTGAATTCCTTCAGAACTCTTGGGTGAATACCATGTGGTCCTGGTGACTGATTACTGTTTAATGTATCAATTTGTTTCAAAACCTCCTGTAGTGATGTAACCCACAGATCTCCCAGGTGTGGTACTCAGTTCCCTCTAGTGGCACCGAGACCAGTTAGAAATTAATGGGTCTGCTCTACAGCCTGAGCTAAGGGCCATGTAACTTTTAGCTCATGCAGTAGAGGCTCATGCACTAAGCTTCAGGTTCAATCCTGCCCGCCGGTGACCAGGTCTGTCGGTGTTGCACTGACACCTCAATCTGGGACAGCTCCTCAGATTTGTCACCTAAAAAGAATGGCTTGGAATCTCCCTCACATCTTCTGCAGTGAAGACCAATGCAAATAATTCATTTTGCTTCTCGGCAACTGCCTTATCTTTGAGTGCTCCTTTAGACACCTGGGTCGCCCAGTGTTCACTACAGTTGACGATATTTACTCTTGACTACCCTTCTGGTCAGAGGCTGCTTCAAAAGAGCCTCTGCCCCACCCTGTGAATCTGGTTTTGTCTATCACAGTTTCAGAACCTGTCTCATTTAGTTGTGGTACTGAAAGTTCCCCATAGCTTAAAGCACTACTGCAAGATGTACTGTTGAGGTGGTTTGGGTTCCTCCACGCTTTGGCTTTTGATGTTTCTTGACAAAAAAGTCTCTCATGAGGAGACAAACGAGTGCCCAGGTGTGGTTAGGTTGGTTGTCTTACTGTATATTTCTCTGAGTAAGGCAGAAATCAAACTGAGGAAGCAGAGGAGGGAACCTAACATGGCAGAAAAATCCTAAACACTGAATGACATCTCCTCCCGAGAGAGAAAGTGAGGAAGAACAACTCAGGAGATACACCGTTGCAGATTTAGCCTTAGTAGTAACACGACAAATGCAGTAATGTGACATTTTATTCTAATAAGAATCTAACATTGATCAGAATGGACTAGCTTATGCAGCCGCACCCAGCTCAAGTGCTAATTGTAGTCCACCCAATTACCTTAGTTAAATATTCATCAGCTTGATATTGAGCCTTTGAGTTACAGGCAGAGGTTCTCTTTACATGGAAGGTAGGTGTGGGAACTCTCTTATCTAGACAGAGAAGCCACAGAGAGCTCTGAACAGACATCTGATTATGTCTCTGAGGGCTTGTTTACACTTGAAATGCTACAGCTGTAGTGCCGAAGTTGCACTGCTGTAGCGCTTCAGTGTAGACAATGCCTACAACAACAGCTATACCAATCTAAGTAGACCAGCCTTAGGTGGCACTTACCTAAGGGGATGGTGGTTAAGACGTTGAGGCTGATGTGATCAAGTACTAGGGTGACCAGGTGTCTGGATTTCAACCGGAGCACCCAGTCAAAAAGGGATCCTGGTGCCTCTGGTCAGCAATGCTGACCAGGCTGTTGACTGTCCAGTTGGCATCGCTGCGCAGCTCTGCACGGCTACCAGTAAGCAGCCGTCATGTCCCTGTAAGCAGGGGTGGGGAACCTAGGGCATGTGGGCCGGATCCAGCCCTGTGATTAATTTCATCCAGCCAGCAGCACTCCCGGTGGGGAGCCACAAGCACCAGCTCATCCCACTGCAGGGGGAAGTCCCGCACCTCCACACCCCCACTCCCTACAGGGCTGGAGCCAAAATCACCAGCTTGCCCCACTGCAGGGGGAAGCCCTGAGCCTCCGCATCCGTCGGGCAGGTGAATGGCCTGCAACTGATTTTTTTTTCTGTGGGTCAATGGCTCGTGACAGAAAAAATGTTCCCCAACCCAGAGACCACACCCACAGCCAGAGCCCTCACTTCCCCACACACGACCTAACCCCCTGCCCCAGCCCTGATCCCCCTCCTGCCCTCCAAACCCCTCAGTCCCAGCCCAGAGCCCCCTCCTTCACCCCAAGCCCCTCATCCCCAGCCCCACACCAGAGCTCATACCCCCAGCCGGAGCCCACACTCCAATCTCCTGCCCCAGCCCGGAGCCACTTCTTGCACCCTGAACCCCACATTTCTGGCCCCACCCTGGAACCTGAACACCCAGCCCAGAGTCCATACCTCCTCCCACACCCCAAACCCCTGCCTCAGCCCAGAGCCTCCTTCCACACTCCAAAACCCTCAGCTGCATGCCCCCAGCCCAGAGCCCCTTCCTGCACCCCAAACCCCTCATCCCTGGCCCCACCCCAGAGCCCGCACCTCCAACTGGAGCCCTCACCCCCTCTCGCATCCCAACCCCCTGCCTCAGCCTGGAGCCCCCTCCTGCACTCTGAACTCCTCGTTTCTGGCCCCACCCCCAGCCAAAGCTCTCACCCCTCTCCTACAACCCAGCGCCCTGAGCCAGCCTGGTGAAAATGAGTGAGTGAGTGAATGAGGGAGGATGGGGAGAGCGAGCGATGGGGGCGGGGGGGGGGAAATGGAGTGCGCAGGAGCAGGGCCTCTGAGAAGGGGCAAGGCATGGGTGGGGCCTCAGAGGAGGGGCGGGGCAAGGGTGGTCGGTTTTGTGTGAGTAGAAAGTGGGCAAACCTACCAGGTGTTTGTAAAATAAGATACATGGAGGCAGGAAGAGAATGGCTACTCCTAAAAAAATAGCTTAGAACTAGGTGTTTTAGCTGGAGTTGTTAAGGTGCAATTGCCTCACTTTATGGTTTTTGCAACCTTTGTTCAAAGTGAACAGCAGGAACTGTGTGCATATTGTGAAAAGCTAAGAAAGAACTCCCTGAATGTTCAATTTATTCATTTCATTTTCAGTGAAGTAAAACCCCACTCTAGGACCAGGTAGGTCTAGATGGACCAAAAAATAAATATTTTTTTTCAGTCAAGTTAAGCTAACTCAATTGAAACTCCTCTCTTAATATCAATCTACACACAGTTTAACATGATGTGACCCGGCCATTATATAACATAGGCTCCCTGCTACTCTAGGATGCAGCTCCCTAATTATACCTGGTCACCATTTTGTCACTGCTGAGTTAATCTGACTGAAAAAATACTTGTTTTTGTACACGACATGGCCGTAGAGGGGATTTATTCATTAGGAGTGAGATGAGTGAATCAAACATACAGGGAGTTCTTTCCTAGTCTATTTCATTCACAATGAAGTACACAGTTCCTGTTAACTTAAAAAAAAAAGATAGCAAAATGGTAAATGTCATGTAGAATAGGCTACAAGATGATCAGCTCAGGCAATCTTAAAGGTTTGTCTACATGAGCACTGGGTATCCAATCAGGCTAGTTCAATTGAGTTAGCTTAACTCAAATACAGAACAGCTTTTTCCAGCATGTATGATCTAGGGTCTAAAAAACTCAGATTCTACTTCAAATGCTTGTGAGCTGGGACAAATTCTGTCCTCACTTGATCTGTGCAATCTCACTGAAATCAAATAGCTCCTCCTGTGCAAGTCCACTGAGCAAAACAGAGTTTCACAGAGGTACCAAAGGGCAGAATTTGTTCTGAAGAAACTTTATTACTGAGGATGCATGGAAAGGAAAAAGCCCAGCTTCACTTGCAGACTCCTGTAGTAGTTTGTAGGACTGACAGCTAGAAATGAATGTTACTACTTATTGAAATTTGTTATTCAGTAGGATTTTCCTCATCCACACACTACTATTTGCACAAAAATGGCAAAAGGCCAACCACCCTATATCTAAGCAAAGATTAGTGTTATTCTGAAGTGTCATTCTGAAGTCTCTAAAACATCATTAATTTTATAAAATACTTATTAATACATAATATAATAAACCTAAAGTAGAACCAACAAACTGAACGAAAAAAAGACATTCTATGATGCATTATTCTTGAAGGGGTTATTGCTAGTTTGCATGTTAATTTTCAATGGATCTCCTAATTACCCGCATGAATTAGTAGAGATCTACTCTGTATTCTGCATAATGCATTTTCAGACCCCCTAACCCTTGCCTTTTGCTTGTACAGAATTACAGAACTGACACTTTCATCGGTACAAATTGGCAGCATGAAAAGAACAAATTATTCAGATAACCTTAACTTTGAATCAAGGAAACAATTTCCCTAAAAAAAGAGAAGTATTTCCTGGAGTGCTTTCCTGGAGAACCCAATAATAGTGGGGGATTTCAATTATCCCCATATTGACTGGGAACATTTCACTTCAGGACAAAATGCAGAGATAAAATTTCTCGATACTTTAAATGACTGCTTCATGGAGCAGCTGGTATGGGAACCCACAAGGGGAGAGGCAACTCTGGATTTAATCCTGAGTGGAGCGCAGGAGCTGGTCCAAGAGGTAACTATAGCAGGACCGCTTGGAAATAGTGACCATAATACAATAGCATTCAACATCCCTGTGGTGGGAAGAACACCTCAACTGCCCAACACTGTGGCATTTAATTTCAAAAGGGGGAACTATACAAAAATGAGGGGGTTAGTTAGACAAAAGTTAAAAGGTACAGTGACTACAGTGAAATCCCTGCAAGTTGCATGGGCCATTTTTAAAGACACCATAATAGAGGCCCAACTTCAATGAATACCCCAAATTAAGAAAAACAGTAAAAGAACTAAAAAAGAGCCACCGTGGCTTAACAACCATGTAAAAGAAGCAGTGAGAGATAAAAAGACTTCCTTTAAAAAGTGGAAGTCAAATCCTAGTGAGGCAAATAGAAAGGAGCGCAAACACTGCCAACTTAAGTGCAAGAGTGTAATAAGAAAAGCCAAAGAGGAGTTTGAAGAACAGCTAGCCAAAAACTCCAAAGGTAATAACAAAATGTTTTTTAAGTACATCAGAAGCAGGAAGCCTGCTAAACAACCAGTGGGGCCCCTTGACGATCAAAATACAAAAGGAGCGCGTAAAGACGATAAAGTCATTGCGGAGAAACAAAATGGATTCTTTGCTTCAGTCTTCATGGCTGAGGATGTTAGGGAGATTCCCAAACCTGAGCTGGCTTTTGTAGGTGACAATTCTGAGGAACTATCACAGATTGAAGTGTCACTAGAGGTGGTTTTGGAATTAATTGATAAACTCAACATTAACAAGTCACCGGGACCAGATGGCATTCACCCAAGAGTTCTGAAAGAACTCAAATGTGAAGTTGCGGAACTATTAACTAAGATTTGTAACCTGTCCTTTAAATCGGCTTTGGTACCCAATGACTGGAAGTTAGCTAATGTAACGCCAATATTTAAAAAGGCCTCTAGAGGTGATCCCGGCAATTACAGACCGGTAAGTCTAACATCGGTACTGGGCAAATTAGTCGAAACAATAGTTAAAAATAAAATTGTCAGACACATAGAAAAACAAACTGTTGAGCAATAGTCAACATGGTTTCTGTAAAGGGAAATCGTGTCTTACTAATCTATTAGAGTTCTTTGAAGGGGTCAACAAACATGTGGACAAGGGAGATCCGGTGGACATAGTGTACTTAGATTTCCAGAAAGCCTTTGACAAGGTCCCTCACCAAAGGCTCTTACGTAAATTAAGCTGTCATGGGATAAAAGGGATGGTCCTTTCATGGATTGAGAACTGGTTAAAGGACAGGGAACAAAGGGTAGGAATTAATGGTAAATTCTCAGAATGGACAGGGGTAACTAGTGGTGTTCCCCAAGGGTCAGTCCTAGGACCAATCCTATTCAATTTATTCATAAATGATCTGGAGAAAGGGGTAAACAGTGAGGTGGCAAAGTTTGCAGATGATACTAAACTACTCAAGATAGTTAAGACAAAGCAGATTGTGAAGAACTTCAAAAAGATCTCACAAAACTAAGTGATTGGGCAACAAAATGGCAAATGAAATTTAATGTGGATAAATGTAAAGTAATGCACATTGGAAAAAATAACCCCAACTATACATACAACATGATGGGGGCTAATTTAGCTGCAACGAGTCAGGAAAAAGATCTTGGAGTCATCGTGGATAGTTCTCTGAAGATGTCCACGCAGTGTGCAGAGGCGATCAAAAAAGCAAACAGGATGTTAGGAATCATTAAAAAGGGGATAGAGAATAAGACTGAGAATATATTATTGCCCTTATATAAATCCATGGTACGCCCACATCTCGAATACTGTGTACAGATGTGGTCTCCTCACCTCAAAAAAGATATTCTAGCACTAGAAAAGGTTCAGAAAAGGGCAACTAAAATGATTAGGGGGTTAGAGAGGGTCCCATACGAGGAAAGATTAAAGAGGCTAGGACTCTTCAGCTTGGAAAAGGGAAGACTAAGGGGGGATATGATAGAGGTATATAAAATCATGAGTGATGTCGAGAAAGTGGATAAGAAAAAGTTATTTACTTATTCCCATAATACAAGAATTAGGGGTCACCAAATGAAATTAATAGGCAGCAGGTTTAAAACAAATAAAAGGAAGTTCTTCTTCACGCAGCGCACAGTCAACTTGTGGAACTCCTTACCTGAGGACGTTGTGAAGGCTAGGACTATAACAATGTTTAAAAGGGGACTGGATAAATTCATGGTGGCTAAGTCCATAAATGGCTATTAGCTAGGATGGGTAAGAATGGTGTCCCTAGCCTCTGTTCGTCAGAGGATGGAGATGGATGGCAGGAGAGAGATCACTTGATCATTGCCTGTTAGGTTCACTCCCTCTGGGGCACCTGGCATTGGCCACTGTTGGTAGACAGATACTGGGCAAGATGGACCTTTGGTCTGACCAGGTACGGCCGTTCTTATGTTCTTATGCTTTGTGTATTAAAATTTACTCTAATCCCTATTAAGTTGCTGATTTGAATTCCAATTTATTATGTATTACTGTTTGTTGGTTTTGATAACGTCTTTGGCTTTGCCAACAACCATGGCAAAAACCAAAGGTGGGAGGTGAGCTTAATGGGTAAAGATATCTCTATCACTCTGTTCTCAGGGTTTAACTGGAGCCCAAAAAACAATAGTATGATATTGACTAATGAACTTTGTCTTTGCCACTTGCCTGCTTGGCTCCTTTTCCATGTACCAGGACAAGTGAAATCTTTGTTCTAGGAATCAGGAAGGCTGGTGTAGTTATTTTATATGCAATCAATCACTTGCTCAATTGTTTTGAGATTTTTTTTAAAGGAAAATCACTGACAAACTTATACCAGCATCATGGTTAACAACTCAGTGTAGAATAGACAAATTCTGGTTATGGTTCCCATAGCCATAGCTTATATTAATATGATTCTAATCTCTCACTAATTTTCCTCTTGTGTGACTCCATTAATTTAAATGGTTTTATTCCTGATTTACACTAATGTAACTGAAATCTGAATCAAACACACACTCCTTACGTATATAAATCACATTTGAAGACCGACCTCAATAATACAAAACTGTTACATACATACATTCATGGGAGTTGACTGGTTCCTGCCAAAAAAATAAAATTCAATTTCTTGACTTTTGTAATTTAAATTACAATCATAACTTTGCTCTACCATGTCTCCATTTTGCTATATAACAATTAAAAGATAAGATTATTGGACGTCCTTTGTAACGTTTTAGGGTGTTTCAGTTGCAAGGTCTTTTTTGTTTTTGTTAAATACAGAATTGGGTTCCATGTGAAGAATGAAATCCCAACTTTTTAACTGATATCCAGCCAGGCATTAACAATTGACTTGGCAGTTTTCATATCTAGGTACAGCAGTGTTCCAAAAAGAGAACAAAATATCAAAACTTGTAAATAGTAAACAAATGCTTATTAAATAGTAAAACTTTATCACTCTCTCATACTGCAAGACAGTAATCTGATATTTAATTTCACAGTAGCTGTTTTCTACGAAGTTAGTACACTAAAATTTCTCAAAGACAGTGATGCCACAAGTAGGGACATTCTTTTCTACTCCAAAATTAAGTCTCAAGATGGCTTATAGAGCAATATTGATTTTATCCCCTGATGATAAGGCATGGTTTTGCTGTTTCAAAATTATGCCGGGCAGAATTCTGTATTTTATCTGTATGTTTCCACAGAAACATATATTGAAATAACCTGTTGAAGACAACATGGGATATGTTGGGTTTTCCATCATTTGCAGTGTAAGTCATAACTGGATGTAAATAATATGCTACAACTCAAACACAAGTTATAGGCCTCATGGAGAAATTACTGGGTAAATTCTTATGGCCTAGCGTTATGCCAGTGGTCAGACTAGATCAGGGGTGGCCAACCTGCGGCTCCAGAGCCACATGCGACTCTTCAGAAGTTAATATGCAGCTCCTTGTATAGACACCGACTCCAGGGCTGGAGCTACAGGTGCCAACTTTCCCATGTGCCGGGGGATGCTCACTGCTCAACCCCTGGCTCTGCCACAGGCCCTGCCCGCACTCCACCCCTTCCTGTCCCGTCCCCTGAGCCTGCAGTACCCTTGCTTCTCCCCCCCTCTTCCCCAGAGCCTCCTGCAAGGCACGAAACAGCTGATCGGGAGGTGCAGGGAGGGAGGGGGAGGTGCTGATCGGCGAGGCTGCCGGTGGGTGGGAGGCACTGGGAGTGGGGGGAGGAAGGAGCTGATGGGGGGCTGCTGATGTATTACTGTGGCTCTTTGGCAATGTACATTGGTAAATTCTGGCTCCTTCTCAGGCTCAGGTTGGCCACCCCTGGACTAGATGATCAAAATAGCTGTTTCTGGCCTTTAAAAACACACTATGAGCCTTATATATATATATATTAGTATTACAACTAAGAAAATTCAATTTTCTTCAACTAATAGTCTGCTGTTTACTTCTGTTTATGGGAAAGTTAGTTTCTCTGCTGAGCCAGATAGTTTTAAAATAAGTTATGACAAGAAATGCATTACACAACCTTGACTTGTAAGCTAATAGCTGAAACATAGTTCTCACACCAGACAGAAATAATTAGCATCTTTCTTTCCACCAGTTTGCTGGCATGCAACAATACTTATGACAAATAGATGAGTAACACTACTGGAGAAAATGAACATGAGGAAAGCAAATGCATTCTCTACTTTCCTTCCCTGGAAAAACTTTACCTTTTAGCAGGAAACAGTGCATGCTAGTTAGTTAATGCATTAGCGTAGCTGAGTGTCACTTTATTGTACCTATGTTATTTGTTGGCTTATACATATTTCATGAAAATACAATCTAAAAGGGAAAAAAGTTATATGGTCTACGTGTCTCTGTGGAAGATCTCCTCAAGCCATTTCTCACACAACCCCAGCAGAATTTATTCCTAGTTATTACAATGTATAATGCTCATTTGCTAACTTGCAAGAGTTCATGAACAAGTTTTTTTTACAATAAAGTTAAGAATACATTAAATGTTATATTCCTTTTCCTCCAAAAATTGTCATCTCCTCTAATTAAATGTTTTTGGTTCCCCCTTACCTTTCTTGACATTGTTGGTAATGAAGTGATAGATATTGAAATTGCTGCGGGAGTTTGAGAAAATTGGGGATCTGGACATGGTATTGAAGACAACTGGTTTTCTTGAGCAACATAGTGTCTATCTGGTATGTCAGAGTATCTGAAAGGAGAGAAAACATTGGGTATTTAATAAATGCTAATAAAATGAAGTCCAGGATATGCTTCCACTGCTAAATTTTTAGGCCTGGTCTATATCTAAAACATAGGTTGACTTATCTAGGTCACCCCAGGGTGTGAAAACTACATGTCTCGGGTGTGAATTTAACTCAACCTAAGCCCCCTGTAGACACTGCTTAGTCGATGGAAGAATTCTGTTGACTTAGCTTCCACCTCTTGAGAGGGTAGATTTACGACAGAAAAATCCCTTCTGTAGCTATAACAAGTTTCTACACTACAGCAATATAGCGTCAGCTCTGTCACTGTAGTGCTTGTAGTGTAGACATACCTTTATATATACCTCCTTATACAGCCCCCTAAAGTAATTTTTGTACCTGTTAGTGTTTACAGCCCTCAGATATTTGTAGATTTCATGCCGTTTTTTAGTAAAGACAGCCATTTTTATTTAAGTCTTCTAATGTTTTCTCAAAAGCAGTCCCATCAGCCCCCACCCCCCTTTTTTTCTCATTGCTCTTCTTTGAATTTCTTCCAATTCATCAGTGTCTTTCTGGTAATGAGATGCCTACAGCTGAATGCACTATTCAGTGGGGGGCAGTCATACCTGAGAAGAAATATTATCCCCTTGTCCTGTGATGCAACCTCTGTGTACACAGCCCAACACTGCACAGGGCTTTTTGGGTCCATCATGCACTGCACATTCTGCTCACCTCACTCCTACAAGTAGTCTCCCCAAAAAGTGGGACTATTAACAGGAAGAGAGTTTGGCCCTAGATGAGCATGATGGTATGTCATTTGTGCACATGATCACAAAGTAAAACTAAGAACTCAGCAAAGTAAGTGACTCAGTTTTGAACACGACAGAATATAAAACACAACAGGCCCAATTTTGCCCACACTTATACTCATACCACTGTCTTGATTTCAAAATTCTGAACCAAGAGGACTTACAAAAATTTCATTTCACAGTGCCCCACTAATGAAGAAATAAGACATTTAAAAAAATTATAAATGATTCCTGTAATATGAGATGCTTTGTGCATTCTTGGAACCTGGATAGCGAGGCAGTGCAGGGCACCCTCTTATCCCCCTGTGCGGGCAGAAGGGAAAGAGTTTTGCAGAGTGGTTATGTCTCCTTCCTGGGCAGGGCAAGAAGGGACGGAGCCAGCACAGTTGCACTGGGTAACGTGCTGTGTCTGTACCTGGCAGAGTTTACTTCTTCCTCCTCCTCTCCCTCCCCCAGAGCAGTAGAGGAACTGAGAGGGAGACTGTGATACTCTTGAGTCACAGTCTTCTGCCCAGGTTGCTCCTGGAGCAGTGGAACAATGTCTCTTACTTTGGGCTCATAGCAAAGTCACACCTTAGCCCTTGGCTGCCATGAAAAAGATGGAGAAAAGTTCTCTCTTGCCACAGAGGGCAAGACAAGAGGCAATGGGTTCAAACTACAGCATAGCAGATTTAGATTAAATCTCAGGGGAAAACTTCCTAACTGTAAGAACAGTAAGACAATGGAACAGACTGCCTTGGGAGGTCATGGAAGCTCCTTCACTGAAGGTTTTCAAAAGGAGGCTGGATCGCCATCTGTCTTGGATTGTTTAGACACAACAAATCCTGCATCTTTTCAAGGGGTTAGACTAGATGATCCTTGCGGTCCCTTCAAACCCTGAAATTCTATTATTCTAACATGCCTGCAGTCCACAGCATTTAATTGCTTCAGATTAGCTCCACTACTATATGAGAGAATCCAGAAGTTGATCATGGGCAGCTGCTCATCTGGGTGAATGTCTTCTCATGTCAGGTGCTGGAAGGTTCTGTTATATCCCACTTTTGTTTACTGTGTATATGAGGCCTCTGGTAGGGCTAGTCAAGATATATGGTGCAAGATGTCTTCAGTATACTCGTGCCACTCTGCTTCATGTCCAACTGATCTTACTAATGCAGTGGAACAGATGACCCATTGTCTGCAGGAGATCAGGGTCTAGATGAAGGCTAATTGGCTGAGGCTCAATCCAGCTAAGGAGGAGTTAATGTTGGTAGGCAGAGGGAAGCAACCGGAAGAATTGGCAAGTACTATATATTACTCCTGGGAGAATTCTGCACCAAAAAATTAAAAATTCCATGCACAAAATTTTAAAATTCTGCATATTTTATTTGTCAAAATAATGTAATATAATCATGCTGGTTTCAATTATTTAGGTCATTTATTTATACTACAATACAATGGATGGAGAATGGGAGTGAAGAGCATTGGAGGAAATCCCCAACCCCCCTTGCCTAATAGTAATGTAGCTAGGTTCGACCCTTTATTTTTAGTTATTAGTCAACCAATATATGCAGCCATATGCTCAGTGTTACATCATAGGCAACTGAAGAATAAGTGAGGGCTGGGGAATCAAACTCACAATTTATATTGGTTACTGACCATCACCAGAAAGGTCAATAGCAAACAGTTCATAGAGCACATTTTTTGAGTCAAAAAATTTAGACGAGTTCTAATCACTAAAGAACCATAAGCATTTATAAGGTCATACTGTCCTTCACAGCAGTCTGGCAATGTAAAGGAGCTTTAAAACTTTTACACCTGTTTTATACTCCTGGGGGAATTCAATAAGAACAATGGGAACAATTGATTGTTACATTCTGCTGTGCCTGAGGGGACAGAGCCTTCCCTACGCCTACCTCCTCAGAAACACCCCAACACCCTGCCCCTTCATGCCAAGTGTGCTGCAATAGCGAGCGAGAGGGACAGAGTGTCTTTCTCTCACACGTATGACAGCCTAGCCCCCTCCCACTCCTCCCGCAGTGATTTATGTCTCTACCGGCTGCTTGGGGTGCCTAAACCAACCTGCCTCCACTGCCAGGGACGGGCGTGTGACCACTCTTGTGGCTTCCTTTTGCTTCCCTGTCAGAAGTCATTTTTCTACGGGAAAGCAAATTAATCTGTGGGGGGACATGAATTCTGCACACACGCAGTGATGCAGAATTCCCCCAGGAGAAGTATGTGCTTCATTTGTGATTTAGGTTTGAAGTTTAGGGCCTTGATTAGGACCGAGGCTGCTATTAGAGCCTAAGCAGCTGTAGCCAAAAAGCTGTTTTATCACCTATTGATGAGGCAATTGCGTTTATTTCAGATGCTGTTTTCATCTCAAACAAATACCTGAGGATGCATCTTTAAGCCACACAAATACTGGAGCTGGTGGAAAATATGGCAGCATGCTTACTGAATGGAGCTTCACATCAGGAGTAAACAATGTCGGATATTCAGGAGCTACATTTTGTGTTTCTGAGTGAACACAAGGTGATGGTTTAAACTTTTAAATCCCTGAGTGATTTAAAGACCAGGTTACATAAAAGATGGTCTCTCTCCCCATGCCACACAACCACAGTTTAGTTCCTCAGAAATAGCCAAGCTACCTTCCTTTCTTATAAACAGGAGGGAAACAGCTACCAGGATATTCTCTCAGAAATCTTCTCAATTCTGGAATACACTTTCTGTCTTGGTCTGTCAAAATCCCAAATGGCTGGGAGAAAAAAAGACAGGATTTGCAACATGTCATGAAGCTTACCAAATCCTCACAGATGTTTGCAAGGCCCATCTATTGTCTGAGCCACCCAGGGTGGAGGTTTATTAATCAGGAGAAATGGGGGGCAAGGTGTTTATAGGAGGGTGAGGAGTTTATTACTTGCTATTACATGTCTGAATATAAGATTGTAAAGTTAATTATACTAAAGGCGCCCAGAGCATGGGATGAGCCAGGGTACTGAGATGGAGACATCTTGTTGCATAATTAATCAAAATTATTATAAAATAATAATCCAATCAATCTTACAGCAGTGGAGCTGGAGCAGAGGCAGAACAGCAAGAAAGGGCTTGGCAGTTAAACTCCAGTAGGTTTACAACCCCTGACAGCAACACCTCAAAAGAAGAGCTCGCTGTCTTCCCTTTGCCATGCTGTGGCATGGCTTTGCTGCAAAGCATGAAGAAGCACTCTGTAAAAGGCTTTGAGAGGAGATGTGAGAAGCTTTACAGAGGCAGAAGATTCTGCTTGCTAATAAATTATTACTGAACAACAGAAGAGCTGACAACAGATACAGTGATAACAAGCCATTATATATAAATTGAAATGAGGTGTATGTCAGAGACAATATCCTTTAGCCTAGCAGTTCCAACCTTCCCATAATGACTTTTTTGTTTTGTAAATGTTTAAAAAGAATAAAAGTAGTTAAGATAATAGAAATAAACACTTAAAACATTTTAATTCATGTTCTGAAAAGACTGATATTATACCTTTAGTTAAATGAATATTGAAAACAGAAATACATGGCAAACAAATGGATTGTTGTTTTACTCATAAATTAATAATATTTAGTACGCTGGCAACCTTCACAATTTTTATAGTGGTAGATTACCAGTTTACACCACTCGGACACCGACTGTCTGTTACTTAATAGCACAGTCTTCAGGCTATGCCCATTAGACCTTTTTTACATATGTCTAACTCCTAATCTGGATTGATTTTTATGAAACATGAAAGGAAACACACACACACACACACACAAAGTTCCTACCCCTACTGGCTCAGGTTTGAATGTAGTTATAATTTGGAAGATATAAGTGAAGTTGTTCTGAAATGATAAATAATTGGGTGATAGGCATACTAGTTTTGTAGTGCAAGTGACAGATACTTGCTATACTTATTTGTTTAAGGAAAACTAAGTAAGAGAGACAGAATTCTAGTTTGTATGATTCCTGATTTTACCATAACTCCTAAGTACAATAACAACAAGCAGTCACAGTAAAGTCTGAACACTCTGTACCAAAACTCTGCCACCTAATGGCCAAATTGTAGATTCATAAATATATAACTTTTTACCTGCATTTTCAAAGAACCTAGAGATGTAAAGGGTCTATAGTCTCATCTCCCTGCCATGGCAGGATCATTTCCTGTTGGTCACTTGATAGCCTTTTGCCTGTGGATCTTACAGGCAAAGATTTTTCTGATACTCAGCCTAAATGTTCTTAATTTTATATTATTATCTTTAGTAATACTCCACTGTGCAACTAAATAATTCTTCCCTCTGACTGCTGAATTCTCACTTTTTAAATATTTGTAGGATTTAACCATGTTTCTCATGTAGTCCCCTCTTAGCAAACTCTAACTTCAATTGCTCCAGCCTCATCTCCCATTTTTCTTGCTCTCCTCTGAATTATCTCCAATTTGTCAGTATATTTCCGATAATGAGGTGCCCAGAGCTGAACACAAATTTCCAGGTGCAGCAGGGGTGAAAGTAATATTAATCTCTTACTGGTACGGGGGCCCACCTCCGGACCCCGGAAGGGGCAGGGCCTCAGGGGGAAGAGGCAGGACTGGGGTCAACCTCCTCATCTGCACTGCCTGGCCCACACCGCCCGGGGCTCTGGCAGTGATTTAAAAGGGCCTGGGGCTCCAGCCACTGCTGCAATAGCGGCAGCTGGGAGCCCCTGGCCCTTTTAAATCGCTGGCCCTGTGGCAGCTGCCCCTTTTGCGCCCCTCCCCTCCCCAGTCGTTGGCCCAGGGGAGGGCGAAAGGGGCTGCGGCAGCGCTTTAATGTCGGCTGCGCACGGGCCGGTACCAGCTTCTTACTTGTATGCCATACTGGCCTACTTTCACCCCTGAGGTGCAGTCACATCAGACCTACATAGAGGACTATTACCTCCTTGCGCTGTTATATGATGGCTTTGTGTATGCAGTTTAAAACTCTTTCTGTTGCAATAAAAAAATTGCAAAATTCATCTAATGTGCTGTAAACTGTAAATACATATGACATAAAGGTGGAGTGATGGTGTTTCTTCCCTTTCCATTTCTACTATGTAGATTGTACAAATCTATACTGACTTTCTCATTAGAAGAACCATCCCACCAGATTTCTGTTTATGCCCACTCAATCATAATCACAATCCTTTAGTAGCTTTTTTAGTTCTTTTTGTTTGTTGCTCACATGCTTTGCTTTGGTGTACAAATACTTTAGAATATTCATACACTTCTTTAATCTTTGTTTCAGAAGAGCTGCATCTTCTAATATTCTATTATCTGCTAGATTATTTGAGTTAGTCAAGCCTTCCCTTTATCCCCTAGTTTAAAGTTCACCTAACTAACCCTACCAGTTACTATTTTTCAGGAGGCCAGTACCCCTTCTATGTCAGTAGCGAACATCAAATCCAAAAAAATTGTCATCCCAGAAGTCATTCCAACGTTCTGTGTACCCAAAATTCTCTTCTCTATATCCTCAGTTATGATTTTTGAATTACAGTCATATAGATTTGTTATAAAGTTTGCCACTGGGTGGCACATTCACTAGGGTGCAAGATCTATCCAAATACTAAATAAATCCTACCCATGACCATCATTCCACTTGCCATGTGATTCCATTATCCCCCCTTAAGTATACAATTGAGTTTAGGTGAGGCAGAGCTAGTGAGTAGGTGTCTACAGTCAGATTTTTAGTTACCCAGCTGCTCTTACAAGTACATCTGGATTTTTTTGTTGTAATTTTCCTACTCACAATATTGGGGAGAACAAAACATATTTTAACTGTATAAATAGTCTCTTGTAATGTAAACCTAAGTATTCAAAAGTTTAATCTTTGCAGCTGTCTAGAAAGTTTTCTACATTTATTATAATCAAATGACTTGACACAGAAGATATTAGAGTTAATTAATACTCAATGTAGGAGTGAAACAAATTGGAGCCCTTTTTAGTATTACTACTTATTACGGTAGCATCCAAAGGCCCCAATCAGGGTCAGAGCCCTATAGATCAGGCACTGTACAAATACATGTATAGATATGATCCTCCACCTAATGAGCTGACTTGTACCTTCTCTTCACACTTGCTGAACTAGATCATCATACTCTGGCTGTACTGTGCATAAATCTACACTCAACTATCCTTGGATGTCATAGTAATAATAATCTTGAAATGTTTATGGTGTTCTATGTGTTCAAAGCATTGTATGAACAATAATCTTCACAACACCTACCACACTCCCGCCCCCACCCCACCTAAGTAGGTGAATAGCTCAACAAAACATATGGAGAAAATAAGGCAGTGAGGTGAAGTAATTTGACCAAGGAGAGAGGAGTCAGGAGTTCTGACTCAAATCTCTCACTCATTCCTGTAACCCATGCTGCTTCTCCACATTTGTTATTATTGACCCACCATGATTTGATGATATTCCTAGAAGTACCACCTTTACTACCACAATACCACACAGTAGTATTGCTTCCTATACTCTTTTCTATCCATGGATCAAGTTATCCCCATATTCAGGGATATATCTGAAGAGATATTTGTGCATCAGTGACATGTCTCATAGACCTTAAGGTCAGAAGTAATGCTCATTTAACTTTTTATCTACATTTATGAAATCCTTTCCCTCTGCAGTATTATTTGAGCATTGGTTTTTTTTTATTCCAATGCATATCTGAAAAACTAGTATAATCTGAATTACTTTATTCTTTAAAATCTCCTGTGACTCTAATTATTTTTGCTTAGAGTGAGTCCCAGTTTCAAAAATCATATTCAATTGGGTATCATTAAATTTGATATGGTACCAAGAGCAATCAGAAAACTTTATTTCTTAAAATAATGTTAGTGCTCATGAGAAAGTGAGAAGATACACACTGCAAGGGAGCCAGAGTGTGGGCAGGTGCTGAGCAAGCCTATCACACCACTTTGTCAATGCACCAAAATCCTGATAATCAACACCCTTTTATTTCAATGCAGGTGTTCTTCTGAACAGAGATTATGCGATGAGCCAAATTATCGCATAATGTGGTTTTATAACAACAAGGAAAAACAACTGGTGTTGTACTAACCAACTCAATCTGACTTGTGCTAAGCCCAACTGAAACCCTAGTCTTTGGCAGAAAAACAATGAGCTGCCTGCCTCAAGAAAATAATTTACAAGACTCTGAAACAGGGAGTGCGACTTTATCTATAATTTAATGGGGAATTGTGCATCACAGCAATTGCAACTAAAGGATCATTACTACTTTTCTGAACTTTAGTAATCTAAATATTTAGCATACTTAGAAAAATATTCCAAATTCACACCAGAGAATTTTAAAATACTCTTTTTCAAGATGCCACCATAAGTAATGGTACCTGTTATAAATCTAGAAATGGAAATCTAGGTTTCAAAAACTGTCTATTAAGATTCCACTGAGATTTAAAATGGAAAGGAAAAACAATTTATTACAATTGGGCTCTTTCAGTATGAGCAACTGTCCTTTCATTCCAGGAATGGATGGTTAACAATGA
Source organism: Mauremys mutica (assembly GCF_020497125.1). NCBI lineage: Eukaryota > Metazoa > Chordata > Testudines > Geoemydidae > Mauremys > Mauremys mutica. The sequence continues at coordinate 81,916,628 of NC_059074.1, read as the reverse complement.
GAGTTCCTAAACTAGAGTATGACAGAATAGTGAGTTGGGAAAAATCTTGGAAATTATTGGGTGCACGATGGGAGAAAACTCAGGAAACAAAACAAAAGCAAAATTTGATTATATCGTATCTGTTCAGCAATCGCCTTTAAGAGCAGGAGCTAGAGAGAAGAAATAAGGAGTTGTAGTCTCCAAAGCTCCATGTTTAATTTGACATTTAAGTTGTTATAATTAAACTTCAGAAGCAACCCATTGATATGGATGACTCTGTTCACACTTCTAAGAGCTATTGTTTCAGGCTCTTACATTGTATATACAATTGAAAGCTTAGATTATGGAGCAAAGTTGGCAGTCACCAGGAAAAAGTACTAGGTTGCTGCAAATTGGCTCAGTTGGACCCCTGCTTATAAATGCTTAAGCTAAGAGGAGTCAGAAGATGGCTGCTTGGGCCTCTCATGCCCATATAACAAAGTAGAAAATTCTCAGAAGTGTATATAAGAAAATGGGTCTATCAGACTGCTGAGCATTTTGTAAAAAGGATTAAAACTCATTTTACTTGGATTTCTCTTCTGCCAACTCCTACCACTTTGCTTCCCCATAGGTCAGCAGGGCTTCTGTTGCCTAAATGCATAATTTGTGTGTTCATATTGTTTATTGCATGCATACTGTGAGAATCCCAGACAAGCACTAGTGCCCCCCCCAATTCAGTTTTGAAAGATGTAAAGAAAAATATACTGCAGTTACTTTGGGAAGAAAAACCTTACTGATCTATAAGGCTGAAAGTAGGGGATGGTTTGGAAAAGATAAAAGAGTAAAGGGGAAAAATGAGGGTGAGAAAGAGAGATGATGGCTGGGGAAGAGGAAATGAAAAAGGACTTTGTTTTTCAGCAGGGTCACAGCCCAATTTTTTGTAATTTAAAAATCTGAATGTTTCATTAATAAAATCAGTACAATTTAAGGATGCTTCCTGTTAAGTAAATAGCAATATCCTGGATGAATAAACTCTAAAGTATTCAGAAGCATTCAATCTCAGGGACCATTTGTTATAAACATCTCATCCTTCATCCTCAGACTTTATTCATGCTAGGACACAGTAATTAGCTTCTGAACATGAAATACCATCTAGTTAATTACATTAAGTATATGGGATGGAGACTGTGTCAAATGGCTCTAAACTTCAGTTACACAGGAAAGTAAACAGAGGCTTTGCCTTCATGGCAAAAAAAAAAGTGTGCTTTATAGCAAGATGACTATCTTGGTGTAAAGTACTAGTGGATACAAGGCACAGATATAAACTCTCTCAATATAGCTAGTCAAGTTCAATCTTATAACCCCACCTCTGGTTTATCACAACTAGTTACACTGAAGTAAAAACTACCGATGTCTCATCTCTACTAGGATTTTACAGTGAGATAGTTATCTTGATGTAAAAAACACACCTCTTTTTGTGGTGAAGACAAAGCCAGAAGCAACAAAATGACCTGTGCCCTCTATAAGAGTTAAGCTGGTTCCTTCAGACTCACCCATTCTTTCAATCTGAGCCTATCAGAATTACCTCTGAAACTGATCTACTCGTAAGAAGGAAAGCCCTCTATCTATGGAGACCAAATTCAGATATAGCCCTTCTTGCCATTGATGTAAAGGTATCAGTTATAAAATAATAAATTCTCTACAATGTGTCAGAGTGCATGCTTTGTTTTGTTTGTTTTATATCAGGACTGCTTCCCATGTGAAATTATGGAATATTATAATAAGTAATGTCTTTCCTTCTTTAATAATTAATTTCTCAAACTACATCCATCTCTGTCTATTTTCAGAGGGTTCTTCCATTGTCCTTGTTCACTTGGGCAAACAAATGAATACTCCAGAATTAATTAATCTTTTCTGTTGCTAGAGGGCTAAGTAACATCTTTCCTAAATGAACCATACACTTTGTGAGCTCCTATGCAAAGCATCGTCTTTTGTGTAGTGTACGTATATTTTTTGGCTTTAGACAGAGAGATCCACAATTCTGATTTAATAAATTACAAAATTAGGAATCAAATACATACAGAGATGAACTGAACATACTGGTTATACCTGTCACAATGCTATAGGAAGGATATTGCTGTTTAGGAGAGGGTGAAGAAGAGGGCTATGAAAATGATACAAAGTATTTAAATTATGAAGAATATCTTAGAGAGTTAACCTGTTCTCACTGGCTTGCAGCTATATCACCTTGGGCTATAAGTATGTCTATTCTAATAAACACTGTTTGACCCGCTCAGCACTTAGCAAGAAAACCTTGAAGGAAAACCCAACTGGTGAAGGAAGTGGTGTTGGTGACTCATGAGGTGACACACTTCAGTTCTGTGTCACCCATGAATCAATACTCAGGCATGGTGCTAGATGGCATTGTACTGCTGAAGATATCATCATTCAGACAGTATGTAAAACTAAGATCCTCAACACTTGTGGTCATTAAAAGATTCTGTCAGGGTTCCCTCCCCACTCTAAACTCTAGGGTACAGATGTGGGGACCTGCATGAAAGACCCCCTAAGCTTATTTCTACCAGCTTAGGTTAAAAACTTCCACAAGGCACAAATTCTTTCCTTGCCCTTAGTATTGCTGCCCCCACCATGTGATTTAAACAAACATTCAGGGAGGACCACTTGGAGCCCTACCTCCCCAAAAATATCTCCCCAAGCCCCTACACCCCCTTGCCTGGGGAGGCATAAGAATAATATTCTAACCAATTGGTTACAAAGTGAGCACAGATTAAACCCCCTGTTTTCTTACTGAAAAACAATCAGATTCTTAAAAGAAGTTTATTTTTTAAAAAGATAAAAGAATTACCTCTGTAAAATCAGGATGGAAGATAACTTTACAGGGTAACAAAAATATTCCAAACACAGAGGATTTTCCCTCTAGGCAAAACTTTAAAGTTACAAAAACAGGGATAAACCTCCCTCTTTGCACAGGGAAAATTCACAGGCTAAAACAAAAGGTAATCCAAAGCATTTCTTTGCTATTACTTACCATTTCTGCAACACTAGATGCTTAGTCCAGATCTACTTAAGGAGATGTATTTTTCCTGCCCTGGTTTCTTGCTGGCTCAAAGAGAACAAAACAAAGACACAAACAAAAACCTTCCCCACAGATTAGAAAGTATCTTCTCCCCTTATTGGTCTTTTTGGTCAGGTGCCAACCAGGTTATCTGAGCTTCTTAACCCTTTACAGGTAAAAGAGGAATTAACCTTTTACAGGGTAAAGAGGGATTTTATGCTACCCTTAGCTGTATGTTTATGACAGATCCCATGACATTATTTCTCAAAATATGGTTTTAATCCTGGTATCTTGGCCAAATACCAGTGTGAGTAATTTCAGTCCTTTTACGCAGAAAGAAATTCCTCCTGTAGTTTTAAATGGATAAGTCATGCTTCACTTCCTCTCCAGGAACTACTTTGTAGGGAAACTGAGGCAGTATGGTTGACATGTTCTGTATCTTCCCTTGACATATATCTGCCTGTAACATTCTTTGGGATACATTATGATGAAATATAATTTTTTGTCTCTGAAAGCGGAGCCCTTGAATTCTATCACTAGCTTTCACACTTTTTAAAACTTCTATTTAATTACCTCAGTATTAAAAAATAAAAAACGCACATGCAAAGTTAAAGGCTACTCCTTTTGAACACTAGTCTATAATTTTGGAAACAAGGAGTAAATTGAAAAATCAGGCAGATCTACATCAGACTATGTATGATGTAAACAATTGTATGTAAACAATGTGGACTAAGTTACCAATAAGGGTTATTGAAGTAAAGTTGAAGAGAAAACTAAACTGATTTCTGAAAGAAGGGATTAAGGAATATGGTGAAAAAAAGCAAGGTGAAATTATGAGAAATCCAAAAGGGACAGATATATTAGGCTAGTTGTGGATTTTCATGTTCCCAAATTTAGGTATGTTTATAAATGAATGTGTCATGTAAATGTCTCTGAAAGTTTTAGAATAGGAAAGAAGTGACCAAAAGGGTGTGTTTCTTCCGGAGTTTGAGAAAGGAAGCTATATACTTTTTCACTGAACTTTCAATTGGTCTACAATCTCACTGGATTGTCTAGCTCAAATTTGGATCAGGGACTGTGATTTCTATCTATTTAGGGTGACCAGATGTCCTGATCAGTGACAGTCCCAGTATTTTATAGTGACAGTCCCAGTATTTGGGGCTTTGTCTTATATAGGTGCCAATTACCCTCACCACTGTCCCGATTTTTCACCCTTGCTATCTGGTCACCCTATATCTATTGCACAGTGATGTGCATGCTGTTAGCATTTAAATAAGATGAGTAATAAAGTAAACATCTCAAAAACACCAAAGTATGATCACTAAAAATTTAATCATGTTTCAATTTTTTAAAAGTTCACATACCAACCTTTAGCCTGATACAGTTTCAAACTGATGAATTATGAAGCATGAGTTTTATCATTGAAATGTCAATAGAATAAAAACTATAGGGGTAATGATGGAGCCAGTTTCAAGATTGACCACCCTTACAGTCTTCTGAAATGTCTTCCTTAGAATGGCTTGTTATGGAGTCACCTGCCAGCAACTCTGTAGTTACCCACTGCATGCCTTATTCCATTTTACATTCTACTTTAACCTATTGAAAACATTTTTGAGGGCAATGGACTAGAACCAGATTATCATAGATATCACCTTGTTATTTATAACCTCTCTGAGACAATTGCATGCAACAGCATAGTTGGAGAAACCCAGTGGTAGCCACTCAGGATCCAGAGGCAAGACATTTTCAGCCTGGCTCCATAGCTCTGGGGTTAGAGCACTGGTCTAGGGGACGGATAGCTCAGTGGTTTGAGCATTGGCCTGCTAAACCCAAGGTTGTGAGTTCAATCCTTGAGGGACCACTTAGGGATCTGGGGCAAAAATCAGTACTTGGTCCTGCTAGTGAAGGCAGGGGCCTGGACTCAATGACCTTTCAAGGTCCCTTCCAGTTCTAGGAGATAAGTAGAGCTGGGTCCTAGATTATCAAACAGTATGAGGTCAGAATGCACTTTACTCTGACCACCTTTCAAAGCACAATCACAACAGGAGCCATGATTACTTTAAAAAATAAAAAAGTACAACTGATCAATCTCGAGCGAGATGACAGCAAAGGACATTATTGGTTAAGTCTTTACTAACCAGAACCAAAGTACTAAATTGATTGGCATTCTATCAATAGATTAGATTAGGCAGAAAATCTATTTTCATTGTCCAAACTGAGAAAATTGCAGAAAACAAACAAAAATTGTAAAATGTAAATCAGAATTAAAAATTTTTCAGTATTAATCAGACAAGATGACGTAACAGTCCCTTCTGGCCTTAAATCTATGACTCAAAGCTGTTATGAGTAACATAGTATAGATTTTGAAATACATTTAACCTTACAACTTCCCTTTAAGGCTGCAAACTTCTCCACACAGAACTACCTTTGGAGATGTCAGCTACAAAACAGCCTCTGAAATCTCTGTTGAGAGAGAGATTTGATTATATGCAACACAGAATTGTATTTTGTCAATGTCCACCTATCCTTTTTTGGAACAGCACTCACTACACAGGAGGCACAAAACCAGAAGCAGAGCAAACAAAATAGTTAAAGGGCAGGTCTTCCCTACCCTCCTGACTGGTAGGTAGTGATCAAGCTATTGGGGATCGATTTATCGTGTCTAGTGTAGACACGATAAAATCGATCCCCGATCACTCTGCCATCGACTCTGGAACTCCACAGCTGCCGAGAAGCGGAAGCGGAGTCGACGGGGGAGCAGCGGCAGTCGACCCCGTGCCATGAGGACACGAGGTAAGTCGATCTAAGATACGTCGACTTCAGCTACGCTATTCTCATAGCTGAAGCTGTGTATCTTAGATCGATCCCCCCCCGCCTCCCACAGTGTAGACCAGGGCTAAGTATTAAGCGTACAATGGTTATCTTTCAGGAATTAAAACTTCTTTTAATAATGTTGATGTTCTAGATTAATAAAATGCAGATCTGAAAGTTAAAACACTGTTCTGCAGAATAATCACAAGGAAAAGACTCCACTGAAACCGTTTATCAGAACAAAGTTCCATCTCAAGATAACATTCCAATCTGGAATGTCACCCTGAGCTATTACAAATCTCTTTCAGGAGGAAAAAGTAACAGAATCTATGATCACAGACGGGATCATATCCTCCCAAGAATGAAAGAGTGTGTCCTACAGCCCTTATTTATGTGAACAGACCTTCCTTCCTCCTCCATTAAAGGTGAGCTACCAGGGCTAATGAAAACTGAGTTAATCCTTGATTTATGTAATAAAAGCCCCCATGAATCAGGCAAAGGTGCTTTTAACACAGAAATCTGGAATTAGCAACTTTCATTTCACATCAAACCTGCCCTTTCAAAATGTCCTAAATGGAGCGCTCCAGAGAAAACTTAATTTTTCCATTATATTATCCCAAGTCCTTTACATTTTCATAAGTATAATATTTATTTGAAAATAAAACGATGAAAAGCAAAATCCTATGTCTGTTAAAATGAAATATGAGACTTTTCTTAAAATAAAAAGTATAAAAGCAACATAGCCACATGAATATTATGTTAATACACAGATCAGTAAATGGTTTCTTACAGCGTTGCAGTACTAAAGATGAAGAAAGATGAAAATAAATCCTTTATGTTTAACGCTTCTGTTTTTTAACCTAATTCTATTTGTTCAGTCATTCTTTTTACAGTTATACTAAGCAAACAATCAAGAGTTGGCTTTAAAAATAGATTTTCCACAGAAGTCTTACCAGACATTCAGGAAACTACCTTTGTTACAAAGACTTTGCCAGTTCCCAGTAAAAGAATGTTAATGTTTAATTAAAGCAGGGCTCCAGTCCACCATAGTTTTCAGATCTCAGACATAAAAGATTGATTATTATACAATGCCATTGCTATAGATTATCTTCTTACATCTATGTACAGTGCAAAATCCCATCTTGAATGCCTGCTTTCTAAACAGACAAAACTATAGCCAACAGTAGGGAAAGATGTAATGTGATTGACATGAATTTTTTTTGACATGCATCTTGTTACTTCCAAAGGTGGGAGGATTTTTCCCTATAAATATTAAATTCTAATTTGATCTGAGTCAAAGGACATGGGGAGGCATGAGAGAAAGGCTGGACAATTAGCAGCTAGTTGAAAGAAGCAGGTTTTTATGAAGGACTTTGGAGAACAGCATGGTTGCTTGGCATGTTGGAGAAGGGAAACTATTCCAGGCATTGGGGAGCAGCTTGAAAGAGTTACAGAGATGATAGTGAGAGAAGACTGATGTTTCTGAGGCGTAGCCGATCAGCAGGGTGTTCTCAAAAAAAAAAAAACAGGAAAGAAGAGGCACTCTGTAGTTTGCCCTAACAATAGATACCAAAGTTTTTTAAAATTTTAAATTAAAGTGGTTTTGCAAAAGAGAGCACATTTGTTACTTTTGGAGGAAGGGGAAAGTAACTTTGGAAACAGTGAACTTGTGTAAACACTGTGGGTCAAGATTGTCTTTTGAGGTCTGTGCTTTTGCATTTCTATCCCTATATGATTAAGCAGACATAAGGATTTAGTATGAAAAGTGAGTCTCCAATTAGAATGGAGCAGGCAATTAGAATGTAGCAGGCAGGTAAGTGGTGATGAATAAAGATGGTAAGAGGAAGTAATGATTGGAAAAGTATTAATATTTATTTTTTAATATTTGCATTTCAGTAGCACTTAGAAACTCCAGTAAGCGATCAGGGCCACATTGTGCTAAGTGCTGTACAAAACTCTTTAAGGGCATATCTGATGAAGATGCTCTGTGCTGACAGGCGAGAGCTCTCCTGCTGGCATAATAAAACCACCTCCGCAGGCGGCAGAAGCTTCGTTGGCAGAAGAAGCTCTTCCGCTGACATAGCGCTGTCCATGCTAGCACTTGTGTCGGTATAACTTATGTATCAGAGGGGTAGCCGTGTTAGTCTGGATCTGTAAAAGCAGCAAAGAGTCCTGTGGCACCTTATAGACTAACAGACATATTGGTGCATGAGCTTTCATGGGTGAATACAACGAAGTGGGTATTTACCCACGAAAGCTCATGCTCCAATACGTCTGTTAGGTGCCACAGGACTCTTTGCTGGTATAACTTATGTCACTCAAGGAGGTGGTTTATTCACACCCCTGAGCGACATGAATTCTGCCGACATAAGCTGTAGTGTAGACATATCTTAAAAACAAAGACAATCCCTGTTCCAGAAGTGGATAAATCCAATGAAGGGAGAATGGGCAGGAAAAAAAAAATAGACAAGATGATAGTAAAACAAGCAGCAGTCTCAGCAAACCAGTTGCCTAACTAGAGCAAAGGCCTTGCCAGCACAGGGAGGCAGCATATGGAAATAAGAGAGATTTCTAGTGAGACGTTTCATCATGGTATGAATGAACATCAAAGCCAAGTTGTAGTAGATGAGCAGGCTGGTAGCTTCAGGGAACTGTAATAGGAAATGCATTGTCATAATCTTTCACATCAAATTCAGAGGATCCAAACTGGTCTAGATCAATAATGGTCAAAAACACATTGCCATCTCTAGTAGCCTATGGTACATTAAATGTACTGGTGATCTCATTCCATTACTAGTAGTGGCCACTGGCAGCCTTGGAAAATGCACGAGCAACCCTGGAGCTCAAAGTAACTGATCAAGCGTTAAAGAGAATACCACAAAAGAATTGAATGCATATGCAATTCCTTACTTGAACCAATTTGCATGGATTAACAAAATGAATGATGATCTCATCTTCTAAGAAGGGAGAAAGAGAAGTTTGCAGATGCCAAAGAACAAAACAAAAATAACATGAGAGAGAGAGCAAAATTAAATTTTGATCAACAAAAAGCCATCAATATCCAGGTTATTTTCTAAAATATGTTTCAAAACATATTCAATTCCTTTTGTTGAGAAAGGTAAACAATACACAACAGTGCATTTAGACAGTTGTGCAATATTCCACTTGCAAGAAAAAATTGTTTCCTGAATTTCTCCAGACAATCCTCTTATGCCCTGAAATACAGGATTTGATTTTTCTTGCTTGCTTGCTACAAATGCTGTAATTAGTAACATTTTTCTAAACCCAGATGGTGTATCTGACTTCATGGGCACCTATGGCAGTGAATTCCACAAGCTGTCTACATACAGTGTGATGTATCTTTTTTTGTTCTAAATTCATTGGCCTTCAGTTTAATTGAGTGACCTGGATTTCACATTAAGGATTCTGTTTAGATTGTAAATATATTCAAAACAATATTATTTGACAAGGTTAAAGAGGAAGGTCTGATCAACTTCCATCATACCTGTAACAGTGTCAGTTGCCTCCCAAGTGCCCCCCATAGCTCTGGAGTGCACTGTCTCAGTTTCCCTTCATCAGGGCTCCTCAAACTTCTCACACAGGCTTCTCTATGTTCAGACATGACTCAAAATAATAGCACCATACAGAACTTTCCAGGAGCAGCTAGAGACTTTCTGAAATCACTTTAAGACACAAAAATGCACTTTCAGAGAGGAAAGCACTTGGTTTATTAACACTACAGTTCAAAAGCGAAAGTCTCAAAATAAAATCTACACAATTCAATTCAATTCCCTGCTTTTAGCCGGCCACTCCCAGCCTTTCCTAACTGGAGTAGTCTTTTCTTCTCCCTTGAAATCTGCTCTTGGCAGCTCCTCCAAGGCTACTGTTCTGCCTAGCACTTCCAACCTGCAGCTGGAGCATACTCTCAGGCCTAAACTGTTCTCCCACTCAAGGGTCTCCAGCTCACTATGACTCTTCTGCAGTCTTCACTACAGCTTCCTACTCCATTTCCTGTTCCCCTCTACCTCTTTATAGAGACCAGCTGACCTCTATCAGGGTCCATGGTGATAATTCTGAATATTTCATGGGATCTAACACTTTTCTCCTTTCTGAGTTAATTGTCTTGTTTTTTTCCACCTCTCATGAAACTATCATCAGACTCTACCCACCAGGGTTCATCTTCAGGCCTTTCAATTTTATCTACACCTTAAGTGAGACAACCAAAACTGAGTATAGCACTCCAGATGATGCTAGCTCATGGACTGTCTACTAAGATTCCAAAGACAAATCAGGATAGCATTCAAGTCACTGGGAGCTTTGTCATTGACTTCAGTGGGGCCAAGATTTCACCACAAGTATTTTGTTCATGGACAGTTCCTTAAGTTCAGAGGCCTATCGCATATTAAAGAAGTATAGACTTTTTCAACTAAGGTACATTAACTGCATTTCTTCACATTTAATTTATTGTGCCATCATGCTGCCCCACATTCTTTCCCTGTATTTTAATCCATCTAGACTTTACCACAATCCTACATGGTTTCACATAGTGAAACAACTTATTCTCACCAGCATACAATGAATTTAGAATCCACTTCCTCTTGCAAAATCGTTAATAAAATATAGAGCACTGGTCACAATACCGGGCCTTAGCGGGAACCCAGCATTATTTTTTCTCCAGTCTGAAAGACAGCTGTATTCACTGTTGGGATGGTGCTGAATTGCTGTGGCCATACTGAATGAATGGTGAGAACATGGCTTGACATGACTGAACTGCAAAAGAGGATTCTGGGAGCAAAATCCTTCTCTTAGCATCAGGCAGATGGCAGAGGTGAAACTGATAGGCTCCATGCTGCATGTATGATCAATACTGATCTTTGGGTCAGCGAACAACACGTGTAGAACATCCTGAGTGGAGCATGGGCTGACTGGGCATCTCAACCCTGTTGAAGGACATCACACGGGGGCTGAAGTGAATGATTGACAAGGGAGTGAATGTGGGGTAATGTTCAGTTGGCACCACTCTGCAGTCTCCTCCTAAAGTATTAATTAGGTAAATTAGTAGCCACATGCCCACTGGGCATGCTTTTAAGATATGTGACTACTTTGAGGTAAAAAAGTATAAAAATCAATCAGATTAATTTACCGTTGGGAATTCCTTAATTGACGCTTGAAGACGCTGCTAGATGGAGTAGCCAAAACCCTGCTCTGTGGTCTCAAGTAGGACTGTGACCAGAGGGTTTTCCAGGCAGCCAAGGCCTTGCCTCACAGGAATCTGAGACAAACCAGAGGGCTGAGGAGACCAGACCTGTAGAGAAGAAGTCGTCCATAGAATTGGTAGCCACCTTCTCTGTTTGCCAAGCAGGAACTGTGTGAGGCTAGCACAGGGCCTGTTTGTGTATGTTTGTGAAAGAGGCTCACTAAGATAAATGTATAGTTCTTTAATATCTAACATAGGAGTTACCGGTATGTGCTTAGTGTAACCCTTTACTGCTTGTGTAATTCCTTCTCAAATAAACTGCAGTGTATACAAGCTAATTACTGTCAACCTTTTTCATTGATACGACAGTAATCTGCTCCACTGGGAACCCTTAAAGATCCATTCAGGGGTAGTAGCCCCCAGGTGCCATTATTTGGTAGCAGAGGATGGTTACTGTCATATCCAAGAAAAAAGGTCTTTAAACTGAATCAAACTGTTTTCTGAACTAGTGGCCTTTGAGGAGGTTGGTATTCTGAATCAATGGTGTTAACCAACTAATTGAAATATTGTTCTGACTTACATTAATTTTAGCTCAGGGACAAGATTTAGTTACAGTATGCAGAGAGGGAAATATACCGGTGAGTGGGGTTGTATTGGTCATTCCTAGAGTTGATATTTTGCAAATGCAGACAGAGAAGCGTTGTCGAACCCGAGGACAAGGAGGGCACCCCCAATCCTCTTGGTGTGGTTGATGAGTGTTTGTTAAGACAGGTTTTTAAAAGCTTGGGGTCTGATCCATGTCTGGCTGATGCAGTCCCCTCACTTCATGAGGAAGTTTTGCTGTTGAGGTACCGAAAGGGTTACACTCCCAAGAAAGCCCAAACAGAAGCACATGTCATATGTGCTATGTTTTGTGCTGTAGATAAGCTTGTAAAGGAGCGAGATGTTGTGCAAGAAAGTTTGGAACGGGAATTGGACAAATTAAAATTGCAGAATGAAAGCCTGAAAAGTGACATGCAAACTGCTGTAGCACAAAATGTAACCAAGGCTCAGCAGATAACAGCTTTAACCCAAACATGTCTGAAAAGAATAAATATACAAGAGGAAGATGAAGAGGAACCCTTTCCAGGATCTCTGGCAGCCAAGCCAGTAGTGATAGCAAAAATGCCTCAGCCTTCACAGCAAAATATGAGAGGAAGTAAATCATCCTCTGACTGAAACTAAAAAACAGGCACTGGCTAAACAAATGGACCCTTTCATCTATACTACCCACCGGATCGGCAGGTAGTGTTCAATGTATCGGGATCAATTTATCGCGTCTCATCTAGATGCGATAAATCGATCCCCGAATCGACACCTGTACTCCACCTTGGCAGGAGGAGTAAGTGGAGTCGACAAGAGAGCCACGGCGGTCGACTCTCCGCTGTGAGGACAGCCAGGTAAGTCGAACTAAGATACTTCGACTTCAGCTACGCAAATAGCGAATAGCATAGCTGAAGTTGCATATCTTAGTTTGAACCCCCCCACCCGCTAGTGTAGCCCAGGCTTAAGAGAACATGTTTGTCTTGGCTGTTGGAATACATGATTAGAAAACATTTAGATCTTGAAGATTTAAGAGAACTGATAATAACTTGTGCTGGCCCTACAGAAGGAATGGCTTTGTTGGCAGAAATTGAGGCAGAATTAAACAAAGGTGACAGAGATGGTGTCATCCAGAAGGTAGCCCGATACTTTCTGACCCCCTCTGAATTGAGGAGGATAGCTCTGTTGATACATCAGAAGGAAGGAGAATGTGTTATGGCTTATTGCACTAGGTTGTTGCTGGTATGCTCTCTGGCTGAAATCAAGGAGAAACAGCTACCAGATTTGATCTATGATGGTTTAAGGAAACCTATTAACGTGTTCATAGGATCCTAGATGGATTTAGATCAGGTTAAGTTGATGAAAGCAGCTCGGGAGGCAGGAAGTATAGTAAGTGGAGCAGGTAGTTCTTTTCAGAAAGTGCTTAGTGAAGCTCCCTACAGCAATCAAGCAGGCTATAATGACTCCAACCACACTGATATGGGACATGGTAGTTGCAATGAAATAGGACAAGGCTGAGGATGGTATGGTAGGAGACGTGGAGTGTTTAGTGGGGGGATCATTGTGAGCACAGGTATGGGCTCAACTTCAAGAAAGAGAGGCATTTATGGCCCGTTTGGATAGGTAACCTCTGAAGACTTTGCTAACTGCTTTAAGTGATTTGATGGCAAGGACTAGATCACAGTCAACACTGCAACCAGGAGTTAAGGCTATTGAGGCCATGGGAACATGTACAGAAGATTTGCCAGTGAGTTCTTATGGCTTGTTATCCCCGGAATTGACTCAGATGAAATTGGCAGGTCCCTGTCAGGGTGGCTCCACAGTTCAGTAAAAATGCCTCACCTTTAGCAACCCATCCCCAAAATGTTAGTAGCCAAATTACAGCCCTACATAAAACTGGTATATCTTACATGGAAAAGGGGACAGAAGGAAACATATAATGGTTCTGGCATTAATTAATACATGAGCAAAGGCAACATTAAGTATTAAAACACCTGCCATGGGTAGTGGATCAAACTAAATTTTAAATAAATACAGTGGTTTGTAACAGCATAACTGAAAAAGCTATATTAAAAGTAGATATGGTACAATAGAAAAAGTGAATGATTAATTTGGCAGAAAGACTAGTTGTGAAGAAAGAGACTGTAAATAACCAGGTTGTTAAAGAAGGATTAAGAAAGTGAACCTGTAAAAGCTATGGCAGCTGTGGCACTGCCAGACAATAAGTGGGTAAGGGAAATTTCTCATGGTTTGGGCTAGAAAAAAAGGCAGTGCTAAAGATGGTGGGAAAAAAAACATTTGTAAAGCCAGCTCCTCAATATTCCTATCCAGCAGCAGCAGCAAACAAACAAACAAAACAAAACAAAAGAAAACCACAAAAACCTTGTTGCAGGATCTAAAAGCACAAGGGGTAGTAGTAAAGTGTCAAAGCCCCTGCAACTCCCCAATCTGGCTTGTACAAAAACTGGATGGCAGATGACATGCCATGATTATATTATAAAAATTTAATTGTAAATATACCCTTGTTGTAGCCAACCATGAGATATAACTATGAGATATAACTATGAGATATAACTATGAGATATAACTTCCAACTATGAGATATAACAAAGGTTGACAAATAACTCTGATGAGCAGCAGGTATAATAGGCCAGGTGAAAATAAGCCTCCCCTAAGCCAAGCCCTGGCCCGATCCATACTGCAACCTCTCCCCCATGTTGGTGCCCAAGCTGGTGGGAACTCAGTTCTGCGAAAGGCTGGTGGCCCGGCGCTGGGGCTGATGCTGAGGCCAGACAGCAACCTGGCACTGGCGGGAGCCTGGTGCTGTGCCCCCGGCACTGGAGGTGGCCTGACAGTGCAGTGCTGGTGCCAGTTGGGGGCCTGGGGCGGATTGCCTGGGGCTCTTCTTGCTATGGACGGGGAGGTGGGCACTTGGGACTACTGAGGATGGGGGGGCAGGTGTTCAGAGCTCCAGCGGACAGGGACGGGGCCTTGAATGCAAGGGGTGGGGCCACATGGTTAGCCTCCCCAAAGGGGGGGCAAACGCGCCGCCCACAGAAGACAAGTTAGACAAGTCAAGAGAGAGACGACATTTACCGCAGTTAAAAAAACAAAGAATGTTAGACTTTCACAAAATAGTCACTGGCCATAAAAACTACAATGATTGAAGAAATGTCATCTCATTCATATTTCGTGAACACCAAACTAAGAAACAAACATCTGGTAGAGGTACCTGAGAACACAGCTGAGGAAGAAAATGAGTAGCAAGCCAAGAAGACTGATTTTAGAACTGATGCACCGAGGGTGGGGGTGGAGGTGAAGGGAGGAATTGATGTATTGATCTTGTTTCAGACTACATGGAAGAGACTAAACAAACTATTAAAGACCTTATAATAGATAAATCCTGAAATAGTAAAAACAAAAAAACAAACAAAAAAACCCTATTGAGATTATAAAAGATACTTACTTATAGCTTATGTTATAAAAATGCTGCTATGTTCAATCACTGTATTTGCTAGAACTTACTAGAATTTAGGTGGGGGGGGGGATTAAAGGGAGGTGTGCCACAAAGGGTTAAGCATTGTCAGGGAATTTAAAGTTGTCACACATCCTGTAGGATGCTTCCTGTTCATTCAGACTCTCACACACAGAGTCAGGTATCAGCAGCAGCACTATGTTTCCTTTAAATACATAATCACAAAACCTGCTTTAGTCATCAGTAAAATACTAGTTTGAGCACTGTGCCATTGCTGTTATCACCAGTATAATCCCATTGGTTCAATTACTAATGGTATATTTCTCTAGCACAGACAACTTTGAAACCACAATCATCCATCTAGGTTCTTATATAGTGTAACATAGTATCTGAGCACAAAAGCGTACTCAAAAATATAAATTCACTTTAAAAATGTAATTATGACAAAATTCACTTATGATATTCAGGGCTGATGTTGTGCCCTTGTCATACTGTATTACTAATTTCATTTTACATTGATAAAAGGCAGTATACTACAGTGGGAGTTACTTTATTATTTTGTTTATAAAGCTAAAGCCTAGTTATGTCACTATGTTTACTATTCCAGGGATATATAGAAGGAATGATCTATTTTTACATGATAAAGAAATGGTATCTGAATAGACTTTAACCCAACAAGGGTAGCTGTATTGTAAAGTAAATACAGCACCCTTCCTATTTTTCATGGAAGATGAAGTTTCTTCTTACTAAGAATGGAATAATTCTTAAGTGCTAAACATTTGTCATGCAACCTTAGCCCACACACACGTACATGTTGTTCAGGGTGAGAATTCTTATTTGTTCTGACTCATACTAAACACTTCTTATACTAAATAATGAACAAACTGGAGTCTCTGACACTAACAAATACTTATTTAAGGTAACAAGGTTTAACGGGGAGCAGTCAAATGACTAAACGGAAAACTGAAATCTAGGTTCCAAATTAAATTTCTATTTTAAATTACATTAATTGTGGAGAGGCAGCTAGGAATCTCCCTACCCCCTTTCATCTATTCCATTCCTAACGAACGGTAGTAAAAACAGCACCTCTGTCCCACAGAGTTTGGACCAATAGAAGTTTAGCTAATTTAAAATCCACAAGAGCCTGCATAAAAAGCTGCCCTTCTCTCACTCTCATTGAAGAAAAACACTCCTGCCCAGGATCCATAGTGCTGCTTTCAGGTTGTCCCAAAAGGAAGATACCATACCGTTCTTATTTATAGCTTGTTAACTTAATTGCTGGTCAGTACATTGAACTTCCATTGAAAATAACAATAAGGCTGACCAATTTTAACAATTCCTCTGCACAATTCTCACCCCAGCTGCAAAATTATATATACACATTAACCTTCTATCCTGGTCTCCAGCAAAGCATACACATATTCCTCAAGTGGACAGAGTGCAATATTGACTTTCAAGCAGGTCAATTTGCATTCCACTTTTCTCAAAGTCATAAACATAAAGCATAAGACAGGCCAAACAATCAGACTGACACATTTGAATATTACAATGCCACTATTATTTCTCCTAGGAAAGTAAAAATCCATAAAAACCAAAACATAAGCATACAATAGGATTATTTTCTATATACCTCTGATCCACAGTATAAATAATAATTAATTCTTCCTGATAATCTATAGGGATTTTGTTGGTTTGTTTTTAATCAGATTTTTGGTGGTAGCTTTGATTTTCTTAAAACTTTACTAGATACGGGCCCAAATATGGGATACGTTGAGTGGCTCATGGAAGGTGCTGAGCATTTCCAACCCTCAGTGAATGAAACAGGAATCGTAACATTCACCATGTTAGAATATTGGGTCAATAAGCAGGAACTACATGGCTTATTTCACATGAACAGACTTGTCATCAGTAAGTAACTGGCTTATCAACTGCATTGTTTACAAAAGTATTTCTGCTTTTGGGAGTTCAATATAGCTCTGAATCTCTTGCCTCCCCCCCTCCCCCCCACCGTGTGTCATACATATATTTTTAAATTATACAAAGATGACAAAACCTGATACTTTTTTTGCTTTTTTATCAGTCACCATTTTAAATAAAATGTTGTGCTTACTTAGAGCTTGGGTTGTGAAAGATGCCAGATTAACAGCCCTGAAGACCAAAATCATTGTTATTAAATACTATTTGTATTACAAGAGTATGTAGCGGCCTCAGTCAAAACTGGGGCTTCACTGTGGTACACATTCTACAGACACAGAGTAAGAGACAGTCCCCTGCCTGGGGAGCTTACAATTTAAATAGAGCAGACAGACAAAAGGTGGCAGGAAGGAAGTATTATTACCCCCAGTTAACAGAGGACAGAGAAAATTGTTTTCTATGGAATAAGCTACTGGATCCACGCCCAAACCCTGGGGATCCCATGACAGTAACTTGATAGCTGGGCATGTTGAATTTCCAAGGAAAGTGACAATACAGCTGACTAGTTTTAACAGCTTCACTGCTTAATTCTCACTTCTGCTATGTAATAAATATAAACAAGTTCTTGGTCTCCAGCAAAGCACACAAATATTCTTTGAGTGGATATTGACTTTCAAGCAGGTCAATTTCCATTTGCCTTCCAGTTTTTTTGTTTGAGCGTCTACACTTAACTATGGAAGGGTCACAAACAAGATACATAGTAGCCATTTTGTCAAGGGCAGCCTAAAACAAATAATTATGTCACCGAAAAAAAAAATCCTTAACAATTTGCTGGAACACAGCCAGTGATTTAGGGTGGACCATCAAAACAAGGCCTCCACTTCTAAGATAGAGGTGGCCATATAACATATACACTGATAATATTTTTAATTACACTTCCTGTGTACTAAAGATCATTCTGTTTTGGCCTCATGAAATACATACTATACTGTTCCAACATTCCATGCATACGATCTGTTGCGTATATTACAGGTTATTCATTCAATGACTCAGTGAATGGAGGATTCCCAGCCAGGTGTAAAATAACCCCTCAGCACTGGTGATTACTGTATTTCTCTTTAGCGTCAGTGGGATGCCCACTATGAAATCCCATATAGTAGCAGCAAGAACATTAAAACAATGAAAAACCAACATTATGTCACCAAAAGCTGCTCCAGAAGAAAATACACCCTGCAGGGAAGTTAGAATAGAGAAAGTTAGATCATCCTTAGTACAGACTCTAGCCGCTTCAGATGATAGGCAAAAATGGCTCTTGAAGACAAGCATTACAGAACCATATTGTCCTTCTTGATTTTGACTACAGATTCATAGACCCCAAGGCTAGAAGAAACCACTAAGATCATGTCTAACCTCTTGTATACAAAGGCCATAGAGTTTTTTCCAGAAACTGAATTAAAGCATACCTTTTAGAAAGATATCTAATTTTGTCTCAAAGACTCCAAGTGATGATGAGTCCACCAGTGTTCACTCTAATTTTTCCCACCGATGTGCGGAATGAATTTTGTTATGTGCACCAATATGGAGGTGATGTGTGACTGAACCCCCAGGGCCAATAGATTCAGTGTGTTGTAGGGGGCTCAGGGCTGGGGCAGAGGGTTTGGGTGCAGGGGGGTGAGGGTCTGGCCTGGGGTGGAGCCAGGGATGAGGGGCTCAGGGCTGGAGCAGAGGGTTGGAGTGCGGGGGGCTGGTGAGGGCTCTGGCTGGGAGTGTGGGCTCTGGGGTGGGGCTGTGGATGAGGGTTTTGGGGTGAAGTAGAGCTCGGTGGGGAAAGAGGACTCCCCTCACAGTTCTCTCTCCCCACAGCAGCACCTGGGCTGTGGGGGAGACGTGCCTCTCCCCGGGCCGCAGCAGGGTTGGGCTAGGGCCGGGGGAGGGGTGCCTGTCCCCCCGCCGTGGCAGGTTTGGGGCTGGGGAGAGCCAAGGGAGGGGTGCCTGTCCCCCAGCTGTAGCAGGTCTGGGCAGGGCTGGGGGAGGGGTGCCTGTTCCCCGGCCATGGTAGGTTTTCCACCTCATAGCTGATGCTGAAAACAACACGTATATTCTCTGCAGTACTCTAAGGAGAGATACTGAATCTAAACAAGATGATGCTGCATCTGACACAACAAGGTTGAGGGAATGGCAGCCACAATGCAAGAAGAAAGCTCTTGGATTCAATGCAAGAATCCTTGCCTGGACATCACTGTTTCTTCCATGCATGTTCATGCCACTGTCATAGCCTTGGCTGCAGCAGTCCTGAAGCTTTATTTTATTCTCATTCAAAATGTTCATAAACAGTTCTGTCAAACCTTTTCCAGTAGAGTCGTCCACAGACTGGAAACGGATAAACTGTTCCTTTACTTAGATACAGCCATCCTCGTTGTCAACAAATCTTACTGTAAATGACAACATCTTTTCACTGTGACTAATGTCAGAAGTGCAGTTCATTATTACAACGTAGTACTTCACTTTGCCAAGCCACATCAATGTGTTATCAACAGGAGTGCTGCCAGCTTTTTTGCCGCGCTAGGCGGCGGAAGGTCCCGCCCCTGAAATGCTGCCCCCAACAGAGGTGGCGGAAGGTCCCGCTGCCGCGGTCACTGCTCCCAAATGTTAGCGCCCTAGGTGACCACCCAGGTCGCCTAATGGGTTGCGCCAGCCCTGGTTATCAAGCACATTCTTTGCCATAGGGTCAATCAATTTGTTTTGAATTGTTTTGTTGCAGTGATGGTCTTTACAAACCACTCGATGTAGTTGCTCACACATTACATCATCATATTTCCCAAGGAGCTCCACCAAACTGAGGAAATTATCGTTATGTTCAGGGAACAAATTATCCAGTGAGCCCCAGAAAGCCCAATTATTCTTTGCAAGGAAAAGGGTAATTGAGAACAGATGCTAACGCACATTCCTCCAATGCTGGGTTTCTACATTAATGTTGTTTTTTTCTGAGTCTGTGCATTTAGTCAGTTGGAGTCTGGACTCTACCTCTGTCCATTTGGAGTAGGCTGTAATATGGCCAGGTGACTTTTCATGTTGCTTCAGAGCATCAGCTAAGTTATGCCAGTTTATCATCACTCTTTTATGCCACCAGAAAAACTGGATGATCCTCGATCACTTTTGTCACATTTCCATTCCTTATCTTCAGGTAAATCTGCTAATTCCTTAGTAATAGGACTTCCACCATTTCCACTTCATTCTTCAATTTCTTGTGCACTGGGATGATCACGGCTGCCTAAAACTTGTTCTGTTCTGTTACAGATATTTTTCCATCAAATGTGTGCCTGGCTGCAAACTAGATTGCAATGGAGGTTTTCGCTTCCTATACTGAGCTCCTTCAGGGATATCTTTTATTTTCTATTGGGGAAAACAGATTTCTGCTCTCTGTAATACTATGTTCTGCAGTCTGAGAAAGTCATCAAACGTGTGTTAAACATGGCAAAAGAAGTAAAAGTATTTCTTTTATGTTGTTGTATAGACAGGGGTTTGATAAATATCTCTGGCATCTCATTATATATGTCCTTTATTATTCATTACTTACAATCTTCAAGTCTTAAAACACAAGTCCACTTTCATAATTACACAACAAAACAAGGTTCACAATATCACAGCTGGGCTCTCCCTTCACTTCGTTTTTATATCTCACTGACTGACTGGTGATATCCCGCCCCTTATTTACCCACGAGCGCATGACTGACAAAAACATTCTAGGAGGTTCAAGGAAAATTTAGTTCTCAGAGAGTCTGGAAGGTTCCACGGGATTCTACAGAAGTCCAGAACACTCTAGGAGGTTATTAAAAATGAATCCACATACAGAATACCTAAAACAAACATTCTATTTTCCCTTTTGTCACTAACAATAAAAACGGCACCCTGAGCCCAGCGCTCTCCAAGCCCAGTACCCCAAGCAGTCGTCTGGATCGCCTGCCCCTAAATCCAGCCTTGGAGGAGAGTAGAGGGAGACTGGTTCTGGAGTCTGGCAGGAAGGAAGGAAACGTGAGTGTGGGAGTGACTAAAGGCTGTGTGTGTGAGGGTGGCACTTGGTTGTGTGAATTGTAATTAAATACTACAATACAGTCTTTAATTACAATGCACCAGGGGGCCAAATTAAGGTTGCACAGGCAACCTTAAATCTGGTATTTCCTACCTTCTGAGTGCTTGACTTTGCAACATTAATAATGTTCTTTTAATGTAGTTTTCTCTGTGTAACATTAGTATAACTTGTGTGTTTTCTCCTTTATCAGGTAATATGTGCAGATGAAGGGAGTTGGACTCTAATCCAAGTCACCAATTCAGAGTAAAGTATTTTCATCCTATTTACCAAATGGGCTCTTTGGAACAGTGCATAAAAAAGAAGCAACAAATTATTACTTTATAATCAGAAAGTTCACACACATACTCACACATATGTTTGCCAAAACAATATATATATATATATATCAAAAAAAACTGTAAGAACATTCAATATATTTTTGTACAGAGCCATAGTTCTCAAACATGAAAAAAGAAAAAAAAGAGCTTGCTTATTCAGGTAGCAGTCTATCTTGGCTAAAGAACATTTGGATTAAAAGAGAATGTTAACTGTTGCTCGGTAAGAACAGAATAACCATAAAATGTTTTTGGGTTCTGATGTTATGCCTACTGACAAACTGTTTTCCTCTTGTTTTTTTCCTTGTAAAAGACAACTTATCTCAAATGTAAAACATGTAATATATGCTTCAGCCTCATTACAGCTAAAGTTTTGAACAGTCAGTAACAATAGATCAGACATGGACAAACTACAGCCCGTGGGCCACATCCGGCCCATGGGACCATCCTGCCCAGCCCCTGAGCTCCCGGCCAGGGAGCCTAGTCCCCAGCCCCTTCCCCGCAGTCCTCCCTCCCCTGCAGACACACCACCATACGGGCTGCGCTCTGGCCTGCCGCTCCCGCTGGGCAGTGTGGGGAGCGCAGCTGGCTCTGGCCGGGTGTCACGGCTGCAAGCTCCTGCTGCTGGTAAGCGGGTGGGGAGTGAGGGGGCTGGGTAAGGGAGCAAGGGGTCCTGGGAGGCAGTCAGGGAGGAGGGGGCAGTTGGATGGGGCTGAGGTTCTGGCGGGGGGGCGGTCAGGGGATGGGGAACAGGGAGGGTTGGGAGTGGGAGTCCCGGGGGGCATGTCAGAGGGCGGGGATGTGGATAGGGGTTGAGAGGGCAGTCACGGGACAGGGAGCAGGGAGGGTTGGATAAGGGGGTGGGACCCTGGGGGGCAATTAGGGGTGGAGGGTCCTGGGAGGGGGTGGTCAGGGGACGAGGAGCAGAGGGAGGTTGGATAGGGGGTGAGAGTCCTGGAGGGGGGCTATCAGGGAGCGAGGGTATGGATAGGGATTGGGGCCGGCAGGCGACAGGGAGCGAGGGGTTGGATGGGTTGGGGGTTCTGAGAGGGGCAGTCAGGGGGCGGGAAGTAGGAGGGGGCAGATAGGGGGAAGAGGCCAGGCTATTTGGGGAGGCACAGCCTTCCCTACCTGGCCCTCCATACAGTTGTGCAACCCTGATGTGGCCCTCGGGCCAAAAAGTCTGCCCACCCCTGCAATAGATAGAGCTGGTAACACAGCCCATTTAAAGTTGCAGGACTCTTTCCATTATTAGACTGATCCTCTTAAGTTTCTTATATTTTTGCCAAAATTTAACCATTTAGTCTGAAAATTTCCATGCCAGATGTCTGCATCAGGTTGATATTTAAGAGTAATGGTATAAACATTTTCAAGAATGCTAGGGGAAAATATGCTGGTTTGCCCGTGTTAAAAAAATTATTGCAGCTGTTTCTTTAACAATGTTTAGAGCCCCCAGGCTTTGCAAACAGGGACTTGCAATTGGAATGGGGTGATGGTAGGGGTGAAAGGGATGTGATTTTACCATCCTTGTGAATATTTGTTCAAATTTACTTCAATTATGAGCATGAGTATAGACAACTGAGGGCTTTGGGAGGGCTCTAGGCCCCAAAAAATTAGGGATTTCATTAATAAATAATGGAAATAATGAGTTTGGAACAGAAGTGTGTTCA
This sequence comes from Mauremys mutica, assembly GCF_020497125.1. Classification (NCBI taxonomy): domain Eukaryota; kingdom Metazoa; phylum Chordata; order Testudines; family Geoemydidae; genus Mauremys; species Mauremys mutica. The sequence goes on along the minus strand of NC_059074.1, from coordinate 81,893,541 downwards.
TCTCACTTTATTAAAAGTAGACAAATTTAGTCATGGTACAAAACTACTCAATGAAGTGATATTCAACAGCTATTATTTTATTTACTTCAGCCCTCCACATATTAAAAAAAAAAGTTGTCTACACACCTGATGAGCCACTGATAAAAACCCACAGCTGGTACATGCTCAGTAAAGAGACTTATCAGAGTGTGGCAGCTAAATTCCCTGAAGATTCCATCTGCACTGAGCTTGCTCTAGCCAGGGTTACAGGGACTGAGCAGGACTTTCTCTACAATTGCTCTTCCTGGCTGCCAGGTGCTGCTGTGGCACTAGGCACAGGGACTAAGATCAGGGAGGTTCTCTCTGGTGTTTTCAATGCTCTCCCTGCTTGCACCAGGGAGTGCAGAGGGAAAGAGGGTGTAAGAGCCCGAGGATGGGAGCAGCAGAGAGGGGAGGGAGATAGGAGCAGAGACGGGGAGAGGAAGATGAGACAGATAGGAGCAGAATGGAAGAGAGGGATTGGCTGGACAGTCCTCATGGAATGGGTAGATATTCAATATTTATTTTTATCTTTAGCATTCAATGTCTGGCTCTAAAACAAACTATCCACACCCTGCACTGAATACAGACTTATTAATTTCTTTGGGGGCTTTTTTTTTATGGTGCTTTCATCATAGTATCTTAGTTCTTTACAAACATTGATGAATCAATCTTCACCACACCCTGTGATATTACTATCCCCATTTTATAAATGGGGAACCAAGGCACAGAGTTTAAAGCCAAAATTGTTAAGTGTCCACTAATTTTGGGTGCCCAATCTGAGAATCCTAGGACCAGATTTCACAGAGTACTCAGTATTTTATAGCACTTTATATGCTGGGAACAGAGCTTCCATTAACCTGAGTTATATTTGCGAGTGCTTAGAACTTTGGCAAATCAGACCACATGTGTCTCAGTTTGGGTGCCAAGAAAATGAGGAACACACAGGGGCCACCAGTAAAACTATGGTTTATATGATTTGTCCAGCATCATACAAGAACTCTGTGGCAGAGACCAGGGTAGAATCCAATTCTCCAGTATTGCATTCAATTACAAGACCATTTCTCTGCCTGCAGTTCCTTGCCTCATTCACCACACATCTTCCAGCTTCTGCAACAAATGAAGCAGAGATCTTATAGACAACAGCCTCATTCAATATACAACCATGATTCATTCATTCCTGGAACACAGTCCCATCCTCTGCACTGAATGAAGCATGGATCCAGTGGAAAAATAGTATGGGATCATGAAATTCAAGGCTGTATCATAATGCATATGCACAAGGGGACCAAATTAAGGTTGCACAGGCAATCTTAATTCGGGCACTTCCTAACTTTTAAGTGCTGGACTTTGCAAACTTAACATTCTTTTAACATAGGGTGTTTTTTGTTTGTTTGTTTTAAAAATACACATAATGGATGAAATTGTACAGTATTATCAATACAGTCTTCAAACAAAACATTTGTGGGAGAGAGAGAGCAACCTTGGTTAGAAAAATCAGTTTAGTCCCATACTGATAAAGCTCCTCACCTTCTGAGATTAAATCAACATTTTTCTTTTTTTTTTTTTAAATAGAGAAGTGTAGTATTTGAATTACATCATTTCCAAAAGGCATATAATGAAATGGTTAAGTCAAAAAAGGAGGAATCTGGACTTCCTTGTGCAACTACATTGCAATTATAGTTCCACAGATAGTTGTCCAAATGTTGCATCTTCTCATAAAGAAAGAATGAGACAAACTCACTCCCAATACTGTAGCAAGCGAAAATGATGATTGTTTTAGGGGATGTTAATAGTATTTCAAAGCAACACAAAAATTGCCCCATCAGCACAATAGGTGAAATCCTGGCCTCAGTGAAGTCAATGGCAAAACTCCCATTAACTTCAATGGGACCAGGATTTTATTCTAGATCTGACATCTCACCAACTTGCTGAAAGGGTCAAGTAAGCATAAAAATGTGTTTGCAGTATTGACTAACAGGTTAGCAGCACACAATACACAAAACAAAAACAAATATGGCTACAAGACTAAGGTAAAATGACTTACTGCAAATGACAGGGTACGATATAATGACTGCTATAAATAAGACAGAATTAGGACATCCAAGACTCTTCCTAGGATCCCTGGGTCACTATCTTCTTGTGTACATTATGCTCCCATACTGAAAAAACTACAGATTCTTTCTAAATAAGTTACAATTAAACTTAGAACTACAAAAGTCATATTCAAAGAGATATGGATGATTCCTACGTACGTGAATGGCAAAGTCCATTCACTGTGTTTCATTTTCTGCCATCAAGAGCACGTTTTTACATGTATTTTAGAAAAAAACAGTGTATACCGCAATTTGATATTTTTGAACTAAAGAATTCTGAAGAGACAGAATTTAGGAGTGAGATCCTATTCCCATTCTACTAAGACAAAAGGCAAAACCTCCATCAATTTTAAAGGCAGCAAATCAGTTAATTATTAGCAGTACTATTTTTTAAAGTTCAAAAATAAATACCAAACATAAATGCCAATTTTAATTAAATAATATAAGTGAAAAGTATCATGCTCTATTTCACACTGACCTAGTCGGAGCCACTGCATATCCTAACCCTAGTCAAATGAGGCATAGAAGCCTCTATACAAGGCAACTCTGCCCATGTCACCCTCAACCTGTGAAAGGTTACTGCAGGCTTTCAGGGCACAGACATCCTTACATAAGTCTTTCACAATAGGATACATTTCATCCTTTATGAATTCAGTGCAATTATTACTCTATGGATGGCACTGAGTATTTGTTCCAACTTGCCTCTTATCTTAGTATCTTTCTACAGAGACATACATTTAAAAAGCATTCATGCTTCACAAAGTGACAGTGTCACACTGTATTTGAGGAAAAAAAACTTAAGTACAGTATTTGATTCTTGAGGTATTAACTTGACATTATCAGAACTCATCTTTCTTTCCTTTATAAAGCAATATTAGTAGTGTATTTTTATTCCTAAAGCACCTTGCTTATTTATGGCATGATTCACAATAGTTTATTATGTAGCTACCCCTTTTTAACTCTCTAATTTAATTCTTTTTAATTCTCAAATATAATTTTGCAAAGTGAATGTAACTAGTAACACCTTTAGATATTTAACTTTGTGCATGTGAGTAGTTCCATTGACTGCAACTGGACGACTCACAAAGTAAAGTTGCACACACAGTTAAGTGTTTGCAGAATAGGGGCCATATTTTTTTATAGTTAGTTAATGCAATTAAGAGCATTACAGTTTAATAAAATTGTTCTTAGTAAAATTGCAAAAGTCTCATATTATTAAAAATTCTTGTTTAAGATAAGGGTAGTCAGCTAGTAACAAGCCTCAATTAATCTATCAACAAAATGCTGTATAATATACATACTCTGAACCATGGTTCAAACACTTCTCCTCATACAGAAGTTAAAGCAAAGAATAGTAAAAAAAAGAAGTCAAAGAAATTAGATATGAAGAAGAACTGTTATATCATTTTGTCTCCCCAGCCAGTACAGAATTTCTCCATATAATCTACTGCTGAGTTGTTGTTCCTGTCTGGGGTGAAGTATATTCCATAATCTAAACGTTTCCTGATATTTGGCCTAAATTTTCCTTTACTAAATTTCATGCCATTACTACACCTTAATTAACTGCTTTTCTCCCTGTCAAGCCACTGTGGGATGAACTCTTCATAGCTATGGACAGATGCCACTCTGCATGCAAGAATTCACCATCTAGATCAGGGGTCAGCAACCTGCGGCTCCCGGCTCGCCCGGGGAAGCACCCTGGCGGGCCGGCCCGGTTTGTTTATCCGCCGCGTCGGCAACTTTGGCCGATCGCGGCTCCCACTGGCCGCGGTTCGCGGTCCCAGGCCAATACAGGAGGCAGGAAGCCGCGGCCAGAACATCCCTCGGCTCGCGCCGCTTCCTGCCTCCTGCATTGGCCTGGGACCGCGAACCGCGGCCAGTGGGAGCCGCGATCGGCCGAAGTTGCCGACGCGGCGGATAAACAAACCGGGCTGGCCCGCCAGGGTGCTTACCCTGGCGAGCCGGGAGCCGCAGGTTGCCGACCCCTGATCTAGATGAAGACCATCTGGATCAAGCTTAATTTAGATAAAAATGAAAGTAGTTGACCAGAAGGGCAAACCATCAGAGGAGCTGTTCAGGTATCTGCCCTCCATCTGCCCCGAAACTGTCAAGACACTGTTAAGTCTCTGATTATTATTATAATAATTTATCACCGTTCCTTGAAACTACGGATGTAACAGTAGTAACAGCTCAACAACTCCAGAAGCTGGGAATGAGCGACAGGGGATGGATCACTTGATGATTACCTGTTCTGTTCATTCCCTCTGGGGCACCTGGCACTGGCCACTGTCAGAAGACAGTATATTGGGATAGATGGACCTTTGGTCTGACCCAGTAGGGCCATTCTTATGTTCATATCTATTGCTGACAATCAGGGCCAGACAAAAACTTCAGAGAGTGCAGTGTCTGTTGGCCCATTTATCAATGTTGTCAAACAGTCACAACACCAAGGCAACATGATTTCCATTGACTCCCTGTCTACTTTTGAGTCCATATGAAGGTCCTGCTCCTGATTTTTAAAGTCTTCAGCATCTTGGGATCAGTCTTTCCTGGAAACCACTCCTTCAATTGAGACCCAGAGAGACTGCTAAACAGAGTGGGAAATACACATTTTTGGGGAGATGGAGAGCAGATGTTTTCAGTAAAGGGGACCTCTCTATGGAACACCCGACTCAGTGAGAGCTGATTGAGCCCACACCCAACCATCTTTAGATTTGATTGCAAAACTCACCTTTTTGCACTGACACCTCTTCAATAACAGAAACTAAAGAACATCAGAGAAGAGAAAAAGAGGTTCAGGCAGCCAAAGAGAAAAAAGGAGGGTACCTCGGGGATTCAGTGTTATGCTACTATGAATTTCTATATTTCAGCACTTGATGCTAAAAAGATGGATACCTTGCAAATACCCAAGCAAAACTTTTTTTGTGATCATATACTTCAGGTATGCAAATGCAAACTTTTGCAGACAATTGTATCTATCTCCCCATATCATCATTCAGGAAGGATAAACACAAAATACATAAATGTTAATTATTCCAAATAAAGTTTCTTTTAAATTGCAGAAGCATGAAGCATGATAAAAGTAATGTATATTGAGCAGGTATTTTCTAATTAGCATCTGGCTTATGAACCATGAATAGTGAATCATCAGACCAATTATTATACTAGCCTGTATTATCAGTTTAAATTGATTAGTTGCATTTTCCAATGATAGTTAATATAGATTAAGGAAAATTCATTTTTGTCACTATTTCTAGATATAACTCTCTGTCACAGTATAGATATTTCTGTTACCCTCTGCTCCAAACAATTTCAGAGATTGAATTCTATAATCACCTCTCTAAAATATGGTCATTTTTGCCATCCAATATCCAAGAGTTAGCAACCCTATCATCCTTGAGTATGTACCCTCCACACTTGCAGTAATCCCAACTAAATGTAGACTTCTTAGTATAGCCTGGTTTGCTAACATTTCCATTCTTCTTCATACACAATAAGAATTATTGTTCTCTAGCATTTTTTCCATTACAGCTTCTTCTGAACTGGTACTATCTGACCCAGCTGTGTCACACATCCACTTCTGTAGCTGTCGTCTCCTTACCAGAGATAACAAGAGTCATTGTTGTGAAGATAGTCCAGGGAAGATTAGATCAGGTTTTTCTGATTTAATCTTAGGAGTCCAATAGTAAAGGAAGTAGAAGGCCAAGACAATGTTGAGGCACAATATTCTGCAGTAGCAGCCTCAAGTTTAAAGAAATCCAGATTTTTTTTAAATCTTTTAGTCCAATTTGGAAGCTGCTACACAAGATAGACAATCTCTTAGTAAGAAGAGATGATAGCTAACCAAAAATCATCAAAAAACAAAACCATTTTTCCGTATCCTGACTGTGCACAACTATAACATGCCCTGCAACTGCCACTCAACTACTTATTTTTTAAAACTAGATTTAAATGCAAACTTCCCATGCTCATTTTGAATAGGTACCTTTGAACATCAAGCCTTCAGATTTGTAATTACTTGGATGAACATCTGTCCCATAACAAAATGTGACAATGTTTGTTAAGCTCTTCAAATTTTGAAAATGAGCTCTATGGGTACGTCCAGACTACCCGCCTGATCGATCCCCGAACGCACTCCCTGTCGACTCCGGAACTCCACCAGAGCGAGTGGCAGTAGCAGAGTCGACGGGGGAGCCGTGGCCATCGATCCCACACCGTGAGGACGGGAGGAAAGTCGGAATAAGATACGTCGACTTCAGCTACGGTATTCCCATACACCTTTCATGGCTAACCAATTAATTTAATAAGAATCAGGTGCTTGCACAAAATATATTGAAAAGCAATGTTATAACTGAGACAGATTGTACAACACAATACTCCTTTGAGAATACATAATTTTGAGTGGCGTAGCCTAAAATGTACAACAATTTCCTTGCTCCATTTCACACACATGCACCTTTTTTTTTTGTGGTTGTACTGATACGAAATTACAGGTTAATGGGACAAGTATTTAAATTCTTCTAAGAAGGCCAGTTTCATTCAGGAAGTGATGTGGACATAAAAATGCATATTTCTATTAAAAATGTTTACAAATATCCTTCCTAGTAGCTCTGCTATAACTAGGGGCATAATCTGTCCCACAATGCAGTCAATAGAAAAATGACTAGCCCTTGGGAACAGAAAACAAAAAGCTGCACTTTTGTGTGATATTTATAAATCTGTCATTTTCAAAGTCTAGTAATTAGTGGGTTTTGTTCATACTTTGTCATTGCTGAGTCCCATACTCATTATGCAGGCAAAACTCCCACTGACATTGTCAGGTGTATGAAATTGGGACCTAACTGTTACAATGTTTCTACTTTTTAATCTCATCTATTTATTTTCTTTGGGCTTTGTATTGGTACTCACAAATCTATTACTGTACCTGAACACCTCCCATAGCAGGGGACCTTCAATATTTCACTGAGTCTTTGACTCTTCTTACCCTGGTTATAAAGAGCTGTATTTGGGATTCTGCCTTTTGGGGGGGAAGAAGTAGAGTATGTGTTGTTTTAAGTGTCCCATCAAGGAACATCGAGTTGCATTTGGCTGTCAAACAGGATTATAAAACACATCAGTTTCTATTTCAATCATTCTGCAAGGGACTTTTTAATATTTGTACAAAAATATGAAAAATATTTAAAGTTGTTCCATATACACATTCAAATGCAAACAGCTGTAGTCAATATTTTTAATGGGTACACTTGACTACCATTAATTTTGTAAAAATATTATATACACCCAAAGACACATTCCTCCCACATATAAACATTTCTCAAATTTTGAATGATCTATCATTGAGAAATGTATATTTTACTTTGGGCACTTTTGAATCCACATAACACTAACACTACTGATTCTCTACTGCCTAGACTTTGCTGTTCAGATGAGCTCCAGGTCTGAAATGTATTGTCTGGAGCACTCACCCAAATTTGCTGTAATCACCCATGAATTCATTAAATATATAAAGGGCCTGATTTTCAATTACCCTACAGCTCCATCAGCATAAAGGGTCTGCAACTGACGCCAAAGAAGATATCCATCATAATTATGGCTGGAATATACCACACTCTGGCTATTCTACAATGCCAGAAGGGCAGCCCTCTAAGGGCTGTTGGAGCCCTGAGGCTTGCTCCAACTTACACTGGGGGATGAAAATAAGGGGAAAATGCCACAGACAAAAGTTTTAAAGACCCTTTTCCTTCCTTCCACATTTCTGTGCTGAGCCCAGGAGTGGAGAAAGAACATGGACCAAGTCAATGACTATTATAGCAGCTACTGAAAACACATCATGTGCATTTTATGAACTTCTTTTTACCCAGGAAGTTTCTTTCTGCCTCAGGCACAGGGTTACTGTTACTTATGCCCATTAATACATTTATTGATTTACACACAAAACATGTTGACATTATCAGTCCTTGCTTCTATGCAAAGGATTATTGAAAGTAAGCAACTATCTTTCAGCTACACATTCTCTTTTAGAAACAAAAAGCTTAAAATTGTACATGACTTGGTGAATTGTGTTCTGGGTTTCAGCAACATGACTCAGATCCAAGGAAAGCCAGCTGTATTTGTAAATGTGAATATTGTGCAAACAAATGCTCTACCCCTCACCTGTAAACAGTCTTTTGAGACTACAACACCCACTTAAGTAATTCCCCAATGATTTGGCTGAAATGTGTTTAGTCCATTTACTGTGGGAAATATATCGATTCCCAGGTAATCCCAAAGTAAGCACCTGCACATCTCAGGCATATGTGTTTCAGGTACGTGTACACACACGTACACACGCACCCCCACGCAGACCAGGCAGTTCAGTATTCAGAGGGGGACCAAAGCTGTACTTAACTTTCCCAACTGTAGAGTTTCGCTTGACCAGACTAGCGGTGGTTCAGACCTGGTCCTGGCTGAGGATGGTAGATGGGTCCTGTTTTGGCTCATCTCTAATTCCCTCCAAGGTTCAAGGATATGAAGCCTGTATGTGGCAAATCACTTCCATCCGTGGGACATACGGGGGGGCTCCAGCGCCAGCCTCTCTCCCCGCGCCAGCCTGATTTGGGGGCGCTGGTCCGCAGGGGACAGGCAAAGACCCTGAAGCGGGGCGGGCTGCGCTGCGCTCCGGGGAAGGGGGCGGCTGCCCGGTAGGAGCCCAGCAGGTTTCGGAGAGCGGGGAGCCGCAGCGGGGAACAGGAGGCAGAGCAGGACGCGAAGTGAGCGGGGGTTGTTACCTGGTTGCGGAGGTCCCGGGAGACGAGGACATGCAGCCGCCGCCCCCTTCTCCCGGCTGCTGCTGCTGCTTCTTCAGGCGCCAGTGGCTGAACGCCGAGCGCTTCTTGGGCTCCCGCTCCGGGAGGCTGCTGCTCCCGACCTGCCGCCGGGGGGACGCCGTCTCCGCGCCCACCTCCGGCTCCGAGTCCTCAGACTCGCTCCAGTGGAAGAGCTTCCCGAACCGCTTGCGCCCCCGCTTCTCCATGCCGAGCGCTGCTGGAGCCGGAGCCGGAGCTGGAGCTGGAGCCGGAGCCGGAGCGGAGGGCGGGCGGGCAGGGAACTCGCCAGCGAATGAGGGGGCTGGAGCCAGAGCCCGGTGCTTAGCGCAGACAGCGGGAGGCGCAGCACCCCCTGGGGACTAGCTGTGGGCTGCCCCAGCACCGCCTACCTTCACCTAGCAGCAGCCGATGCTGCAAATCCCTCCCTCTTCGCCCAGTCGCTGGGGTTCCCAACTTTCCCGCGGCGCGGAGCGAGCTCCAACGCTTTCCTGATTGTTCCCTCCTCCCTCATCTCAAACCGTCACCCTCAATCCCTCCCCGCTGAGAAAGCAGCACAGTAGCAGGGCCACCGTCTATTGCACAGGAAGGGAGAGGTTTGCATTACCCATGTCCAGGGTGCAAATTATACATTCTCATGTTGTTTTCTGCTGAGCCCGGGTGCCCAGGGCCCTGTGTCACTCCCTTATGCAACGCTTGACTAGCCAACTTGCTTCTCTGTTGCAGACACAAGGTACGTTTCTTCCACCCAAGAGAAAGAGATTTGGCTCGACGGTTGGAGGGAATCATTGAAGATAGCAGATAAGACTGCCACATCATTTGTCACCTTTGAGATTAATTTATCTAATACATTAGACAATGCTTCAGGCTGATGAGAACTATAACTGTCCAACAGACATAGCTATTTTTTAACATTGGCCAACATTTTTTAAGTCACCAGGCCTAAATGTAACTGTCTGTGCCTAAATGTTAAGTGGCCTGATTTTCAAATGCAAAATGGCCAGAATTCATTCAGATTTGTGGGTACTCAGCATGTCTGAAAATGAAGCTACTTATATTCTGGTGCCTAAATATGGAGTTAGGGCCCTAAGTTTAGTTAGAAAATGTTGGTCATTTTCTTTTAGAAAGAATGTTATGAATACCATTAGATACCATGCTGACTAGCGAAAGCCACAGATATTAGTTATTTATTAACATTAAAATTATGTCAGGTCGCACATTGACAGTCTTGACATTTATATTCATGAACAAAGTCAGTCTAGATTTTATCTAAACCAATTTAGTTTTGGAATAGTTACATTTATTTAATTAATTTAAAAGAAAGAGCATCCAACAAATAGATCCCGTTCTCAAAATTCATTGCACCACAATCCTCTTCTGAGAACAAAAATGACTACATGGCCCCAAGGGGGGGACCAAAGCCTGAGCCCACCCGAGCCCCGCTGCCCCGGGTTGGGGCCAAAGCCGAAGCCCCACTACCTCGAGTGGGCAGGGTGAAGAGGAAACCAAAACCCAAGGGCTTCAGCCCTGGGTGGGTGGCCTGTAACCTGAGCCCTGCCACCCAGGGCTGAATCTTTTGGGCCTTAACCCTGGGTGATGGTGCTCAGGCCCCAGCAAATTTAATCTCAGCCCTGGTGACCCCATTTACCCACTTTGGAGTCTGGACTCACAGTTTGAGAACTGGATCAGTAGATCAGGAATCCTTGGCTAACAGTTTTCTATCACCTTTCACTTTAGTCTCATTCAGCATGGCGAAAAAGACCAAAGACACCTCTACCCCGATATAACGCCATCTGATATAACATGAATGGATATAACACAGTAAAGCAGCGCTCCGGGGGGGGGGGGCTGCGTGCTCCAGCAGATCAAATCAAGTTTGATATAATGAGGTTTCACCTAAACTCAGTAAGTTTAGGTGAGTAAGTCTTACCAAAAACTCGGTAAGATTTTTTGGTTCCCAAGGACCACGTTATATCGAAGTAGAGGTGTAGATATTCCTCTTTCCTCCCCAAGTTTTCAGACTAGAACTGGCACTAATAATATCATCTACTCAGTAATTCTGAATGGCTGGAAAGCATGTTAGCTTGTCTACACTAAAACATACAAGATTTACACAAATAAATATTTTGAGATTAAAGTGGGCATCATCAGACAAACATTAAAATGCTCCAGAACTGTGGCAGGAATTAAATAATTTAGATGTGAGAAAGCATGAATTACTGATTAATTATTGCACCTCCCATACTATTATTCCAGATAATCAACACTGTTCTGTCTTCCAGAAACTGATTTTATGTAATAACTTGTGAAATTCCACTAAAAAAAATAGATTATAAACCCTTTATGGAAAAAACATTGGTTTATTTGTCTGTAATATACTGTATACATCTATGACACTGTATAAATAATTATTAATAATCATAATAAATTACCGAGTTTCCTGTTTTAGCTTTTCTTCCAACATTATGGTGATATGAAAAACCTTCTCCAAGAATCTGCATATGAAGACTACCATTTACTTTTAAAATTCTAGTTATGCACATTCAGAGTCCACCAAGAAAACCTTAAAAATCATTGTGTGAAAGCTAACGCCACTGAAATCAGCAACAAAACTCACATTGAATTCAATGGGGCCAGGATTTCATCCATTTATATACTAATAACTCTTGTGAAAATTTTTGATGTAGGGCCTGATCCTGCAATCATTAGCTAGGCAAAATCCCCACTGAAGCAGCCAGTGGGAATTTTGTCTGAGTAGGGAATTTACCTAGCACTAGTCCTTTAAATGATGTGGCTAATTGTGGAGAGGACTAAATAGAATTTGTAAAACAAAATTGAGCTTATAAAAATGGTTTATTTAGGTTCATTTAGGTGCTGTGAAATAATTGTAAAGTATTTATAGGAGCCCTTTTGCTCCACAAATAGCCACATAGGCTGGAGCCCCTCAAATCTGATACAAACCATGCCCCAAAGAAAAAAAATCTTTTTGGTATCTACAGGAGGTTCTTGCACTGGTATCCCACCACCTGACGAGAAAATGTGCTTTGAGTTGGAGCAGCAAAACTATAGTGCTTACAAAAAGCAGCTCCCTCCTTTTGGGGAGGCCAAAATGTGGCTTGCAGGCCATATATATACCAAGGAGTTCTACAGTGTAGCTCACAACCACCCTTCTTTTTAATAGAGGTGCAACCCACACAGACTACAGTTACCAAGTTGCCATGCTCCATCTTGATCCTTGCAGTGGGAGTAATTTGCTCAACTTTATGCAAATTTTGTGCAGCCCTCAGAGGCCTGGCAGGGTGTAAAAACAGATTTCAGTCAGGCAAGATTTGTGAGTTCCAGGATACTACATTAGTCTGTATACTATTTTATTTTTGCCAGTTTTCAAAGCACACAAACCTGATTTTACTTCTTCTCTCTTCATCCAATTAGTTCATAGCAAGAGAGTCCCACCAAGACAAAGCCTGTGCAGCCTCCTCCTGTGTTGCATATTCAGTTTTTTTTCCACTTTGTCATTAGCAGTCGTCAATCTTTTCCTGTTTGGGTGAAATTCACCCCAGTGCAGAGGGCTAGCACAAGACTTATGCAATACTCAAGTCCTGCTTCAGCCCTATTTTAAGGACTTAAGTGGTGCATAACCCTTATGCTGGCCCTCTGCATAAGGATAAATTGTGCATTTTAAAACTCACAATTCCTCCAACAACTTTTGAATCTTATGCTTCCTTGATTTAACTACATAGTTAGGGTTGCCAGGTGACTGGTTTTCGACCAGAACGTCCAGTTGAAAAGGGATCCTGGCGGCTCTGGTCAACACAGCTGACCGGGCCATTAAAAGTCCAGTTGGTGGGGCTGGCAGACTCCCTTCCTGGCTCTGCGGGGCTCCCAGAAGCGGCAACATGTTCCTCTGTCTCCAAGTCATAGGGGCGGCCGGGGGGCTTCACGCGCTGCCCCTGAGTGCCAACTCTGCAGCCCACATTGACCAGAAACCACAGCCAATGGGAGCTGTGGGAGCAGGGCCTGCGGGTGATGCAGCACGCATTGCACAAAGCTGCTTGGCCGCACCTCTGCCTTGGAGCTGAGGACATGTCACCGCTGCTGGGGAGCCCCCTGAAGTAAGTGCCACCTGGAGCCTGCACCCCAACTGCCTGCCCCAGCCTGGACCCTCCTCCCATACCCAAACTCCCTCCTAGAACCCACACCCCCAGCCCCCCAACCTGCTGCCCCAGCCCGGAGCCCCCTCCTGTACCCTGAACCCTTCATTTCTGGGCCCATCATGGAACTGGCACTCCCAGCCCAGAGCCTGTACCCCCTTGCACACCCCAACCCCTTGCCTCATCTCGGACCCCCCTTCCACGCCCAACCCCCCTCCTGGAGCCCACCCCCTCCTGCACCCCAACCCCCTGCTCCAGCCCTGTGAAATGAGTGAGAGAGTGAGGGTGGGGGAGAGTGAGTGACAGAGGGAGGGGGGAATGGAGATAGTAGGGGGAGGAGCTTCAGAGAAGCAGCAGGCAAGGGTGTTCGGTTTTGTGCAATTAGACAGTTGGCAACCCTATCCATAGTTAATATTGATTTATATAAACTGTTAAATATTTACTATCTACAGAGACTGTGTCTGATCCTGGACTGAATATTAATGTTTGTAAAGTGCCATATAGTTGCTGTGTATCAAGGCAAGCCCACTTAATGAGAGCATCAATTAGCAATGGTGTTTTTTAGCATCTGGAGCTTACCAATAAGCAATCTGTCCTTCCTGGAGCCGAAAATGAAATCAACAAAGTGTAAGCATTTTGTTTATTAATTCTTTAATGCCCATATGTGAAATTTTAACTTGAGTCTAATTGCTTTCACATTGTTGTTGGACAAACAAATCATATAACTAGACTGAAAACATAAATTTATATAGTTAAATGACAAACTGAAATATAACATGAACAACATGAAGTGATAATGCTAAAGTCAGTGGAACTCTGCAGGTGCTTAATGGTCTGTGCAGGCAGATTACTTTCACGGATTGAGGTCTTTAGTAGAGAGTGTTGGACATAAGAAATATTCATGCATTCTAATATTGCCATTCTGATTTCATCTCAAAGTACTGCTGTGTTCTTGCAGTTTAATAATACATTGACAGAAACATCAAAAATTGCACACAGTATTTTCAACTAATGGTTCATAGCATATGAATATCTAATATTTATAGAGTAAGGCCATAATTCAGGAAAGTGGTTAAGCACATCTTAAAATTAAACACTTGCTTCAATGCTTTGCTGAATCAGAGCCTAATCTATGTTTTCAATAAACTCATTTGTTTCTTACAAATCACCTTATATTATGTATGGTAAAGACAGATTCATTTTTAGTTATTTTAAATATTTTTCTTTGTTTCTTCTTTTCATTCCCATTTTTCAAATTATTTCCTTTTAATTAATGTATATATTGTTCTTATGGTTTTATCATAGCATGGTTATTGTCTCATAGTTTAGGTTGTAACTAGTGTTCCACTGTCATTCTCTGGATTCTCATCTAATGTTTTAAAAAATAATCTTTTGGGCCTGAAAATTTCCATGATTCATTTTAAGCCAGAGGAGGATTTTTGTTTAAGACTGAACTAAATCAATGATACTGTTTTTGAATCATAGGATAAACTACAGTTAACAAGTTTTCACCTTTTAGTTATGGATATTAATTACCCCAAATGGCTTGTTTTAGAACTTGAAATTTTTGTACTTTTAGTTCTTAGTAACTTATGCAGAAGCTACTCTGAAAATTTTTAACTGAACTAATTTATGCATACACAGAGAAGATTCTTACAAATATTTGTTTTATTATTAGTGGTTTTAGCAACAAAATATGAATCATTAATTTACAATTGTTTTTATTATTATTATTTATGGACAGCCATAGTTGTGCTAGAAGCACATGCAAGAAGAACAGTCCCTGCCTTCAAGAATTTACAATCTAAATAGAAAAATAGTAATAGTTATCTAAATACTTATATGCCAATATGACTGATTAAATACGTAAAGGATATGAATCTATATTGACTAATTTCAATGCTGTCCAATCTTAAGTAAACTACTTAGGTATCAGTAAATCTGCACTGACTCTTTAAGTACATGGGTCTGCAAGTAATAGTCCTGGGGGAATTGTGCGCCACTGCACATGCACAGAATTCATGTCCCCTCCAGATTTCTTTACTTCCCCACAGAAAAATGACTTTCTGACAGGAAAGCAAAGGGAAAATGCAAGAGCAGTTACACACTACTCCCTAGCTGTGCAGGTATATTGTTTCAGGCACCCGGAGCAGCTGGCGGAGAGGTAAATCACTGTGGGGCTGGGGACACCACAGACAGTGGCTCCTACCCTGAGCTGGGATCAGCTGCTAGTCCTGGCTGGGTTGGAGAGGATGGGACTTCCTCTTCCCCTGCAAGGTTTGGCTGGGGCTGTGTCAGATCCACCCCCAGAAACCTCCCCCAGCTGCAGAAAGCTCAGCATCCTCCCCTGCTTCCTGCCCCCATCGCTCCTCAGCTCCCCAGCCCCCATGCATCTGGACCTCCCATACCCAGACACTCCTGCCAAACCTCATCCTGTACACCCAGAACCCCCCCTCCCCTCCTTCATACCTGAATCCCACCCCACTGAACCTCAACCCCTGCACCTGGAGCCCCCCTGCACCCAGACCCCCTGCCTCCGGGCCCCCACCCCTGCACCCAGACCACCCCCACTGAGCTCCTTGCATTCAAACCTCCACCCTGACAAGCTTCACCCCGCATCACCCTGAGCCCCCACATCCAGACCCCAACACCACTGACCTCCAACTAGCTGCACCCAGATCCCCACCAAGCCCCACTTCTCCAGCACCCAGACCTCCCTGCTGAGACCCCCACACCCAGACCCCTCTGCTGAGCCCCAACCTCTTTCACTTGGAAGCCCCTGCAGAGTCCCATCCCCCCTGCACCTGGAACTCCCCCCCATGAGCCTCTCTGCATCCAGATCCCCCCCCACTAAACTACCTGCACCCAGAATCCTCTCACCCCACACCTTGATCCCCCCACACTGAGCCCCTCCACATTTGGATCCTGCCTGGTTGAGCCTGCCTGCCCCACACTTGGTGCACCTGGCGCACACGGGCAAGGCCCCAGGGTGTTTCTGGGGCAGGCACAGGCCTTGTGTTGTGTCAGGGTCGGGTGCAATGTCACCACTGAGTCTGTGTCCCAGGTGTGGAGGGTGGGGAGGCTGCAGGGTGATCTCCCACCTTCATACACCCAGTGGCCTGTGCTCCCCACTGCCATTCTGGAGCCTCTGCATTTATTTATTAATAAAGCTTGCAGAATTTTGCAGAATTTTAAAATATTGTGCATAGAACTTTTAATTTTTTGGCACAGAATTCTTAATTTTTTGGCACAGGATGCCCTCAGGAATAAATTAAATGCAGAGCTGTTCCTACATGTTTCTGGTGATATGTAGGAATTGCTTGAGGGTTAAAGCTGTCTAACTCCTTATATCTGTATTAAGCAGTCCCACTGTGTATTAACCAGCCCAATCGCCCACATTAAGAACCCTGCAAAACAACCAGCTCCTTGTCCCAATACGTGCTCCCCTCATATTAATCAAAATAAAAATTCTTGTACTGCCCAAGAAGTGTCAAAAGATGAGGTGCTGAAACAAACTGCTAAATTAAGCAAGTCATACAGATTCTGAAGGAACATAAGCAAGAAGTAGTTAAGTATTATTATTTTGAGATATATTAATGTGATAATCTTAAAACCAGATGCGTATGCTCTTCATATAAATGATATAAACTGAATTATCTGTGTGTACATTATGTCTGTTATTATACTAATGTTTTTTTCAGTGATTTAACAATTGTGAGATGACTATTTTTTAAGACTATTTTTGGTGACTATTTTTGCGGTTGTATCTTAGAGCATTCACTCCAAACTCTCAGACAGAGACAAACACCTACAAGATCTCTATCAAGCATTCTTACAACTACAATACCCACCTGCTGAAGTGAAGAAACATTGACACAGCCAGAAGAGTACCCAGAAGTCACCTACTACAAGACAGGCCCAACAAAGAAAGTAACAGAACGCCACTAGCTGTCACCTTCAGCCCCCAACTAAAACCTCTCCAGCGCTTCATCAAGGATCTACAACCTATCCTGAAGGACAATCACTCACTCTCACAGATCTTGGGAGACAGGCCAGTCCTCGCTTACAGACAGACCCCCAACCTGAAGCAAATACTCACCAGCAACCACACAACAAAAACACTAACCCAGGAACCTATCCTTGCAACAAAGCCCGTTGCCAACTCTGTCCACATATCTATTCAGGGGACACCATCATAGGACCTAATCACATCAGCCACACTATCAGAGGTTTTGCAGCATGAGCTTTCGTGGGTGAACACCCACTTCTTCGGATGCAAGTGTTGCATCCGAAGAAGTGGGTATTCACCCACGAAAGCTCATGCTGCAAAACGTCTTAGTCTATAAGGTGCCACAGGATTCTTTGGTGCTTTTACAGAACCAGACTAACACGGCTACCCCTCTGATACTTATCAGAGGTTTGTTCACCTGCACATCTACCAATGTGATATATACCATCATGTGCCAGCAATGCCCCTCTGCCATGTACATTGGCCAAACCGGACAGTCTCTACGCAAAGACTAAATGGACACAAATCAGATGTCAAGAATTATAACATTCAAAAGCCAGTCTGAGAACACTTAAACCTCCCTGGTCACTCGATTACAGACCTCAAAGTCGCAATATTACAAGAACAAAAATTAAAAAACAGACTTCAGCGAGAAACTGCAGAATTGGAATTAATTTGCAAACTGGACACCATTAAATTAGGCTTAAATAAAGACTGCGAGTGGATGGGTCATTACACAAAGTAAAACCTATTTCCCCCCCTACTCTTACTCACACCTTCTTGTCAACCGTTGGAAATGGGCCATCCTGATTATCACTACAAACGTTTTTTTGTCCTGCTGATAATAGCCCACCTTAACTGATCACTCTCGTTTTAGTTAGTATGGCAACATCCATTTTTCCATGTCCTCTGTGTATATACATCTTCCTACTGTATTTTCCACTGCATGTATCCGATGAAGTGGGTTTTAGCCCACGAAAGCTTATGCTCAAATAAATTTGTTCGTCTCTAAGGTGCCACAAGTACTCCTCGTTCTTTTTGCTGATACAGACTAACACGGCAACCACAGTAAATCTGGAGTATCATAATGGTGGATTCATCTTATTAAATATAAAAATAAATATTTGCCCCCTAATATACCTGCCAGTGCCCTGTGGGTACATTATGTCTGTATGTTATTAAATTAATGTATTTTTTTCCAGGAGTGATTTAACAATGTGAAAAGAAAGACTATTTTTCATGACTTCTTTAGTTTTTTTCATCTATAAAATAAGGATAATACTTACACACCCACAATTAATATCTATAATGCTTTACAGTGCTATATCAATACTAAGTATTAAATATCAACATAAATATTTTATTGTATTTATTTTCTTTTAAATTCATAAAATCATTTTTCACACATTCTAGGCATATTCATACAGAGAATGGAGACTAAAAGCAAGATGTTCCTGGAATGATAAGACATGCAAGGATTTATATAAACCAGGTCAAAATCCTAGTTTCAATAAATAAGGCCAGGACATAGGAACTGCCAGGAAAATTCTGATATATCTGGGCAACTGGTCCACTTAAATCAGGACTCAAAACCATACGGTATCAATCTAAATCCTGCAAATTACTACATTCAGTCAGACCCTTGCATCTGCATGGAGCTTGTTGTAGGAGTGGGGCCTTGATGGCCGCATAATATCTCTTTCAGTTTGTTTCAAGACAGAGAATTCATTCAGCTGCTTTTTGCTGCACTATCTAAATTAGCACTATTAGTTCTGAAACATTAAGATCTACTGTACAAAAGTATTTAGAATACCAACTTTGTAATTGTAATCAGTACAGCTATAATGGATTTTTATTTGAGAGCATGCAATTTTTTATTTTTAAAGAAAAACCACATACCACAAGTTCACAGCTTGCATTCTACATACATTTACTACAGTTTGAGAACTGCTGATCTTAAACTTTTGTCTAGTGTCTATTGGAAAGTATTTTAATATTTATTATTATATTATTCCCAAATAATGTTATATTAAACTAGTGATTTTATTTTTATCTCAGTGATGTGTTGCCAATATTTTAAAAGAAGCTGCCACAAAAATGTCACCTTTATCATTTGATAAACCCATGTGTGTAGTGCCAAGGGTATGTTGGCTTGCCAACAGGAGAGATCAGAGATTGGTGCTTGGTAAAGAAACATATTAAGATTATTAAAATAACTGCATTTAAAACAATAAGTGCAGCTGCTGGAAATATTTATACTTGGTTCCAGAACACACCGCAGTGTAGTACATTCATAGTATACTACAGTATCCAACATGTAATTTCAAAAGAAGGATGAGGCCATGATTTTTGACCATAGTGAAATTTCCTGAAAATAATGGCCATCTGATGCAACCTGGCCCAGTTCTAAACCAAAAAACAAACAAACAAGGTATTTAAAAGTATTTTTATACTTATACAATTAGGGAAAAGTCTCCTCTGGCAGGGATGACTGGCTAGTTTCCCGAGAGGGGATGAACTCTATCAGAGACAATTAAATCAGCCCCACCTTCCCTTCAGTTTGGTGGTAAAATTTAACAATGGGCTCTTGGAAGCCCTAAAGTGCGCTCTCTAGTTTATTAAAACTTCCACCTAATATTTAAAGTCTGCATTTATTATCTGCTTCAACACACTAGAACTTTGGGGAACTTCACTTCCAGCAAATCTCAGCTCCCTCATACAATATGTTAGTGGTATTGGATAATACACTCAGGGACAGAGAGAAGCGGTAGTTGTATGGGGTAGGGATTCTGGGGGGCCATTGAGAATGAGAGGAGGGGTTGGGTGGGGCGGCAAGGGGCAGTCAGGGGACAGGGAAGGGGGGGATGGGTCAGGGGTCTCGGAGTGTGTGTGTTAAGGAACATGAGGGGTTGGATGGGGCACGACCACCCCCCACGGAGGGGGGGGAAGGAGGGAACCCGTTGTTAAAATTTTGGAGGGAGGAGGGAACCCGTTGTTAAAAATTTGGCAGCTCATCACTGGATAATACGCTTAAATTAAGCTCTTGCTTATTCATTCTAATTAAGAAAATTGTTCACAGGGTTCCGGATAGTTAGGAAGGAGTCCATCCTATTATTTTGGATGATGTACAGTGTCTTAAATTATAAATCACAAGAATGGAATTAATCTAATGATCTACATGTGAGAGAAGTTCTTCCATTGCTGAATAACAATTTCCTGTGTGGCTGTTTTAGGGTGCCCACAAGAAGTATATAGATGAACATTTTAAAAGCACATCTTTGCAAGTTTGCTCTGTACCCTTGTATGTAACAATTATACACCACAACCTGGATTTTCAGCATGGTTAATTTTTATAGGTGTCCCTATTGGTTTGTGAACAAACAGAATTGAGGATTAGCTAGTGGAGGCTACTCTTAACTTGACCCTAGATCTTGTTCTGCTGTAGGAGATGGTCTACTTCCCGAAAGTTTTGTAGTCTTCATAATAGTTGAGCCTAATTGATGTAATTTGTTTATAAATAATGAATTCTAGATTATTTTTGTTCTGTTTTTTAATCTGAGATTAGTGCCTCTGGTAGAATAGCTAGATTATTAAAGAATAATTTTGCCTATATAAAAGAGCCAGACTCTGCCACTCTTACTCACACTGAGTAGTATCTTATTCTGCAAGTAGCTCCACTGAGATAAAAGGAGCTACTTCTCAGAGTAAAATAGCATAAGGAACATTGGAAAAAAAATTGGTCTAAATTTAATAGCAGCCTGTTGGTACTATCAGGGCTGGATTATGTTTGATGGGGACTTGGGGCAGTTTATAATTTTGGGGTCCCCTGTTTGCATACTCCATTCCTTCTCTTTACTGCTTTACCACCACCCAGATCTGAGGCCAAATACTTTATTGTGAAGTTACCTTGATTATTTCAGCTATAGTTTTTAAATGTGATATATCAATTGTAAAGATGAATGAAAGTTAAAATGAACAAAACCATGTTAATTTTGGCACATAACCGTAGTAATACACATAGGGATGCTATGACTTCAGTTACTTATATCAGTGGTTTTCAATTCCATTTTCTGGTAGGCTAGATAAGGCACTGTCCCAATCTTGGCAGGACAAAGGGTTTTTCAGGTGTCTGCGCTCTAGTAAATCTGCCACCAGCCAGAGATTAACCTTCCAAGAGTTTTGTGCTGGATTGCATTTATTAATCTTAATATAAAAGGTGAAGTGTGCTGGTAGACAATATTCCAATGAAATCTTGCACACAAATAATTATACAAATATACTGTAATAGAGTGGAGCCGACCTGAGTTGCAGGGCTCTTTCTACTCCTTCTGTCCCACTCCCACTGTGTGTGGATAGGACAACTAGGACCCTACACCTGTATTAAGTTAATAAAGTTGCAGCTTACCTCTTAAATCTATCCCTGGGTTTGTCCCCATTCACCTACATGTCCTGATCACAATGGTGTATTTAGCTGCATATAATAGAAGAACTATGGCTTTTATTTGATTATTATCCACTGCTGCATCTTCCCAAAACCCAACAAGCATATTAAGGGATGGATATTAAGGTTATCCACTTTTGTATCTCTCACAAGAAACAAGACCAGAATATGGTCTGGCATTGTCCAGAGAACACTTGGGGAAATAATTTGTAAGGATTAATATGGATCTCAGGGTGTCTATAGATTGGGTGTCTGGCAGTCAAATCCTTTCACACTTTCTGTGGAAAAGGACACAGCTCCCAATAAAGCAATCTGGGGAAAGAGTGATTTTTGGACTAGGATTTCAATGTGAATTTTGCCATTGACTTCAACAGAGACAGAATTTCACCCTAATTGAGGGGAACTAGGTCATTATAAAAGTAACCTATTCTCCTTTCATAGGTTTTCCATACACACCAATGATCTGATCACTACTTTGTACTTTTAAAAGCTAATGTTATATTTATCAAAGTTACATTAAATGCAAAAATGTTTTCCTGTTAATATTTCCATTGACCCAAAGAAAAAACAAAAACAAAAACAAAAACACAGCAACTAGCTTCTTCCCACAACAGAATATGTATTCGGTAAGCCTCCAGGGACACAATTTTGGCCTCATTTACAATCATTCATCTGCATTGACTTCACACAAGGGCCTACTCTGACCCGACCATGTAAAAAAGGACAGAGAATAGGGCTGTTGGTTTATTTCTGTTAGACTTCATCTAAAAGTAATTCTGAGCTTATTGTTTAAAGCTTCTTCCAATTCCATATGCAGCCACTGTCAGGTAGTTGGATTTGGCTGCCAAAAAATGACTCATTGTTATGCTATCTGATAATATGGTTCCAAACTGGGGAGTGGTGTACTGCCTGAGGTTCTTTGGCATTACAAATATTTTTGTTTTGTTCTAGGAGTTCCCTCCCTCCCATTCTAGACTGGCTATAAATGTATCCTGCTGAGAAAACAAGGAACGTGGGACAAAATAGCCACTTGAAAAAGAAGTAATACACACCAGGGAGCCAATTCCTTTTTGTTGTACCTATTCTGCCAAATCCATCCTATGATATTCTTTTCAAAGTTTTGAATTCTTTATGGCAGTGGTTGTTATCAATGAGAATTTCAAAAACAGAAAGATTAAAGGAAACTGCATACTTTTCCTTGCTCTGAAGGCAAGGAAAAAGGTGATCTTTCCCTCCTCCCCCTCACAATAACCTTGGAGCCCCCTTTTGAACCCCCATTTTGAGAAACACTGATATAGCTCTAGCTTATCGTTTAAAGTGGGGTCAGACAACAACTCCAGGGAGTGCTCCTGTTATGGGTCAGTGATTAACACAATAAATGTTGTCAAAAAGCTACCAGACATCCATTTCTCTGTCTCCTAGTATGATTATTAATGTGAAATTGTTAAGAAAACATTGCTAATCATCTCTCTTGCCATACAAAAGAAGGTTAAATCATACCTTACTGAGAAAATGCCACTGGAGGGCAAAAGTTAGGCAGAAAGCCACTGAATTTCTGCTTTAACCCCTGTTGGAGATGAGATTTGCTTTCCCACTTAGTGAGTGGGGAATACTGACTTCCAAACCCAAAGATGCCCCAAGATCCAGAGGGAATGTCTAGTAATCTCACAGCATGCGGGAAGGGCTGAGTATTGGTGCAGAAGTCCAATGTCTCTGTTACCCCAGCACAAATACCTGTGACCCCAGGAAACACTACAGAAGGGGAGTGGCTGGATCATACTGACAGGTCCTTCAAAAGCAAAGTGCCTCAAACATGTAGAGGTCATATGGATGGGGTTTCTATTTTGCCATCTGCCTTGGTCAGACAGCCTACTCTGTACTGTCAAATCCTCTGTGGGGCATTGGAAGCTTGGTCCAGACACGACTGGAGAGTCTGTGAAGAGAGTGGCTGCCACAAAGCAGAGTGGCTGTGGCCTCTGTAGATACTTCAATATCTACAGGCCTGGAAGTCCATGCCATTATATAGGTAGTCAAACCCAGCACTTCCATCCGCATCATTCAACAGAAACTCAGCAATTTTTTTGGTCCAACTTGAACCATCCTTCAGCTTTTTTACATAGAAAAGCATGATTTATCCTGAAGACTAAGTCTTCTTGAGCCCAGTCCTGAAGATAAACAACATACAGTGGAGATTTACTGTATCTAGTGTTCTTTCATCACCAGACTAAGTAGCATTCTACTCCTTACTATAACTGAATTTTACAAGCTCTTTTCCCCTATACTTATTGATGACCATGTATAATTTATCTGTTGCTATAGTCTCTTTTCATCACACTACATTATTTCACCAGAATATATTTGTTGGCCTTGCTAAATATATCTTTGTATGTGAAGGAGGTAAATGAAAGAAGCAGTGTTGATATTTTAGGAGGGGGCTCAGGTGTGCCTGAACAATTTAGCTGAAAAACATAAGTAATCTTCAATAGTAGCAAGGAAATACAACTAATTAATACCGTATCTTCCATTTGCATCTGTTAGACTAAGCTCAAATTCTGTAACTGTTGCCAAATCACACCAGTAATTTCCCCACTGTTAGGTCTTCAGGATTTCCCCTACTTAATGGATTTTTCTTCTTTTCCGCCTCCAGCTACCTACTACTACAACAAAACCTGTACAAGAGACCCTTCCTTACTAGGCAATCTCCAAAGAGAATATCCCAAAGTAACTGGGCAATAGCACATGGGATGATTAGCAACCCACTTGCCAGAGGCTTAAGAAATGAAATATGCAACTCGATAGATACTATATGAAATGATTCATTAGGCTGTTGAATTGTGATCCATACATCACCTGTATAACACCTGTAGAGCTATATCTCTTAGCTAATATTTTCTGTTAATTAAATATCAAGGAAAAATGAAAAAAAAGTTTAATTCCAGTAAATAACTGTCCTATATATTTAGCATGAAACTGCTCCAATCTGCTCTGCACACCAGTGATACTGGAAATGTTCATCTGTGGTTTTGTGTGCAGCTGTAAAGTCCTTTCTTCAGTAGAAGATAGCTCAAGAAGGGATGGAAAGTAAAAGAAAAAACTATGCACCCTTGGGGAGTTGGATACAAAAGGAAATAGGCAATGGACAGCAGAAGTGGTATTGTTGAACAGAAACCCTTCAAGTAACTACGGTATTTTGGGCACATTTCACACCAGTAACAGGCCATAAAATAATTCCTAGTGCTTTTTTTTTTTTTTTTTTTTTTTTTTTTTTTAAGAAAAAACATCCGATCTTGATTTTAAAATTGTCAGTGATGGAGAATTTACCACAGCCCTTGGTAAACTGTACCAACAGTTAATTATGCTCACTATCCAGAACAGTTACTTCAGTGAATAGATAGAAACCAACGTCTAGATAGATCCTGAGATCTAGTCTACACTAGTCTGTTATTTTGGAATTAGCTGAGTTAATTTGGAAAAAAAAATTCCTTCCACCGAACCACACCATTTTTTTCAATTTAAAGGGCTCTTTAATCTGATTTCTGTACTCGATCTCGGCAAGTGGAGTAAATCAAGATCGCAATCCCAGGTTAAAGGTATTGTGGATGCAATTCAACGTTATTGGCCTCTGAGAGCTATCCCAGAATGCTCCCTTGTGACTGCTCTGGACAACACTCAACTCTGATGCACTAGCCAGGTGGGTGGGAAAAGCCCTGAATTTCATTTCCTATTTGGTCACCATCAGCACAGGTGACCATGCAGAGTCCACTATCACAAGAGATCATGCAGTCCCGGATTCGCAGACGAGCTCCAGCATGGTCCAAACGAGTGGTACTGTCTCTCATTGCATGTTGGGGAGACGAGTCTGTTATGGCAGAACTAGGTTAAAAAAAAAAAAAGGAATGCCAATACGTACACTAAAGTCTCCAGGGCCATGACAGAAAGAAGCTACTCCAGGGAGACAGAGCAGTGTCGTACAAAAATCAAGGAACTCAGGCAAGCATACCAAATAGCCAGGGAGGCAAATGGGCGCTCTGGGTCACAGCCCCATACATTCGGCTTTTACCGTGAGCTCCATGCAATTATGGGGGGGGAGGTTGACACCACCATTACCCCACCACTGTCCGTGGACACCTGCAAGGGGGCAGTTGCACGGAGCAAGAGTCATTGGAGGACGAAGGAGGAGGACGATGACAGTGCACAGACAGCAAGTGGGGAATCCATTTCCCACCCCTAGCCAGGAACTATTCTTAATGCTGGAGCCAATAGCCTCCCCTAACTCCGAAGGTGGGCTCCCAGACCATGACTCTGGAGAAGGTACTTCTGGTGAGTGAGAGCCTGATCAGAGCCACATGGTGAGGGACGGGGGGGGGGGGGGAACCCAGCCACGGTGGGCTGTTCACATTTAGGTTAAAGGGCTCATCCCTGCGGTGGGTGGAGGGGGGAAGAGAGAGAGAGAGAGAGAGAGAGAGAGAGAGAGTGTGAGTGTGAGTGTGTCTCTCATCCCAGAGAGCCCACAGGCCCTCCTTTTATATGGCAAACCCACCAGGCATTGCTTGCTAGGGGAAAGAGGGCCCAGCAGTTTGAAAGCATCAAAATGAATATAGAAGGAGCAGAACCCCGCATGCCCCTAGGCTGCCTGCAACCTGAATTCTGTTGCCCGGCCGTGTGTGATGGCTTACTCTCACCAAAGTGTCCCCTTTGTTCCCTGAAATTTATCTTTTAAAATACTACCCTTCCTTTTTCCTCCTTCTGCAGGTGCAAATGTTTCAACACAGCCCCTATCTACTCCATCCCAGAGGCTGGTCCAGATTAGAAGACAGAAAAAAAAAATTGAACTCAGGACAACATGTTCACCAAGCTCATGCAGTCCTCCTGCACTGATAGGGCCCAGCTGAATGTGTGGAGACAAACAATTGCAGAGTCCCATAAAGCATTACAGGAACATGGAGAGGAGGGATAGGCGTGATGAGAGCAGGCAGGACGCTATGGTCAAGATCATGATGGAGCAAACTGACATGCTCTGCTGTATGGTGGATCTAATGCGAGAAAGGCAGCAAGACCACAGACTTCCGCTGCAGCCCCTGTATAACCACCCTACCTCCTCCCCAAGTTCCATAGCCTCCTCACCCAGACGCCCAAGAACACAAGGGGGGGAGGCTACAGGAACCCTCACACTCAACCCCAAAGGATCACCCAAGCAGCAGCAAGTTGGCATATGCGAACTTTTGATTTGGTTTCTGGACTTGTCCTTCCCTCCTCCACCACCCCCCTAACCCAATATGCCCCCCTCGTGGTCTACCTTCTGATTTCTCTCAATGTGTTGTGTAACAAATAAAGAACAGTTTTTAAACAATTTTGA
Organism: Mauremys mutica; assembly: GCF_020497125.1. Classification (NCBI taxonomy): domain Eukaryota; kingdom Metazoa; phylum Chordata; order Testudines; family Geoemydidae; genus Mauremys; species Mauremys mutica. Next base: position 81,866,667 of record NC_059074.1, on the reverse strand, counting down.
CACACACACTATATATATGGCAGGTAACTTCAAGAGAACACACAACTGTCACACTGTACCCTGGCCAGTCATGAAAATGGCTTTCAAAGCTTCTCTGATGCGCAGTGCGCCCTGCTGCACTCTTCTAATCGCCCTGTTGTCTGTTCACCTGGTGAAATTGGCAGCCAGGTGAGTTGCCTCAACCTCCCACCCCACCATAAATGTGTCCCCCTTACTCTCACAGATATTGTGGAGCACACAACAATCAGCAATTACAATTGGAATATTGGTTGTGCTGAGATCTAACCGAGTCAGTAAAACTGCACCAGCGCGCTTTCAAACGTCCAAAAGCACATTCTACCACCATTCTGCACTTGCTCAGCCTATAGTTGAACTGCTCCTTACTACTGTCCAGGGTGCCTGTGTACAGCTTCACGAGCCATGGCATTAAGAGGTAGGCTGAGTCCCCGAGGATAACTACAAGCATTTCAACATCCCCAACAGTAATTTTCTGGTCTGGGAAGTAAGTCCATTCCTCCAGCTGTTCAGACAGACCAAAGTTCCTGAAGATGCAAGCATCATGCACCTTTCCCGGCCATCCCACATTGATGTCGGTGAAATGTCCCTTGTGATCCACCATTGCTTGCAGCACCATGGAAAAGTACCCCTTGCAGTTTATGTACTGGCCGCCCCGGTGTGCTGGGGCCAAGATAGGGATATGCGTGCTATCTATCGACCCGCCGCAGTTAGGGAATCCCAGCGCATTAAAGCCATCCACAATGGGCTGCACATTTTCCAGAGTCACTACCCTTGATAGCAGCTGGTCAACGATTGTGTTGGCTACTTGTATGACAGCAACTCCAATAGTAGATTTGCCCACTCTAAACTGATTCCCGACTGACTGGTAGCTGTTGGGCGTTGCAAGCTTCCACAGTGCTATGGCCACACGCTTCTCAACTGTGAGGGCTGCTCTTGTTTTGGTGTCTTTGCACTTCAGGGCAGGGGACAGCAAGTCAAAGTCCCATGGAAGTGGCCCTACGCATACGAAAGTTTCGCAGCCACTGGGAATCATCCCAGACCTGCAACACTACGCGGTCCCACCTGTCTGTGCTTGTTTCCCAGGCCCAGAATCAGTGTTCCACGGCATGAACCTGGCCCAATACCACCATGATCTCCCAATTGCCACATGCCATGCTTCTAGGAATGTCTGTGTCCATGTCCTCATCAGGATAGCAATCGCACTGTTGTCACTTCCTCGCCCGGTTTTGCAGGTCTGCTAGATAATACGCGAGGTATTTACAATGGTCAAAACTGTAGCGGAGATCTGAGTGGGCTCTATGCTTGCCGCGCATTGGCGCCTGCACAGATAATCCTGGAAAAAGGGCGCGAAATGTAGGAAAGCTGTTCAGTTCAAGATGGCCGATAAAAAGTGGTAAATGGTTGTCTTCTGTAGCTTTCACAGAGTCAGGAAGCTCGTTAGAGCTGCAAGAATGGGAGAGCAGAGTTTGCGGCCGAAGTTCACAATGGCCCCTAAATGGATGGGAATTGTTGTCTGTAGCTTCCACGGGAGCCCAGGGCAGACATGGAAAAATTAGCTAGCAATGCAAGAGCAGGAGAGCAGAGTTTGCGGCAGAAGCTGTGCTGCTTGGTTCACAGTAGCTGAAAAAAGGCGGAAAATGGTTAGATAAAAAAAGAGTAGATAGAAAGACGAGAGGACACGCAAGGTGGATTCATAGTACCAAGAGACAGGTGGTGCACTGTACTGCACCGTCTGCTGGTAGTATGGCATCTGCCGTAGCTTTCATGGAGGAAGGAATGGTATCCCTAGCCTCTGTTTATCAGAGGATGGAGATGGATGGCAGGAGAGAGAGATCACTTGATCATTGCCTGTTAGGTTCATTCCTTCTGGGGCACCTGGCATTGGCCGCTGTCGGTAGACAGGATACTGGGCTAGATGGACCTTTGGTCTGACCCAGTACGGCCGTTCTTATGTTATATTTTTATGAGGAGCGAGTGATGGCACACACCCAGAAACACCCGCGAGAATGTTTTTGCCCCATCATGCACCGGGAGCTTAACCCACAATTCCAATGGGCGGTGAGGACTGTGAGAATGGTGGGATAGCTTCCCACAGTGCACCACTCCAACATTCGATGCTAGCCTCAGTACTGTGGACGCACTCCGCTGAATTCACGTGCTTTAGTGGGGACAGACAACACCGAATGTATAAAAATCACTTCTGAAAATTTTAATAGAATAAGTTCAAATTAATTTCATACTGTAGACGTACCCTGAGAGGTCCTTTATTGGCTTCTCTTGGGAAGAAGTTTTACTCCAGAAAATTCAGGAAAGCCTCTTGTTTTCCAGCAATTCCACTGGGCTATTCCATGGGTGGTGGGTATCATAGGCAAGGGGAGGCTGTGCCTCTCCAAACAGTTGTGTCCTTTAATTTGTAGAACAAAAAAAAGTATTTTTTTTAAATATAGCACTTTACATTTGGAAAGATTAAGTGGTCCACCAAGACCTTCAGCAATTTTAAGGTGGTCCATAAAAAAAAGTTTGAGAACCACTATTTTAGCTTATGCATACCCTATAAACCATGTTTTCTAATCTCAATAATTTTGGGGGTTCTTCTCTGAACCCTCTCCGATTTATCACCATCCTTCTTGAGTTGGGGGCACCAGAACTGGACACAGTATTCCAGCTGTGGTCACACCAGTGCCAAATAAGTTATTTTCTCTCTATCTATTCCTACTCATGATTCTCTTGTTTATGCATCAGCTCTTTTGGTCCCAGTATCACACTGCAAGCTCATGTTCAGCTGATTATCCACCACAACCCTCAAATCTTTTTCAGAGTTACCGCTTTCCCAGGATAGTCCTTCATCCTGTAAGTATGGCCTACATTCTTTGTTCTGAGATGTATACACTTACATTTAACTGTATTAAAACCGCATACCTGATGTATGAGGTTTTGGCTGACAGGTGGTGCAGAACCATCTTACTCTTCTTGTTCCTAATCATATAGGAGTCAATACTTCTTCTGTCATACATTCCTTTACATTGCCTAATATGGCAAGGAGGAATTTCAGCCTAGAAAAATTGAACAATATCCTGTTTTCAATTACATCAAACACTTATTGATGCTATGGACTCAGTCCTGCTCCCATTAAAATAGCAATTTTCCCAATGATTAATGGAAGCAGCATTGAACCCTTAACTTTTGTATAAATTTTAACATTAACTATACCCAACCTGTTATAATGCACTTAGAAAGTCAAATCTCCTTCACTTCAGGATTACTAAGAAAGAATAAGATACTACTTTTAACACTGGTAAATTTTTCTTACAAGCAAGCAAACTCATTGCATTTTATTTTTGCTCCTCATGTAAAACCATTGTCTCCAACTTCAGCGTCATTTCTTTGAGTATGCATTTTTTCCATTTTAGAATTATCATATTCCATATTTATAGCTTTTATTTGTGCCACAGGTGCTGCTTTGGTATTTTCATTTTGTTTTAGTACTGAGGGAAGGTGTTATTTTGGTGGACTCCATAATAGGAAGCTCAAATTGTCTGATCAATTTTTGCTGGAAACAGGGTGTAAAAATCACTTTATTTTCCCTGGAGTTGTTTCCTGCCATTTTGTTGATTTAATTCTTTGACTTCTTCTATTTTCTGAATTTTACATTGCTGAATCAATAGCAAAAGATAGAAGAGAGCCTCTAAGCTCACAAGAATCCAGCTGCCATCATAGAAGGTCCATGTGTAGCTCTATCACTGAGGTAATTGAAAGCTTTACCCTGCCAAAATTTTCCTCTTAATAAGTAGAATGTACCATAAAGAAGCCACTGAATGCACAAAGTTATAAGGAGTGAAGGCTTGATCCTGTTCTCAATGAAGTAAATTGGCAAAACCCCCTTGAGTTCAATGCAAGCATGACTGAATCTTAATGAGTTGGCCAGCTTTTCATATGCCTTCAATGTGAGATAAAGGCCTGGATATCTTTTTAGCCCGGATAGAGAGATTATAAAATTCATTTAATCCTACAGTTTATAGAATGAAGTTATTTGTTCCCCCATCAAATCCTTTCCTCAGTCAATGAATTCACTGGCTCAAAATGCTTACTTACATATTAGGGAAGCTCATGCCACCCATATGTTTATTTAAAAATCCTTTTTGATGCTTATCTGAGCCAATCTGATATCTTTTAAAAGTAATGGGGAGATACATTTTAATAAAATTGCATCAGAAAAAAGATGAGGCAATTAGTATGTTGCATCTATCCAACATTTACATATGTAACTTTACTCATAATCCCCTTGAGCCCACAAGCACAGACACAGCAGCATTGAACCCATGGTGTGTACATTAAGGGCCCAGTTTTGCACTTGTCACAATTTAGCAAAGCATTTCAGCACATGCTTATCTTCAAGTATGTGAGTAAAGTTAAACATGTGTTTAAGTGCTTCTCTAGATTGAGGTCCTAGAGCTATTTGGAGGTGCATTTTCATAGTATTAAACAAAAAAATAAATGTTATTGAGGTCAAGTAAAAAGTGCATACTAAAGCAGTTAATTCTCTGTGAATACCATTCCTGAACATGCTTTTAAAAATGGGCAAATGTCAAAGGGCATATCTGCCCTTTAGCACTCCTGTCTGGGTAAATGTGGCTCTGCGGAGAGCACAGTTTCCCTTTCACTCAGAGCCCCTTAAGAAGTCCACACAGGACAGATATTCAAAACATTCCTCCGTCTAGAGTGCAGTTTAAGCCCTGCAGAAAGTTTTCAAATTTACAGAATTTCCATCCCAGTTTCAGCTGGCCTAGGCCCAGCCCTGCCCTGCCCCAACAAGTTTGTTGGTTTTTTTACTTTGTCCTAGACCCAAGCTGCACACAACCCCACCTCCCTGAGAATCTTTCTCCCTGCTCTCCCAGTACCTCTTACCTAGAGTTTAGCCTACTCCATTGGCCTGCCCTCTGCTGACTCAAGACTCAGTGGAAGCCTTCTTACTCTCTGCAAATATCTGCCAGCAACTAGTTACAGCTGTCTCTCCCTTTATAAGGCCTGGGTGTCTTCCTTTAAGCCCTAGTGGGCAGACAGTAATCAGTCCAGGTGTACTAGATCCCATTCCCTTTTAAAAGGACCAGTCATCCCGTAACAGCAGAAAATAACATGTATTTAGGGGATGAACTACAGACTTGCTCCATTCCATAGAACATCCTGATATTAAAAGGTTCACAGGAGAGAAAAGATCATACTTAGGCCTTGGCTACACTTGCAAATTTGCAGCGCTGCAGCAGGGTGTGAAAACACACCCTCTCCAGCGCTGCAAATTGCGGCGCTGCAAAGCGCCAGTGTGGTCAAAGCCCCACACGTTATTCCCCACAGGGAGGTGGAGTACGGACAGCGCTGGGAGAGCTCTCTCCCAGCGCTGGCACTTTGACTACACTTAGCGCTTCATGTAGCCAAAGCCTTAAACTTGCTTCTCAGTCTGACAGAAAAAATGAGGCTATTAGAATATAAACATAGCTTTAACTGTTTTATTCTCACAGTGAAAGCCTTTTATGGCTGGGTCAAATTGGACAGATGTTATAAGGCTAAAATAAAAGATGGTAATTAGGAGTCTTCCCTAATTAGGCTACAGATGCACTGTGACTTTCAGTCAAAATGTAATAAAAATGTTAATTCAAATATCCCCGTAGCAATCCTTTGTGCTATTGCAGCCTCTTTTTGTGTGTGGTTTTATTATATGAGCTGACTCAATGAAAAACTATCAGGAGCTTTGCACCAAGTAGTGTTCTGTTCAGAACTCTCAGGCTTATAGGCTTCACAACTGAATCCCAACTGTGCCAGCTAAGTTATTATGGCTATCTCCAACATCCTGTAATTGGTCTTAATTAGATAAGATCATCATTAACTTATTTACCTCAGAGGGATGTTGTGAAGTTTAATGCATTAATATTGGTAAAACAATTTAAAATTCTTGGTACATATAGTTTTCCTTTTGTCCAAGTACTATTATTTTTTCTCAAATTGCCCTGTCCATATTTCACTCTTCACATATTGTATATTTTTTTTAGCAAATTAACTATCTGAAAAGGTGCCAGACTGATTGTTCTAGACACTGCAATCCTCTATTAATCCACAGAACAGGCCCAGTCTAGCCAGCAGGGGTGTAAATCCTACCATTTTGCTTCAACCTGGACTTGGAGGTACTAGGGGTGAGAGTCTCCATGTCCATTCACTCCTTGGTCTCACAGGGCTGAGTCAGGAATTCTTGAATTCTAAATCTGGCTCTGCAAAGAACCTGTGTAACCTTAGGTAAGTCACTTCACCTCTCAGCTTCAGTTTCCCATTATGTAAAAAAGAGATGATAACCCAAGGGTGTTGTGATGGTTCTGTTCTGTTCTGTTGGGCATAATCCCACAAAATGGGAGTGTTCAGTGGGGACTCTTTTCTCCCTTCAAATACAGTTTCCGCCTACTCAAGGAAATCAGAAATTGGATGGGAGGAAGCCCCACTGGACATTCCAGTTTAGTGGAAATATGCCTACAACAGAACAGTAATAAAGAGAATGCTCCTCTATCCCCATTCCTCATTGTGGCTCACTTCCAGAACAATCAGTCAGGGAACTATAATGTCTGGCTGTGGAGTTTTCGGAATTCTTCCCTGGATGATTTGAGAACCTGACTCAAACATTTGGAAATTGGGGAACGGTAGCGGGGTGGTCACCTGCTCCTGCCCTGAGGGGTATAAAGACATCCCTGGGAGAGGGCTGTTGCAGGGGGAAGCAGCTGCAGCTGGCCCTATATAAGAGATTTCCTCCAGCTTCAAGGGGAGAAGGACCTAGCTGCCTAGGAGCTGAGGGTGCAGACAGCAGAGCAGGACTGGGGAAAGGCAAGAGGAGCTGGGGAGCTCCTGCCTGGCAACTCCCCATGCTATAGGCCTTGTACAAGGCCAAACCAGGTACTGAGGTTGCGGAGGCTACAGTCCAGGGGTTAGGCAAAGGCAGCAGCTCCAATCCCACACACCCCCTTGCCAATTATGAATGGCTTGTACACTGCAGTCTGCCCCAGTGAGTGGGGGCTAGATGGAGACTGGCAGTAGCCATAGATTGAGGTGGGGATAGAGGGTTGGGGATTCCCTGGGGAGGGGAGACCCAGATCTGTGGGGGTACTGCCAGGGGGCAGCACTCAAGGTAAAGGAGACTGGGGTCCAGGAGGGACACAGGGGCCAGCAATGGTGGGACACTGGCTAGCAGAGGGTGCTCAAGGCTGGAAAAGCTAATTCCTTGGACAACCAGCAGGAGGTGCTGTGCTGGTGAGTCACTGCACTGCTACAGGAACTCACTGAGTATCAGCATACTTCTTAAGAGCTCTGGAAGGGAAGAGCTGTAGACTGCCTAACCCACAGTTCCCTGCCCAAGATGGGTGATATGTGAATGCTCCACCTTTGCAGAGACTAACCCCTGGCCCCAACCCTTCTGCCTGAGACCCTGCTCCTTCTGGAGCCCTGAGCCCCCAAGCCTCCCACCGTGGCCAAAGGAGCCCTGGCCAAGCCACCATGAGCACTGGCCACCCACCCTGAGTCGCTGGCTGGCCTGACCCCTGGACAGCATCCGAGTCTGGCCTAGAGCAACAGGAAACCAAAGGATTCCAGACAGTTGAGATGGGCACCATCTTGGCAGGGGTGTGTGTGGGTGTGAGCTTTGGTGGAAAGAAAGAAAACTGTGTTACCCTGATGGTGTGAGAGTCCAGGGAAAAAGGACTTTAATGGACATTGCTAGACTGAGACTGGTAGTGAACTCTTTAGATTTAGGCTTGAGTATGGGAGTATTGAGGCCCGAGGGAAGGTGAAGGCTGAGAAGCAGCATACTCCACCAGGCTGGGAGTCCAGGCTGAGCAGCCACTGATCTGCACACCCCACCAGGCTAGTACATCTCCTCTTTATGTGCACCACTAGTGGGATTAGAAGCCTTGGGTGGTGATAGCAGGGAAAGGGTAAAGGTTTTGGGCACCTCTGAAGGTGGGGGGGAAGGAATTTTGTTTTTATTTAACAGTTTTGCTGTTGAATTCCCTTAAGTCCCTCATCCCTTTCAGACAATTGGTCTGTACCCCTTCTCTTGCCTAATATTCTTACATGAATGGCCTCTGAACTCCTCTGTATGCAACTGGGTTTTTTTGTCTGAGACTTTGAGATCCACATTGTCAAAGCTGAATCTCCACTCTGTCACCCTGAGTGCAGAACGTGGGGGGCCTGCAATGATTCTAAAAATTAATACTTGCTACTCCAGGCTTGTATTAAACTCCCAAGGTTACAGCTTTTCTCTAACCTTGGCTTGGTAAATGCTGCCACCACCGTTACGAGGTCTACTGGCACCTGTGTCCAGTGCAGAGACGGGGGGATGAGGGTAGTACAATTATTTTAGACCTTTAAGGATTTCAATATGCTTCAAAACCACTAATTTAGTCTCTATGTACTCCTGAGACTCAGGGTATCTACTTTTCCTATGGGGGTGTGGGGTGTGCGCACATGCATGACTGGACATGGCCAGTGTCTTGCAAAAAGTCTATTCCAGAGCCAGGAATCATTCTTGGGTGTTCTATTCCTGTGTGCTAACCAAAACCTCATTCCTGCCCTCTTTGTCTATATTGGCCCATATTTAGTATATTCCAGCTCAGGAGAAATAGATTAAGAATACTGAGTTGTACTCCTTTACATAAAATGCAACAGCTGAATACATCAAATTAAGATTTTTTGGGGGAAAAAAGTACAAAATGTTGAGTTGGGGGAAAAAATAGCTTTTTAAAAGATTTTTAGATACCCACTGTCCAGCTAAAAACACAAAAACCAATTGTAATTTTGTTTGTTTAAACTCTGCAACTCCCTTACAGTCTGACCATTAGGAAATCTTTAGTTACAGCAGCATGATGGACACCTGGTGGCTACGAGACATAATTGCAAGGACATCATATTCTACTAACTATTAATAAGGCTATGATTATATCACGGAGGTCATGGAATCCGTGACTTCAATTGACCTCTGTGACATTTTCTGCCCTGGGGCTGGAGTTCCCAGCCAGACCCATCCTCGTAGCTCCCAGCCCCAAACCTGGTCGGGGGATCCCACAGCTGCCCAGTGGCAGCCGTGGCTGGGGGACTCTGCAGCTACCAGCTGTCTGGGGACCAGGGGCGACTCTAGCCATTTCACCGCCCCAAGCAGGGTGGCACGCCATGGGAGGCGCTCTGCCGGTCGCCAGTCCTGCGGCTCCGGTGGACCTCCCGCAGGCGTGCCTGCGGAGGGTCCGCTGGTCCCACGGCTCCGCCGAAGCCGCGGGACCAGCGGTCCCTCCGCTGGCACACCTGCGGGAGGTCCACCGGAGCCGCAGGACCGGCGACCGGCAGAGCGCCCTCCACGGCATGCCGCCCCAAGCACGCGCTTGGCGTGCTGGGGTCTGGAGCCGCCCCTGCTGGGGACCCTGCAGCAGCCCAGTCCCGGGCAGGAACCCCAGAGCTCCCACGCACTGCATCAGTGGGGGACCTGAGAGCCCCAGCAGTAGTGGGTGCTGAATCCACCTACTCCTTTTGTCAGGGATATTTTTAGTGGAAGTCAGGGACAGGTCCAGGGCCGCCCAGAGGGGGGGGGGCAAAGGGGGCAATTTGCCCCGGGCCCCGGGCTCCGCAGGGACCCCAAGAGAAGAGCGGAGGCTCCCGCCTCCGCCCCTCTCTTGGAGCCTCGGCGCATCAAGCGCCGAGACTCCGGCCGAGCCCCTGAGCCCCGCCCCGCTCAGAGCCGCGTGGTGAGGGGGCGGGGCTGGGAGCTCCAACGGGGCCTGAGCCCCGTCCCGCTCAGAGCGCCGTGGGGAGGGGGCGGGGCAGCTGCCTCCGCTCGGCGTGGAGCTCACAGCCCCGCCCCCTCACCACGCGGCTCTGAGCGGGGCGGAGCTCAGGCTCTGCCGGCGACGCGCTCGGTAAGAGGCCGAGGCCGGGGCCGGGGCCGGGGCCAGGCAGGGGGAGAGAAGCGGCGGCCGGGGCCAGGCGGGGGGGGGGAGAGAGAAGCGGCGGGGGGGGGCGGCCGGGGCCCGGCGGGGGGGGGGGGGAGAAGCGGCGGCTGGGGCCAGGCGGGGGGGGGAGAAGCGGGACCCGCCGCTGTCGAAGCGCATCCCGGTCTTCGGCGGCGGGGGGCCCCTTCTGTTCCGGGACCCGCCGCCGAAGTGCCCCGAAGGCCCGCGGCGGGGACACCCCCCCCGCCACCGAATTACCGCCAAAGACCGGGCTGCGCTTCGGCGGCGGGTCCCGCTTTGGCGGTAATTCGGTGGCGGGGGGCTCCCGCCGCGGGTCTTCGGGGCACTTTGGCGGCGGGTCCCGGAACGGAAGGGCCCCCCGCCGCCGAAGACCCCGGGCCCCCGGAATCCTCTGGGCGGCCCTGGACAGGTCATAGGCTGCCATGAATTTCAGTTTATTTCCTGTGACCTGTCCCTGACTTTTACTAAAAATAAAAATATCCATGACAAAAACTTAGCCTTAACTATTAACTAGATTGTTCCCCTATGATGCATATGGACAGGGAAGCTGCAAGTTTGATTCATAGTTTCCCTGGAATTCTTTGTTTGTTAGGAGTGGAGGCCTGACTCTACTTCCATGGGTAAACACCCAAGAGTTTTACTAATTAGGTCACCAGATCCTCTGAGATCCAAGCAGCTCTCCAGCAACTTATGGAAGGATGGGCCCATCAATACAGTTTCTTCAGGACAGAGTTTCCAAAATGAAGAGAGTGTGGGGGGTGGCTTAGAGTAAGTTAATGATGACTGAGTCAACAATAATCCAAGGATGAAGTGGGTTCCTTATTTGTCATTTCCAGATCCTTATTCAAAAGCCTTTTTTAAAAAAACAAAACCAATGTAAGGTTAACTTTAGACATTTCATCAAAATAATAAGGAACTGGGCTTTGACTGGCTGTATTTGACAAAATGCTTCTTAAGTCATCCCTGTGACCACTAGACTGATCAGAAGTAGTTGGAATATAGGTTACTCTCCAACCTGAGGCTTTATTCCAGAGCAATACACTGACATGCCACATCCCAACCCTACTTCCATTTTGCAAAAGCTCTTTGAATAATGAATTGGATTTAACTAACTGTAAGTGACAAAATGCTTCTTGGGTAGGGCTGGCTGGAAAACAGCATTGCATTTAATGGGGGAGTGGGGGTGGAAATCGAAGTTTCAGCATTTGGTTTAATTCTGCATTGCAATGAAACAGATGTTCAAGTCATTTGGTGAAAAATGTTGAAACGTGTTTCCCACATCGCATGTGAGTGCCATAACCATCAGGCTATTGGATCACTCTCTCCTGTTGGAACTGTTACACTTTGGAAAAATAGTTACCTGTTCATTGTCCAGAAGCAGACACAGTCTCTGTAGCAGATAGTTAGGACATGAACCTAGGATGTGGGACAAACTGGTTATTCTGGGGTCTCTCTTTAAACTCTATTTTGGACCTGAGAAACCTTCCTGTTAAAACTAATTTGTTTCTATAAAAAGTTTTGATTTCAACCAGCTCTAGAAGCAGCCCAAACTGCCATGTTCCTGTGACTGTTAAACTGTTCTGAAAATAGTTGGGACACCACACTCCCTGACTGAATGCTTTATTCTTGTGCCACATGCTGACATAGCTCACACACCCATTTTCCATTTTGTAAATGGCACTTGAGTAAGGAACTAGATATTGATGGGCTGTACATGACAAAATGCTTCTCACATAGGTAATCCCAAGTGACACAACCCTGAAACCATTATGAAGAGACAAGAATATGCCACTTCCAGAGCCCAAAATTCTTTTCTGGGCAATCCTGCAAAATATTGAAACCCCTTTTCTATTTTGCATTTTCTTTGTTAGTAAACTTACAATATACATGCAAAAATCAACTAAAAACAATTTAATCAATTTGTTACAAATCCAGCTACAATTATACCATGGAGATTATATGGACACTTAGAAATTAAGAAGCAGTGATACTCAGACCTCAGTGGTTCAGGAACCAAATTAGCAATCAACATACAAAAGAGTCACAGTAGTGTGAATTCACAGTTTCATTTATTATAGTAATATATATTCATATTTAAACAGTATGACAGGAATATATAAAAATTCTCACAGCAAAATGATTGACCAAATATTATTATTTCTATCAACTACAAGTGATAACATAGCTAAAACATTCTGATTGGCTAATAATTAAAATCAGTGTGTTTTAGTATCACGTGCTGCAAAGAGTCACAGGAGACACATTAGAGAGCCACTTGTGGCTTGTGAGTCTCAGTCTGAGTATCACTGGTCTATAGCAACCCTGGTTTGTTCTTGGACAAATTAAGACCAGGAAAAATGGCTACATTTATCAAAATTTGTTACAAATATAAAGATATATAGTAGGATTAATGTTGTCTCCTTTGCTCATTACAGCACAAAAACATGAGAACAGGGGCACAGTTACCAAATATCATGTTTATTAACTACATAAAAACATATTCTAAGACCTAGCTTAATGTATATTGCTGCTCTGACAGCTTCTAAAACACTGATCGCTGCTGGAGGGCTCTCAAACTATTTAGGATTACTACCTTATTCCAACAGACTACAATTAGTTGAACCAGTCTTTACTTTTATGACATTTGTACAGTAGCAATGTGGCTTGGTGTACTATCCTTTTCAAGGAATTTGGAGAACTCGTCATATGTAGCTGGAATACCTTTACTTCCTTATTAGTTGCAGAATTCCATCACAGAAATGCCAACCATTAGTTTGACCAAGTTTGTGGAAATATATAAAATGATTCCCAGAGTTGTATGTTATCCAACAACTTTGTACCTTTTAATAAACACTTACATTTATGAAAATAAAGTTGATAACCTATTAAATTATTCAAATTGACACATTTTAAATACCAGGGAATAAAAATTGATTTTAAGTGTCTTAACATTTAAATTAAATGGATATTTCTTTTACAAAACAAAGCCTATTTAAAATTGATAACCTATGTTAAGGCATAGACTTACTATAATCTATCAAAATAATTTAAATTAAATGAAAAAATATTAAGCTGAACATATTTGCTCCTGATTTTCTTCAAAACTTCAAACCACTGAACTGCTGGAAGTCACTAAGCACCTGTGATAGTCTGTTGAATTCCTAAACCAGCTTTTGAGAGCCTTGGTCTCTTCTGGAGGTGCAGCGAATTAGTTTATTTAACTAGTTCAGTTCACTGAGTTGTTCATTCAAAGTTAAGACACCAGTTTGGAGTTGAGAAATCAGAAAAGCTTCATCTTCCAATCCATGAATAAAACAAACAAACAAAAAAAAAAAACACGAGCAAACTACTTGTGAGAGGATGAGATCTACTTGTTCTAAAGTCTTGAAGGACATGGTGACCAAAAACTGTAAATTCCCCCTCCTTTACATATTCAGCGCATTTAAGGTAATTTTATTCAATAAAAAATTAAATGATGGTTTTTGGACATTGCTAATGGAATTCCAGTTTCCATCCAAGTAGAATTTGACATAAATTGCAAGTAAAAACTCCAACAATCATCTAAATGCAACATTCACCATTTTCTAACAAAAGAGTAAAAATTAAGAGTCTGAATAAGTGTACACTAAGCTTTATAATTGCTTAAATAAATGTGCAGAGTGTATCCCCTGATTAGCAAAAAGTACTAACTTGATTTGCAATTAAATATAACCTGTACAATGAACATACTTTAATGTTTAATCAACCAATGCGAATCAACCTTTCTTTAGGAAAATAATTAAATAGCACAAATGCAAAACAAGACTAAAATCAGTTATGTAAGGTTTCCTGCTTGCAGATTTATATTATAATTAGAGTCAGTGAATTAAATCAATTCACCCTGGTAAATATTAATGCTATATTCAAGTTATGTAGAGGAGAGCTTCAGAGAAAGCAGATGAAGGGTTTTTCTGAGATAAGTGACATTTCATTGTTGGAAGTCAGTGATCGACATTTGAAAAAAAATGCAATTCAGTGCTTTGCTGTAACAACCAAAAATGCATCTTGTTTTCAATATACTTGTTATCATGCACAGAAAAATATTCTAGAAATAGCTGAGGGACAAATTCTGACATTTTCTGTATCAGACTTAATTGCAAGTGTAATGAATAATGAAATACCTATTACTCAATTGATATATACCACTGCATCTTGTTCACAATGAAATTGTAAAATAAAGTTGCTGTTTCTTATGAAAAAAATAATTAAGCAATTGTTGCTGCTGATCACTGGTGACATCCTACATTTTAAGCATTCCTAATAATTTGTGTTCTAAGGCCCTGTTCAGCTCAGAAGGGAGTTCCCGCATGATTTGATGCTGTCTTTTATCCTGTAATCCCGACAGCCAACTACTATACCAAATATCCACATGCAGATGGAAACTATGGTATAGATGTGCATGCAGACCGACAGTAAAAGGTTTTCATAGATTTAAGACCAGAAGGGATCACTGGATCATCTAGTCTGTATGTCATGATAGGCCACAGAATTGCATCCAGTTACTCCTGTATTGAGTCCAGTAACTAGTATCTGACTATAGTACATCTTCCAGACGGGGGCATGTGCAAGTGGGTGCAAACAGGGGCATAGCCTCCCCCTCCCCCCAGTAATCGGCAGGAGATAACCCTTCCGGCCCTGGGGCCCAGCAAGGGGCACAGAACTCCTCATGCTCCAGGATGTGGTGGGGAAAGCGCGGCGGTCAGTGCAGGCCCAGCCCTGCTGCAGTCCTCAGGGGAGTGGGGGTGGGGTGGGGTGGGGTGGGGTGGGGGCAGAGCAGGGGCAGGAAGAGGTGGGGCTTGGAAGGGGCAGGGTGGGAAGAACTCAAGCAGTGGCTGGAGCAGCACGCAGGTGCCCTATGCAGCTTCGTACTTTCCATATGGGTAAGGACAGCTTTACTTCCCTTTTCCCCCCTATGTTATACATTGCGTTTTTATTTCTAATGATTACTTTCACTTCACTACTGAACCAGGTTGGAAAATTAGCCCTTCTGAAGCACCAAGGACATGGGCTGCCACTTTTCACAGA